>NC_045678.1:31172678-31474830 GCF_003331165.1 Xiphophorus hellerii | reverse complement strand
CAACGCATCTGGAGTGACGAGCAAGCTAAATATTTAGTTAGTTCAGGGCTAGCTAAATATTTAGTTAGTTCAGGGCTAGCTAAATATTTAGTTAGTTCAGGGCTAGCTAAATATTTAGTTAGTTCAGGGCTAGCTAAATATTTAGTTAGTTCAGGGCTAGCTAAATATTTAGTTAGTTCAGGGCTAGCTAAATATTTAAGTTGAAGCAAAATAATTGGGTTCTAAAACTAGTAAAGCTCAATGTGTGACCCTGCAAAAGCAGAAAGGGCAAAACGGAGAATCTGAGGAAGCCATCTTGTCTTCAGCAGCCCTTCATGCTTTTCAAAGTTAATCTTTAGATAATCCAGACGTTGTTTGTTGGTGTCTGAATTTCTATTTCTGGTCCTTTGGATCAATAAACCCAAAGTACCGTCTTTATATCATCATCAAATTGAAGCGAATGTTCCCTGATCATCGTACATCATGATGGTACGATGATGTTAATTTATCAGAGAACTTAAAAAAACAATGCCTGCTCCGTAGTTTAAATTTCTATTAACTTTACACAACAGGAATCCGGTCCAATAACGGGGTCTCCAGCTGCCTTGGAATACTCCCTCACCCCCTAACATCCTTCTTCTCATTCGGACTTCCTCACCTGTCAGAGGTGGAATGTTGCTGGCGGAGACGGTCCTCCAGGGTCCAACTCATGACAGATGTAACGACGCTCAGTGAAAATGTTTACCAGCAGCTGCTGTCTGCTGCAGACAACAAGCTGCTGCAGCTCAGGATCAACCAGACGCTTCACCAGGCTGGCGATTCACCGGCCGGAAACAGGAAACGCAGCGCCGGCGATTCACCGGCCGGAAATGCCTTCTTTTGTCATACTTTCACCAATATTCATAAATATTTAATTGGCACACTAAATATTTAGATTGAAGCCAAATACTTAGCTAGCAAGATAAATATTTAGTTTGCAAATTAAATATTAAGCCAGCTCAGATATGCTAATTCACATGCCGATGACCGGAAGTGGACTATCAAAATAAAAGCTGGATCTTCCGAACCCTTTCCGAGCTGTTGCTAGTGTATTTACACTGCCCATCTCATCGCTTGTTTTAAGCTGAACTGTTAGCATATGATGAAGAAAAAATAAACGATGACGACACGAACAACAACTGAAGAGAATCAGTCGCGCCAGCAGAGGTTCGCAAGAGCAAGCTTTTATTTTGGTAGTCCATTTCCGGTTATCGGGACGTGAACTAGCATATTTGCTAAATATTTAGCTTGAATCTGTGACATTCATAAATAAATGAATAACATGGTTAAAATCTGACTGAAGATGTTTTTTTAACAGGCTAAATAATCCAAATCTTTGCTGTTAACTTTACATAACTTTACAAACGACGTTCCTACTTCCTGTAATCACATTTTAATCAATATTATTGCCTTCTGTTTTTGTCTTGGAAAGTAAAGGCTTCATCATTATTTGTAATTATTGATGGAGGCATTTAAACGTCATCATGCCGACTGTATGAATATTATTCTGTCTGCAGAAACAAAAGAAGAAATAAATGTTGAAAATGGAGAATCTTTGATTGAAAAACTGTTTTCGTTGCTTCAGCTTCCTAAAGGTCCCACTGCTGCATTTCAATAAAGTGGAACTCCAGACTTTAACTAGGCCATTGCAGAACTTTGACTCTGTACATTTTCTGCTGTAGATTAGCTGCTGTGTTTGATCCTGGTTCTGTTGATGACCCGGTTTGGACCCACATTAGATCAAACTCAATAGTCAAGTTTTGTCCAGAGTTTTATTTTGCTAATTCCTAAAACTTGATGTGAAAATAAACATGTTGACCTGCAGAAACAGTAAATCTGCTGCAGCTGAGCCCATTATGGTGGTTTTTTTGTTTTTTGTTTTGGGGGTTTTTGCTGCTGCAGCAGCTCAGCTGCAGCAGCATCATCTGTCTGGCTGCAGCAGCATCGTCTGTCTGGCTGCAGCAGCATCGTCTGTCTGGCTGCAGCAGCATCGTCTATCTGGCTGCAGCAGCTCAGCTGCAGCACATCGTCTGTCTGCAGCAGCATCGTCCGTCGGGCTGCAGCAGCATCGTCCGTCGGGCTGCAGCAGCATCGTCTGTCTGGCTGCAGCAGCATCGTCTGTCTGGCTGCAGCAGCATCGTCTATCTGGCTGCAGCAGCTCAGCTGCAGCACATCGTCTGTCTGCAGCAGCATCGTCCGTCGGGCTGCAGCAGCATCGTCCGTCGGGCTGCAGCAGCATCGTCTATCTGGCTGCAGCAGCTCAGCTGCAGCAGCATGGTCTGTCGGGCTGCAGCCTCCGCGGATCCGCTCTCCATGGCAGGCCTCCACCTGACGTGTTTCCGGGGCGGAGCTCCTCTCACCCCCTGCTGGGCGGAACCAGGCCACGCTGAGGCCTGGGGTCCGGCCCGGCCCGGCCCGGCCCGGCCCGGTGCCGCGGTCACATCCTGTCATCAGCCTGTAGTCAAGTCAGGGAAGCTGGGACCAACTGGACCGGTTTAGGAAACATGATCCTAAATCCCACTTTAGCACCTCAAAGTGAAGTTAATCGTATCAAAACGCGTCTTTGGCTAAACAGACTTTTTAAAACGATATTTTCTGGTTCTAACTGGTTTTGCTTTTGTTCAATTTTTCCTGCTTCATTTTTACTGTGCAATAAAACACCAGGTTTATGGTTTTCACTTTACAGTATTTTGGTGGTTTTTAGTCATTTTATATATTTTTAAATGTATAAATCTAAATTGATCAGCTTTAAAGAGAAATGAGGGAAAAAGATTTCCTGCTTTTTAAATGTAAAATGAGATGAATTATTAAAACTGTTAGAACTAAAGTTAGTTTGTGGGACAAATTTACATTAAAGTGATAATATGTCAATAAATCAGCTGATTTATATTAAATTTGTCTTGTTTACAGCTCAGCTGTTTGTATCTGAATTCATGCACAGCTTGTCAAAGATTATAATGTATTTATCTACTTGTTGGGTCACACAGAACAGCTTTCCAAACACAAACTTCATGATATTTTATTGAGATTTTATGATAGATCAACACAAAGTGTTGCAGTGGGAGGAAAATAAAAAGTGAGTTTATTCTGTAAAATTAAAACTCTAAAATGTGAAAAGCTGTTCAGAGCAGGTGGAGATAAAACCCAGAGGAAGTTAGTTCTGAGCCAGTGGGGCTGAAAATAAATGCACACCACACTTATCAGATTTTGATTGTTTTAAAAAAGATATAAGATAGACAGAAGTTAGTTTTAACTGACAGAAAGATGTAAATACTTTTGCAGGGCGTTGTTGATCCTGAAGTTATTATTTTGATTCTGTTGAATCTTGTTGATGTTCTTGTTGACTTCCTGTTGTGGGTGGAGATTTACACAGGTGGGCGCAATCAGCTAATAAAAGGCCACAGGTTGCTCTGGTGAGCGCTGCACTCAGGCCAAACGAAACGAAGGCTGTGTTGTTTTTCCTTCGTCATGACGGCATTTCCAGCCCTTTAAAGACGGCAGCAGATTCATATCTGAACAGTGATTTCCCCTCATTAATGTTTTAGTGAGTTATTTCCAACATGTTTTTATTCAAAACATACTTAAAACAATATTTAGATTATTTTTGGATTTATTAGAATTTTACTGCAAATTTAAAGAAAATTACAAAACAATTTTAGGTGCAAAAAGTGAAAGAAACCACTGAAGAAGAACCAGAAGTCAACAAACAAGCTACAGACTTTATTTGTTGAAACAAGTACATAATGAGAGTTTCTGTATAACATGTTTTATTTGCTACATTGTGGTTTTTATTCACTCACCATCAGCGGAAACAACTGCACACAATACAAATTATCAAACATATCAAAATCAGTTTTTACAACTCTTTGTAGCCACCAACTCGTCCTATTGGTGCGCCATAGTGCAAACTGGGTCACTCACATCTCGAGTTCACTGCGCCTTCAGTTCAGGGCCGACGCTACAATCAGGACCGCTCCGCTGGGTTTACCCTGAACTGGTTCTGCTCCAGTCAAACCGCCATGTTGGGGAGAGTTTAGCTAAATATTGACATGATTAATGGGGCAATGCTGCTAACCAGACTGTTTTACTTTGGTTTGTTCATTTTCTGGATGTTTTATTGTTAGCGGCTCAGTTGGGGTGAAATGTGACTCCAACGGGTCTCCAAACGTCAGAGACGATTAAACTGGTTCTCAAACGTAGCAAAGCGTAGAAACGAGTGTGTTAGTTAAAGTTACAGTCAAAAATTAACAGCAATAATCTGAGAAAAACATGAGGGTTCATTTTTCAAACTCACATTTTCACCATGTTGTTCATCCATATATAAATGTCAAAGTTTTTAACTAAATATTTAGTTAGCAAGCTAAATAGTTAGCTTGGTAGCTAGCTATTCAGCTAGCTAAAATGTATGTAGCTCAAATCTAACTAAATATTAAGCTAGCTCAGAGCTGTATATTTAGTTTGGAGCTAAATAGTTACATTTAGCTTGTTAACTAAATAGTTAGATTCAAACTAAATGCTTAGTTTGAAACTGACATTCATGAGTACCATGGAAAAAATGGGACTGAAAATTTAAACTCCATGTTTTTCTCTGTCAGGCTAATTAACCCAAATTATTGCTGTTAATAATTGACTCTAACTTTAGTCCTTATACAGAAAAGAGAGACAGGAACTTTGGGGGGAATAAATGTTTTTGGTTCAACTTGGATCATTTCTGCCTACATTCACTTCACGGTCCATCAGGCCTTGTTCTGTTCTCGCGCCCGTCTGGCTTCGAGTCGGGACGGCTAAAGTTTCACTGGAAGAAAGAAAGCTACAGTATGCTGGTGGTGAAAGCGCCGCCCTGCTTGTGGCCTCAGGCGGCTGCAGGAAAGCGTCTGGAGTCTGAAGGGTTGAGGCGCGGCGCCCCGGACTCAGGCGCAGCCGCAGCGGTCCACCACCATGGCCGGGATCTTACCGTAGATTATCTGCTCCTTGCGGTTAAAGTAGAGCATGTTGATGGGGGACATCTTGGTGGGGGTGCAGCAGGGGCCCACGGACCCCCGGGGATTGGCCTTGTGCACCAGGTGGGTGTGTGGGTACTTCTGCAGGTGCATGAACTCGCACTCCCCGGAGCAGTAGTTGGCCTTGTAGCGCTTCGGGGCGATAATCCAGTCCCAGCCGAAGTCCTCGAAGTCCACGGTGAACGGGTAGCGGCAGCAGCGGGACTCCAGGGAGTTCTCATCGCAGTCCAGACCCGAGTCTCTCCGGGCCCGCCGGGGGCCCTCAGACACCTTCACCTCCATGAACGGTTGCTGAAACGACAGAACACGATCAGAAGGATTAGGACAGCAAGCTAAACACTTAGCTAGCAAGCTAAATATTTAGCTTCAAACTAAATATTTAGTTAGCTAACTAAATATTTGGCTTCAAGCTACTGTACATATAATATGTAAATTCAGTTGCTGATAACCGGAAGTGGACTATCAAAATAAAAGCTTCCATGCCGCTTCATGAACTCCTGTTTTCAAATCTCTTCTTCATGTGTTTTCTTGTGCAACAGTTCAGCTTAAAACAAGATTGGTGGATTCAGTCTCACCAGCAGGAGTTCATGAAAGTTCTTAACACACAGCTTTTATTTTGATAGTCAAATACATCTTAGCACGTGAATTTGCATGTTGGCTAAATATTTAGCTCTGAGCTGGCTAAATATTGAGCTAACTCAGAGGTAAATCAATATTTAGCTAGCTCAAAGCTAACTTAATGTAAGCTAACTGAAATATTTACTGGTAAGACCCAATTTTCAGTTTAATAGTCGACTTCTACTTATTGGCAAGTAAGAATGAATATTAGATAAATATTTATCTCTGAGCGCCTAAATATTTAATTTCTAAAGTAAATATTTAGCTAGCTCAGAGCTAACTAACTATATAGTTTAGATCTACTTTATTATTTAGTTTGGATCTAAATATTTAATATCTAGTTTGAACAGTGACATTTATGAATGAATGAATTGGTGAAAATACGACTTTAAAAAGCAAACCATGTTTTCCTCTTATGACCGGCTAACTAACCCAAATGATCTGGGGTCATTCTTGGCCCCGATGGAGCGGAGTCAGCGTTCGGCCTCTAATTTCCTCCTGGCAGCGAGTCTTCAAACATGTCACGGAAACATGATGAAACTTTCAGAGAAATTAAATCACCAGCCGGTTGGTTAGCTGCTGCAGAGGCCGGAGGCAGCGCTGCAGCTGCTTGTCATCGATCGCCCAGGGTGTGTGTGTGTGTGTGTGTGTGTGTGTGCAGGCAATTACTCTGATTTGCAGAGTCACACAGAATGCTGTGAGGAATGCGGAGCGGCTCGATGTGATTGGTCCAGGTGAGCCATGGAGTCCAGCCTGATTACTTCCTGTTTGACCGCCTGCTGCGGCTGAACGGCACCAGAAACTTCGCCGCCAGAGGAGAGAGTCAGACTCCATAAAAAGTCAACTGCAGTACGGAGGAACTGATCGAATGATCAACCTTTAAAAACTGCATCATCAGACGGATCAAAATACAAAGTTAAGAAGAAGAAAGTTCCAAAAAATAACAAAATCAGGAAAATAAAATGTTTCCAATCTGTCAGTAAAACCTTGAGCAGAAGCTGCAGGTGAGATTTTATCTGCTGAGGTTTTGATTCAGGAAAATCCAGAACTTTTTCTCCAGTAAGAGTAGAAAGTACAACCTAGTAAAAATACTCCTAAAAGTACATTTCTTCCAAAAAAGTTACTCAAGTAAATGTAACAAGTTGCTAACCAACTTTGTTTACTCCTGCAAAGGTCAAAAGGTCAACCTCCTTCTGACCAGAAGGAATAATCTTTTACTCATTTACCTGGAGTTTATTTTGAAAGTATTCCTCTTTAGCTGATTTCTAACTTAACTCTGAACGTTTCACAGTAGAGGTGTCCAAACTGTGGCTCGGGGGCCATTTGTGGCCCTTAGAATGAGTTTGGGTGGCCCCTGATAATTTTTATAATTTCTAAAGGATGAGGTTTTCAAATTTACTTCTTCTTAAATTAAAAATATTTCCTACAACACAAAGTATTTTTAGTTACTATTCATATCTTCTTGTTTTTGCTTTGAATTTAATATAATACAGATTTTATGCTGTAAACATATTTGATTTTTTACAGTTGATCCAAAACTTAAGAATCAGAAAAACTTTCTTTTAATCTGAAACCTTAAAATATTTTATTTTCTACTTTATTGAGTTAAAATATTACATTTTAAATTAATTTATAAGCAGATATGAAGAAAAGTATGAACAACCACTTCACATACCACTTCATACCTTGCACATGTACAGAGCTAAGTAACTTCCATTTTACTGTCAGTCCTGCACTTTATATTTTATATTCATATTTATATTCATATTTTATACTGTATTTTATTTTATTCTGGAGTAACCTCACAACATTGGAACCTCAAACATTGTTCTGATCCGTATGCAACGAAATTTATTTCTGTATTCACCCTGTGCATGCAAAATGATAATAAAGTCAGTCTAAGTCTAAAATAGTTTTGCGTCTTTAATCGAGGGGAAAAGAAATGACCTTGGTTATTTTGAGTGAGATTTTGCTTTGTCACTTGTTGCTAAGGAGATTTCTCTGCTTCTGGGACGGAGAGCCCGCAGCATCACTCTGTTCCTCAGACAGAAACAAAAACAGGACTTTGACCCTCATGCTGTTTATACGGCTGTAGCAACGTTCAGGAACCGGTTTCTGGATCAGGGCTCAACCTGGCAGCAGCTTTAAGATGACCTCTGACCCGACACACCTGCAGCTCAAAAATCTAAAACAGAAAAATCATCCGACAGACCGGTTGTAGAAAAGCTACTAAATCCCCTCAGTGATGATGGGAAATTCTAAATTGCTTTTCCTGATCAGAACCAACGGTTCTGGGTTCTGTGGAGCCGCAGCACGACGGAAACAAAACCAAGGAAACTCAGTTTTATCCTCAGAAATCTGTAACTTGTGTTTTTTTACAGTACGAAGTTTGAACTTTGACCCTCCCCTACATATTTCTGCTGAATCATCTCTAATGTTTTTATTGATGAAGACTCCAAACTGACCTTCCTCCATGACAAAACCTGATTATTCTCCTTATTGAATGATGACAGAACCCGACTGTCGACATGAAGAACAGATCCGCCTCCGAGGTTCTGATTGGACCAGAACAACATCAGAAGCTCTGCAGGCCTCCCTGCCTCAGTAAAGGTCAGAGGTCATGGTTCAATGGTAAAGAAGAGAAAAATGGCCTCCCAAGACCAGAACTACGATCCAACGCTGTCCACCAAGTCCCAGCGGCCTAGTCAAAGCCCAAACTTAAATCCAATTGACACCAACATGTTGTTCCAACGAGGCTCAATTTACTCAGCAGAGCGGGTCAAAGGTCGTCCACAGTGACGTAAAGCAAGTCGACTGGGAATCAGAAATGTTTCCAGAAATGAACAAATGAAACATTTATATGATCACGTTACAAAATGTGAGTTTTTTGTGTTTTAATGTGTTTTTCTCAGATCCTGGACTTTGGTTTTGTTTCTCTCACTTCCTGCAGGATTTCGCCTCGGCTGTGATTGGCTGCTTTTCATCCAGTAAATACTCTGACTGGGTCTGAACGGCACACTTTGACTGACAGATACGGAACATTTCGTGGCTTTTTGTCCTTGTTGGTGTTCCGTAGTAAGAAGCAGGACCGTCAGATCAATAAGCGAGCCATGACGTCAGCAGGAAGCTGCTGCTCAGCGTCACCAGTTATTGTTTGCTTGCATAAATATCTGCGCTCACATCGGTTTGACTCAGACAGGAAAAAGTTCATAAAATGAAGGAGTTAAATACTTTTTATCACCAGCTGCTGGATAAATGTTCCACTCAGAACCGGGTTCATTTGGTTCGTTTTTGTTTCCTTAATAAATTAATTCCTGGTTTGAAAACATTTTTTCTCTCTTTTTTTTTTTAACTCGGTCAGTTTAGTAGGAGTTAAAGTTTCTCTGAGTCCCGAAGGATGACGGGAAAAGTTTTCATGAAACTCAAACTGCAGGAAAATATAAATGATATTTGTGGCTGAAGCGCCGCGCCGTGCCTTGCCGCGCCGCGCCGTGCCGCGTAGTACCGCCCTGCGCCGTGCCGTGCCGCGCCGCGCCGCGCCGCGCCGTGCCGTACCGCGCCGTGCCGTGCCCTGAAATGCCGTGCCGTGCCGCGGACTCACCAGCCCGTCCTCCCCGGCCTGCACCGCGGTCACCGCCAGGTCGTTCCCCCGCGAGTCGAAGGCCTTGATCTCGATGCCCCAGTTGGTCTCCGGCTGCCGCAGCCACACCGCCACCACCTGCTTCACGTCGATGCTCTGCCACGAGCTGACCCCGGCGTTCACGTCGATCTTCAGGGAGCGGATCCGGACGTGCCTCCTGCCGCCGTCCGTGGCCGGCATGAGGCGGGAGATCTGCAGGAACACGGTGGTCGCCTCGGCCGAGGGGCGCATGTGCACCCACAGCTGCGCGCGCACGATCCGCGTGGCCTGCAGCTTCTGCGTGAAGGAGAAGAAGCAGCACGTCGGTTCTCCGTCATCCTGGACCGCCGGGTCGACTGCAGGAACACAGAGCAGGACATGACGCACCGAGGGTAAATATTTACAGGTAGAACATGGAACCAGACGCAGTTCGGATGATTTTTAGATTCTGCTGTTCGCTTCGGGTGCAGCTGACCCTGCAGGCTGCGAACAGAACCAGAACCGCTCGGAGCTGCAGCTTTTGGCTTCATGTCAGAAGGAAAGAGAAGAAGGTTGTTTCGTGCGGGAAGGTGACAGCTGAAGCTGATTTCAGAGGTGCGAAAAACAAACCGAGTCCCTTCAGTCGACTTGGAGCTGCGCTTCATCTGAGGTTCGGATTCTGAGACTTTACGGATCCGGAACCTGAATCCCATCATCCCTGCGCATCACTTCATCTCCCTTCTGTCTCTTTACCTCGTTTTATTGTTCAAACGTTTTAAAACAGAATAAATAAGTGAATGTAATTTATTGTGAAGATCAAATTAAAGCTTAACTTTCGTCTGTGATGCGCAAAACTTCATTTTACCAACATGTGCAATAAAATTAAACCATTTGTGTCGCAAACTCGAACAAAAATACAATTTGTAAAAAAAAAAAAAACAATTTGATGATGCTTAATTCATCAGAATCACCAAAATACTTCCAGGTAATGTCAAAATTTATGGTTTTATTGAGTTTTTATGTCCGTCAAACTTCATTTCATTCACAGAAATCAATAAAAACAGAAACTTTGTCTTGCAAACACCAACAGAAATACCGTTTTTAATCCTATTAATTCACCACAATCACTGAAAACATCCACCTGAAGTTTCAGTTTGTGATTTTTATCGCCTCTTTTGAGCGTAAAGCTTCATTTAACCACCATAAAACTCTGTCATAAACTTTCTGATGCACTACCTTCTTAATCTTAATAATGTTTCGATATTCATCTTAAAATCTAAAACTCAGAATGATGCCAAAATAGAGCCTTTTATTTGCACTTCTGTTTGGGGAAAAACCTAATTTTGCGCACAAAAGACGCTAAAAAAGCTGTTTGTTGTCTTGATAAGCTCCAGTATCAGCAGATTTATCACCATCAACACCCAAGAACTCAATGAGATGCCAAAATAAAAGCCGTTTTGTGCGTAAAATCTTGTTTTACGCACAAAAATAGTCAAGAAACTGACAAATTGTTCTGGAAGAAACACATAAAACAAAAAGTCTTCGGGATTCTTCTTCATTCATATCTTCACAACCAACATCTAGAATCTCCATGCGACGGCAAGAAGCTCCTTGTTTTCAGTTCTGAGAGTAAAATGTGGCTTTACGCACAGAAGACACGTCAATGGAGCAGAAAGTGGAGCTCGAGGCAGACTTACGTTCAGTGGCCATGATCATCAGAGTCTCGGTGGTCGCGTGCTCGTCGTCCTCCTCTGGTACCGGATCCCGGCTGTCGTCTCCCAGCACGTCGTACTGGTCCAGCAGCTGCTGCAGCGGCGGCGCCTTGGGCAGCAGCAGCTGCACCGCGTCCCGGCTGATGTTGGGCGCCTCCTTCATGCGCAGTTTGCTCAGAATCTGCGTCTTGATGGCGTTGATGCGCATGTTCTTGATGTGCTGCCGCACCTCGCAGGTGAGGCACTCCGTGTCCGTGGGGCTGGTGGCGGCGGCCGGCTGCGGGTCCGGCTCGCTCAGAACCGCGGGACCCAGAACAGCCAGCAGGCTGAGGCACAGCGCGGTCCGGGACAGGTGCATGTCTCTGCTGCGGCGTCAGGTGATCAAGAAGGAAAAGATCCGCTGCGACGTGATGCGCCTCGGAGCTGCGTGGGAAAAATGAGCCGCGCTGACGGGCGTCATAGTTTATTAGCGCGCAGCTTTTTATACTCCAACTTTAGCCTGTTACGTGGCAACAGAAACCATGATTGGCTGGAGAGGAAACGATGGATTCAAACAGAGTGGAAGGATTTTTTTATTAGATGGATCAGATGGAAAAACCAAAGCATGTGAAGCATCTTTCAAACAAACAGGATGAAAAACTTTAATGTCTCAGTTTTTCCTCTTAAAGTCATAAAATATTTTCCTGATCGGAGCAACTGCGGCTCTAAGTTTAGCAACAGAAAAATATTTTATTAGTTCAGAATTTTGTTTGTTTTCCCTGAAAATCTCCAGATAAAACGATACAGAGCTACAAATAAAATATTGATAATTTTAAAACATTGGCTAAAGTCCTTATTAATGTTTCTGTTGAAGAGACAGCGCCATCGTGTGGCGTGTTTTATATCACATGGGAACGCGTCAGTGGATGGAATAAATACATAAATATTAAAATAATACATGAAGTAAACATTAGAAATGATATTTAGGATTGTATCTGCGAGATCCTACAGCCTCAACATCGAGCAAAAGTTTTCACATTTGGTGACGTTTCAACAGCAATTCTGAAGAAAAATAATCCAAAATACAATCTGAAAAGTATGGAAGTCCATAAAAGAATCTTAAAATCCCAACAAGCAGTTATAATTTTGACTTTTAGTAATCAGATATAATAAGATATAAAGTCATAACTTCGAAGTTCAGTCGTAATTTTGAGATACAAAGTTATAATTATGAGATTTCGATTTTCACTCATGTGAGATTTTGGCAAGCCTCCGCAGAGAAACAGCGTGACTTCCATAAATATAACTTTGAAAGTCAAAATTATGACCAGTTATTCATTTTTTTCACTTCCTGTTGGGCTTTTATTTTTCTGTCATGGCGGAAACGGGCTTTAATAGAAAGCGTGACTTTTAGAATAACGAGCCAGTTTATTTTATTTTTGTTTTATTTCTCTTGCTTTGGTATGTTTTTATTACTTTAAATATTTTAAAATAAAAAATTGTGCCAGGCAGTTATATCCTCAACATTTTTTAATTTCAGTATTTTTTGGTAGGTTTTGTGCGCGGAAATGACGTCACAGGACGCATAAAACGCCCCCTTTTTAAGTCGCGAGTAACGAATAAATGTGGCATTAAATCAGAAAGAGGAAACCAGGTTGGAATAAAATCCCTCACAGATTTTACTAAAGTTATTTTGGGAAACGTCGAAAAACAAAAACCCACATTCTGTTTATTTTTATGCTTTATTTTGAAAGTGACAACCGGAAGAAGTATTCTCCTGCCTCCAAAGTCTGTCTTTGACCTCTCGTGTGTTGTGTCTAACCACAGCTCCCAGTCCCGCCAGTAAAGATGCCCTTCGTCGTCCTGGACAGCAACCTGCCTGCCAGCAGCTTCTCCGAGGATTTCCTGAAGCGGTTCTGCTCCGTCACCGCGGCGGCGCTGGGGAAACCGGAGGACGTGAGTACCTCCGACCCGGTTCCACCAGTTTAACCCGTGCAGGATCAGAACCGACCCAGTGAAACCAGTTAAACTCCGGTAGGACTGGAGGCTGCTGCTGCTGCTCGGGTTTTCATTTAAAACCGGTGTAACAGATCTGAGCGTCTCCAGTTTATCTGGCGACCAGAACCAGAGGAGTTGTCAGCAGGGGCGACCCAACGTTTTATGGGGCCTGGAGCAGAATTAGATGCGGGGCCCCTCTTCCTGTTCAGAACAACAGCGATTCAACACAGACTCAGTGGAGTCTGGATGGAGTTTAATTGGATGATTAATTATTATTTACAGTGGAATGTCACAGATTTTTGTGTTAACACCAAATTATTCCTGGTATTTTTGTTTATTTTTTTCTTATAGCATATCTTAAATATTCAAAAGAAAAAGCAGTTTGTGTAGCTGAGATATGTATCCGCTGTGCTACTTATGCTATTGGCTACATTGCTAATCCAGGAGAACCGTTCATTTTCCTTTTTGTTGATTGGCTGAAACTTTGAGCAGAAATAAAGAAGAGCAGGGATGTTAGCTTCTGCAGCAGAGCTAAGTTTCTACTGTGTGCATCAATGAGTTTTATGGTACAAACAGGCGGTTCTAAGCATTTTAGAGATGATCTCAAGTGTTTGTGGATTAGCTGACATTAATTATTACGTTAGCGTAGTTTCTTACAGTAACTGAATAATTGTTGAGCCGACGTCTGCTGCGACTCGTCATGAACCAGCCGAACTGACCGGACGCTCTTTTCCCTCCCAGAGGATGAACATGGTGGTGCATCCAGGGCTGCCGATGCTGGTGGGCGGCTCCTGCGCTCCGTGTGTTCTGGTGTCGGTGTCGGCCATCTCTGCGACTGACAGCGGCGAGAAGAACAAGGAGCACAGCGCCAAGATCTTCGGCTTCCTGACCAAAGAACTGAGCCTGGCTGAAGACAGGTGAGCTCCCCCTGCTGGACGTTTCTATAAACGCTGCATCCAGTCAACATTAACAGAGAATCCGTCACTTTGTCCCTTTAGTTCCTGATTCCTAATCAAAATGAAGCTGTTATTAATTTAAATCAATAATGAATGAGGCAATAATAATAAACATCCAGTTAAAGATGCTGAAGCATCGACAGAGACGCCATCTTTGTTTCTGCTGACAGCTTCCTGTTTGGCTGACGGGACAGGAAGTGATGAGTCTGGTTTGATGTGATGTTTGCAGGATTGTGATCCAGTTCCTGGAGCTGCAGCCTCACCAGGTGGGGAAGAAAGGAACCGTGATGAGCTTCCTGTGAAGAACCGGCAGCAGACGACCTTTAACCTCTGCCCATTCCAGAATCCCAACTGGAGATTTGTACTGTTGAAATCATGTCACTGTTTAAAGTGAAGCTGTTAATTCCAGAAGTAGAAACTGGGTTGGGTCGGTTCTGCTGGAGGAACCCGAGCTGAAGACAGTTTGGTCGTCCCGGTTCCTCTGGATCGGCTCTGGGATCGATTACTCTTCCTGTAGATGAAATAAAGACAGAATGTTGAACAACAATCATCTGTCATCACTGCAAATACTCACATTTTCTACTAGAAATAATGTTTTCAACAATACTCTAGTAAAAGTAAAAGTACAGGTTGGAATGTTTTACTGTTTTTGAAATGTACCTAAAAAAATCAAAAGTCATTTTCACCTTCAAGACAAAATGACTTTCAATAAGTTTAAAATGCTCAAAAAGTTCTAGTCTTCCAGTAGCAGCAGTTTACTCAACACTAAAAAATTACTGATAGTTTTTATTCAAACCAAATGTCCATCAGGATAAACGTTGGAGCAGAAAACATGAAATGATTTTTCCGGCTGACGTTCCTCAGTTTGTGACGTTTCTCAGGCCAAAGCCTCCATCATGTTTTCCTCACTGGGTTTTTCTGCTGTGGTTCAGTGCAGAATAACTGAAACATTTTGTGCTGGACGTGGATTTTTCCGTTTTGATCCGAATCCATGTGGTTATTTATTTCATCATGGAAATAACGAGTTATAAGTGACAAAGTAAGGAGCAGAAAGTACCGACATGCCTCTTAAACTGTAGAGTAAAAGTAAAAAGTCGTGACAAAGATAAATACTCAAATATTCAATAACTGAACAATGCAGTGAAGTGCAGAAGTTGTCCAGCGTACTGACAGGATTAATCCAGCTGGTCTCCGATGGAAACCGGATGAAATCGTCTCAGGATGCAGAGCTGCTGCTGACCGTTACCTTACAGACTTCATGATTCATTTTATTTGTTGTTTCTGTTTTATTGATCTTGGATGTGAAAATTGTCTCAGTTCCAGGGCTAAATGTTAATATTTAAAGTTTGATTCCCGGGACAATTTATGGTCCAGTAAAACCTCATCACAGGTCTACCTGTCAACAAAACTAATTTTACTGGACGGTAACTTTTACCAGAAGTTATTGCAATAAACAATAATATTGAGTGAGTCTGTCCTGGTTCCGTCCATCCTTCGTGGTTCCGTCCGTCTGTCCTGGTTCCGTCCAGTAGACCACTTTGTGTAATTTAAATGATCCTGACTTTGGGTTTGAAGACAAACTGGACCACATCAGTATTTTTTTAAATTTCTGAACCAACACAGAGCATGTTGTGACTAAAGAAAGAAATAATGGATTTAGTATAACTAAGTCCCGGTACCGCCAGTTGTTCCGGTACCGCCAGTTGTTCGGTACCGCAGTTTTAGAACTAAGTCTAGAATTTGAGCTGCAGTACATTTTTCAGACAGCAGGTGTCCCCATTTTCCGGCGGCCTGGTAAATGGGTTCGGAGGTTCTGTTCTGGAATGTGGGAGTTTTGGGCCGAACTTCCGGTGTTTTCTGTTTTTTCTTGCCGTTAGGAGGATCGCTGACAGCTGCAGCCGCTCAGCGTTTGGTTCTGCAGGGAGACGCTGGTAAAGCAGCAGAGATGGTGGTGGAACTTTATCTGGACCTTTTCTCTCAGCCATGTCGCTCCGTTTTTATTTTTGCGAAGAAGAACAACATCCCCTTCGAGTTCAAGAAGGTTTCTCTGATGGACGGTGAGTCTCCTGTGGAGGTGAAGGGTCGCTGGTTCCAAACCCAAACGGGCTTGTGACGTGAATAAAACAAAACTTGGCTCGTTTTTCCCCAAGCAGAACCGAAAATGATGAAATACTTTCTCTACCAGAACTCCTAAAGTTTTAGCTTCACTTGGTTCAGATATTATTTAAAAATCTCCCACTTTGCACCGCAGTGTTGCTGAAAACGAGCTATCTAAATAAAATGATTTTACACTTTGCTATACAAATATTAATCCACAATTTAATAATCGGATGAGTAATTTTCACTGCAGATGCATCATTTGCTACAAATGATTAAGTGTTTACTAAAAGAATGCTGTTGTTGCATTTTAGGCATAAAAATCTTTTATTTCTTATCTTAAAATGGATTTAAATTTATTTGCAGCTTTGAATTTAAAGACAGCTTAAAGGAAAAATCAGCCAGATATATCATTTTATAATCAGATTAATCATCAGAATAATCGATTATTAAAATAATCGTTGGTTGTGATTAGGGCTGCAGCGATCTTTAACCTGACCTGTTGACTTGGATTTGGGCCGATATCAGCTTTTAGTTTTAGTCTGAAAAGTTGGTAAGTCAGAAACTGATGTTAGAATTGGACAGAGGGGCGTGCCGTGGTGGCGGAGGGGTCAGCGCTACCCACATTCAGAGGCAACGTGTATCGACGCGGCTGTCGCGGGTTCGACTCCCGGACCCGACGACGTTTACCGCATGTCTTCCCCCTTTCCTGTCAGCCTGCTTTGAAAAAGGGACACTAGAGCCACAAAAAGACCCCTTGTGGGGCGATAAAAGAAAAAAAAAAAGAATTGGACAGAGGTGGATTTCCAGATGTTTGTGGATGTTGATAGGATCGGTCTCTTATCCAAGTATCGGCCAATCGGTGCAGCAGTTACATTTCCTGCAGGAAGTCTCGTCTTGCCTGGCTTCCTGCTGGTCTGCCATGTTTGTTTGGGTTCCAGGTGAGCATTTTGGAGATGAATTTGGGAAAATCAGCAAGATCAGAAAAGTTCCAGCCCTTCGAGACGGAGACTTCTGCCTGGCTGAGAGGTGAGTGTCTGCTGAAAGCGGCGGTTTCCGTCCGGATGCGTCCTGACGAGCCGCCGCTCTCCTCCAGCGTCGCCATCATGCTCTACCTGGCCGAGAAGTTCCGGACTCCGGACCGCTGGTACCCGGCCGACCTGCGGCTGCGCTCCCGGGTCAACGAGTTCCTGTCCTGGCAGCACACGGCCATCCGGATGCACGGCTCCAAGATGTTCTGGATGCGGGTACGTTCCCAAAACCCCACGCTCATACTGGTCCAAACTGGTTCCAGTTCAGGACAAAGAGACGTTTTAATCAACAGTCGGACTGTTTTAGCATTAGCCAAATGCTTCATGACGATTAAACCAGAAACAAATTAAGTCTCATTTAAAAAATAAAATAAAATTGGCACTAAAATAAAAAAAAACTCAATAAAAACCAAAATTTTCTTAATATCAGTTGCAACAATTTCCCCCCAAAAATGTCCCAAGGATCGTCCTTCCTTTGACCCTGCTGACCTTTTGACCCTGTTGACCTTCAGCAGCAGATCGTTTGCTGGTTCTGACCCGATGCTTCGTCCCTTTGAGAGACTTTTGGTCATTTTAACTTTTCAGATTTTATTGAATCTGTTTTCTCTCATTTCTTCCTCAAGAAAAGCAGCTGTGTAATAATTATTCACATGTTGATAAAAATCGCCTGTTATGATTAAATCTATTAAACTATTAATAGATTAAACTATTAATCTATTAAGTGTTGAAGTTTAGCAGCTTCGGGTTTCATGTGGTCAAAATATTCACTTTGTTTTATGTCTTTGTTATTTCATGGCTGCAGTAAATCAACTGAACTTTTGCTCTTTGAAGCAGAACAAGGCAGAAAACTGATTGTGATCAATGATTACTGATCTGATCAGTTATTAACCAGAGAACCAGGGTGAGACCCAGAACCAGGTCAAAGGCTTCAGACAGAACCGCTTCAGCCCAGAAAGCCTTAAAGGGCCAGGCACATAGATCCACTTTACACAATCAAGATAATATGTTGCCTTCAGTTGTTTTAAAAATGATATTTATATCAAATATGACTTTATAATTTAAAGCCTTGAAATTGGGCCTCTGTCTCTTTAAGAAGCTCCGCCTCCAGGAAGTCATCCAACATGGCTCCTCTATTAACACTTTAATGTTTTTACCAGCGTTGCTCTGAGCAGCAGCTCCTATCATGAGCTCAGAAGATGTTTGCTAATTGCTGCTGGCTAGTCTGAAGGATCTGCACCGTGAAGGCAGGGCTAGGCCCAATCAGCTGAATGAATGTTTGTCTGCAGCTCATGATTCCTAAGATCATGGGGATCGACGTCCCGAAGGAGAAGATGGACGGAGCGCTGGAGGACCTGAACGCCTCGCTGAACCTCATCGAGGAGAACTTCCTCCAGGATCGGCCCTTCATCGTGGGGGACCAGATGTCTCTGGCCGACCTGGTGGCCATCGTGGAGATCATGCAGGTGAGCTGACAGGGTTAATTGGGCCAGAACCAGGAATGTGGTTCCTCTGGAGGGAGGTCCAGGCCGGCCCTGGAGGGGCTTTCCTGTCGGTGTTTATCCAGGGAGGCGGACTCCATCCTGGCTCTGGAAGTTCTCCAGACTCCCTGAAGGTCCTTCAAACTGCGTCTCACTCATTAAATAGACCTCCAATTAAAAAAACGAGGGATGAAAGTGATTTCTAAAGATCTGTTATCATCTGACGAGCCAAACCGAGCAGCTAGCTGTCTGGCTAACAGCAGAGCGAAGCAGCAATGAAAACCGACAGGAAGCCACAGGTTGTTGTTCTGGACGCCGGTCCAGTCCGGGAATTCAGCCCAGAAAACAAGTTCTGATAGCAAAGCAAATATTCATTTAATAAATATTTAGTAAATGATAGCAAGCTGAACATGCAGTTTGCTAGCTAAACCTGTTTGGAGCAAAATATTTATCTCCAGTTTAAACTTTCAGTTAGCAAACAAAAAGTTTGAGTTAGCAAGCTAAACGTCTGGCTTGCTAAGTAAATATAATTTCATATTTTCTCTTGCCAATTAATTATTTAACTATGAGCTAAAGTTAAGTTAGCTAGCTAGTTAGCTCTGAGGTCATTTTTTTCTTGCTAAATATTTAATTAGCAAACAAAAAATTATTTACTAACACAATGTTTTTGCTAGCACACCAATATTTAACTCTAAGCTAAATATTTTTGTTTGCTAACTAAATATGTAGCTTTGAGGTAAAAATCTAGTTAGCTTGTTAGTTAGAAAGCTAAAAATGTTTGCTTGTTAAAAATATAATATAAATATAATAATATAAATATATAATATTTAGCTGAGTTAAAACAAGCTAAATATTTAATGAGCAAGCCCAAATTGAGCTTGCTAACTAAGCTAGCTAGCTATTTTTTCCTTTTAGCTCAAAGCTAATTATTTAGTTAACAGAATATATGAAATGCTTCTCTGAGCTCAAACCTGAATCTTGAGTTTTCAGTGTTTCTGTTTATCAGACTGGAAAGTTGAGCTGAAGGACGACATGACTCTGGTTCTTCATCCAGGCTTTACTGATGTTTTTACTGATGTTAAAACATCAGTAATAATAACAATTATTATTATTACTGATGTTTTTCCTGCTGCTGATTTTGAAGCATGAAGTGGAAGTGATTCCTACCACTTCCTGAGGATGAAGGATTGCTGCTAAGTCAGCAATGGTGATGCTATCAGATGAATGTTTGTTCCGCTTTGCACCGGATGATCATCAGAATCTGACTGAACTGCTTCATAATATCAACATTTTTAGCTCTGAGCCAAATATTAATTTAGCAATCTAAAGATTTACCAGCTAACTAAACACAAAAAGCTCAGAAGGAAACCTTCATGTTGTATTTTGTTCTGAGCTAAAACTTTAGTTATCCACCTGACTGACTATGACATAACGTTTCTCTTCTTCTCCTGTCCACCAGCCGCTGGGCGCCGGGCTGGACGTGTTCGAGGGCCGACCGAAGCTGAGCGCCTGGCGGGACCGAGTGCAGGCCTCCATCGGGAAGGATCTGTTCGACGAGGCCCACCAGGCCATCCTGGGGGCGCAGGACGGCATGAAGCAGGTGGATCCCAGCAAACTGGAGCTCTTCAAGCCAAAGATCCTCCGGCTGTTCTTCTGAGAAACAGAATTAAACGGACGCCATCATGAAGCCTCATCCTGTTTAACTTTTATCCTAATGATCCCGCTTATATAAGGTTGACTAAACTGAACCTGGAGGTCTGGGAAACAAACGGACTGATTATGTAACCGAGGAGTGAAACATGATGCTTCTCTCAGATTTCTGGAATGTCGGTTGTTAGGCAATCGGCTCAGTTCTTCTTCATAACCTGTTTACTCTTTTTCTGATTTAATCTGTGCTAATCCTGAACTTCCAATAAACTTTTACTAAGTAACGACTTGACTCATTTGGTGTTTGGAGTTTTGAAGATGATGAGAAATGTGGGTCGGAGTGAACTTTAAAGCTTTAAGGTCAGGAAAAATAGCCGCTGTTTAAAAAGCATGGGGAGGTGCTGCCACCTGGTGGAGGAAGTGAAGCACCTGCAGTCCGATCATTTCCTAAACTTTAAGAACCAAAATCAACCAAATAAACTTAGAAAGTGATAAAAATCAGACTAAAGAAATCTGCCTGGTTATGAAGGTTTTCACAGCCTTTGAATCTGTTTAAGTTTCTATATTTGTTACTATAAAACCACAAACTTCAGTTTATTTTACAGCAGAAATATAATTTATTCTCCCTCAGAAGGAAAACTCAAGTGTAAAACTATTTGACCAGATATTATGCTAGTTTAATAAATATCTATTTAGAAACCAAATATTTACCTTGAAACTACATATTTAGTGACCAAGCTAAATATTTAACCTACCATCTAAATATAAATTGTGCAATAAATGTATAACTTAGCTAAATATCTAGTTTCAAACTAAATATTGAGTTTGAAGCTAAATCCTTGGGAAATATGCATGTAAATATGTATCTTGTTTAATAAATATTTCGTTTGAAACGAAATATTTACTTGACTATTTTGTTTATATTTAGTTCAAATATTTCGCTAAGTACTTAATTTCAACTAAATATAGCTTTTCAAATGAATGTTTATTTTAAAGCTAAAAATTTTGTTTGCTATAAAATATTAATCTCGTTTACTAAATATTTATCTCCAAGCTAAATATTCATCTTGAAACTAAATATTTAAACTTGTTAAATAAATATTTAGCTTCAAACTGACATAAATTAAATTAATAACATGGTAAAAATATGACCTTGATTTTTTTTGTTGCTAAATAAGCCGCATTATTGCTGTGTGTCCATCAGTGGGTCGTCACGTTGTCAACATTTGTTGGGTTTTATGTTAAGCTGCCCTCCCGCCCCGGGCTGTTTGTCCGTCCAGCAGGGGGCAGCAGCGCACCGCGCCGCTGCAGAGCTGCGGCTCGGTGCGCTGCGCCCCGGACTCATCCAGAGCGCCGCTGCGCCTCGGCGGAGACCCGCTCCGCTCCGGACCGGACCGGACCGCCTCTCCCTCCTCCCTGTCTGCTGCGGAGCTCCGGCGGCCGCACAGCGACCTGCGGCGGCGGAGGAAACCTCCAGCATCCCGGATTGTTCCCCCGGTTTAAAGCCGCTCAGATTATCTGTAAATCTGGCACGAAGCGGCGCTTCATCCAGAACAACAACCCACAGAAGAGGCAAGTTGGGTCCGGATCTGGGATTTTACTGGGTTTTGGGTTTTATCGGACTGCTTGTGCAGGATTTCATCCCTGAACGACCTTGTTGTTCCTGCTGTGGACGGGAGGATTTTCAGGGAATGGAGAGGAGTGGGATCGTTTTCCTCCACTCAGATAAAAGTATGTAGAGATCCACTGGATCACATTTCCACGCAACATGTTTGTGTGAGAGTCGCGTTTGCTGTGACCTCATCGGGCTGATGCTTGATAACCTTTCGGCTCTTAATGGGGTCAGATGTTCAGGTTGGGCGCTGAGCCCCCCACGCCCACTCAGACACTCCGCATGTAAATCATTGATGGCCTGCACGCTGCGTGGAGGAAGATCCCTGAATGAAGCACATGCTGGGAGAATCAGGCTGCAGAGGAACAGATGGGACACATAGGCTTACACACACACACACACACACACACACACACACACACACTGCTCGGTGCCGCGCCACACTGTCAGGCAGAGGGATTGAGTCATAAAACTCTCCAGGACAGAGGGTGAGGGGAGGCCTTGACCTCCACTCTGCTCCTCCCCCCAGCCTTCCTCTGGAGGCTTCAGCTTGTTTTTTATCCTGATCGTCCCGTAGATTAGCTTTGACTTGGGACCAAAACTGACCAAAACATTTGCTCCATTTCCAGCTGCTGCTTTCGCAAACCAGCCAAACCCTCCGAGCAACCTGTTCCCCTCCTGGCCTGTGGGGGCGCTGCACCAAGAACCACTGAAGGAAACGACACAAAAACCTCTGAAAACCAAACAAAAATGGAGGTGTCAAATTTCAGCAATTGGAGGATTTCTCTTTAGTCTGTGGCTAAAGACAACGAGCCGTTTCTCCTGCTAGCGCTAGGCTAGCACATTAGCTTTGATTGTATTTACCCAGAATGCCCTGCGCTTTCGTCTGCTTGGCATTCACATATGCATTCAAACCGCAGCAGAGTTCACTTCAAACAAACCCAGGTTGAGGTTTGTAGACGAACCAGTTTACGTTCAAACCTGAAACAAAACAAACTTTCTAGTCAAACGTGGAATTTTAGCGTCTAAAAACTCATTTTATCTGTTTTTGTTTATCTAAACTCAAGAGATTTCACTGCCCATCATTTAGCCTCAGTCACCTTCTGGAACATAAACCAGTGACCTCTTTCCTCTCGTCTCCCACAGCTGCAGCCTGAGCGTCTCTGTCGGACGGAGCGGGATGTTCTGATCGGCTCTCAGCGATGGAATCCAGTGGATGACAGCAGCTGAAAACTCCCAGACGGAGGAAGAGGAGGAGGTCGCCTCCACAGCATGGGCTGCGTCAAATCCAAGCGGAGCGCCGCGGCCTCCCAGCACGCCAACTCCACGGAGAGGAAGCCCACGAGCGAGAAGGCCTACTTGATGGGCGGGTCGGCGCCGGGCTCGGCGGACGGCTCGCCGCAGGTGAACGCGGCGCTGCTGGAGTACGCCCAGCGGCTGTCGGAGGACATCGTGGCGCGGGCGGTGCAGCAGTGGCTGGAGGTGGACAGCCGCTACAGCGACATCCCCTACATCGAGTGCGACGTTCCGTGACGGGAACCTTTACGCCTGGCGGCAGACGAGTCGACGGGAATCCGGTCTGACTGGACAGGATTCATCCTGAAACCTTCCTCCAAACGGACCGGAGCGCTCCGATCCCGACTCTGTGACAATGAGGTGGAAGATTACCGATGAACCCAGGAATCCCGTCTGACCCTTGACCCTGGTTGGAAACTCTCCCTGGAGCTTCTTTCACTGCCACTACTTCGCCTTAACCTCCGCCCTCCGCCATGCGGGCCTTCTGGGCCGCTGACGATGCGTTCTCCGGATTGGGAGCTTTGACAGGGACTGACTCATCGGACGAACCGACGAGACGTTTCGGTTTCGGTTCGTCCGTTTTGGCTACGTTCACACAGCAGGCGAATTCGCCCAATTCCGATCTTTCACCAGTTTGTTCGGAAATAAATCTGATTATTTCCAAAGCATCTCAATGCATGTCGTATTTTATTCGACTTTTACGTCGTTGAGGTGAACGTGCCTCATAATTCTGCACCAGAAGAAGAAAGACGTAAATCTGGACATAAAGAATGAAAATTATAATCATGAATTGATGAAAGAAGTTTGAGTCAGTTGGAAAACTTTAAAAAATCAAATTTCATTAGAGTCGTTTAGATTGAATAAAAAAAATTAAAACCACATGAAGACATTTTCTTCCTCATTTCCTCCAGCAGTAACATCCTGTTGCTGATCCTGCGTGTTTCCATTGCAGTAAATATACTAACTTTACTAAAACATTTTGAAAAACGTTTTTTTTTCTAAATTGGTGTGTTTCCGTTGAGTGAATTTATTTTTGTAATTGTAATTTGCATAATTTTAAGGCGAATGGAGCCGCAGCTGGTGAGGAGCATCCCAACCCACTTCGGTCCGAATCCACCGGACAAACAAATACGCAGGAAAACAATCGGATTTTAGCGAAAAATCGGAACTGAGCCTGAAGACCTGCTGTGAGAACGTGAACTTTGTGCCGCCGTTGGTGATAAACTTCCTCTGGTTGCTTCAGGAAACTCGGCAACCAAACCAACCAAATACACACTGTGCAAAAGTCTGGAGTCATCAGACTGAACCCGTCTGGCTTTATTGATGGTTTTTCAGTTTTTCTACCATTTTTTGGTTAAATCGATGAAAAACACCAAAGAAAACAAAGTTTGACAAAAACAAAAGAGGATTTTAGCTCCAACCAAAACCTGAAAACGAGTTTCAGGACTGGAACTAAAAACATTTCAATCCGGTCAGCAGCAAACGTTTTCCAGACTTTTTGAAACTCTCAAAGTTTTTCTTTGGGTTTTATGAGCTTTTTAAAAAAACGTATAAATCTGATGGTTAAAAATGTTTAAATTCACATAATGACTAAAATCTGGCTTTATTTTCTCTCAGTGGGATGAAAAAATATCAAAAATCTGATAAACAGGCAGCAAAATACAAAACTCAGATCTGCAGCAGAGGATCGACAGTCTTCAGGAGAAATAAAAAATATGACAAAATGGCTGGGAAGAGCCATTTATGTCAAATATTTCCACATATTTAAATGAGTATTTGCTGAATGAAGTAACTTTATGAATAAGTGGATGTTTATTCTTGTTGTTTACGTCACAGCGGCCATGTTGGATTTTAAATTCCCTACTTTGAAATTAGAAATATGGATTTCTAACTTCAAAGAAGTTGAAATCAAATAATCAGAGACAATTTGTTTATGGAAAAAATGAATAATTCTCCATTAGGAAAACGGTTTAATTTTGGGATTTTTTATGGATTTATTTGAAGAAACAGGAAGAAGTTTATTCCTTTCACGTCTAATTGGGTCATCAGAGGTCAGGAGCTTCAACAAGCAAAAAACAGGAAAAAATCTGATCAAAAAAAACAAAAAACTCCTAAAGTCAAAGAAAAACATCCAGAAAGCCTGGAAGCAAAATATAAAGAAATTCAGATAAATGATTAAAATTCAGGTCTGGTTAAATTTGTCGCCCAGTTTGGGTCAAAGTCAGATCGGGTTTCCGTCGGTGTTCATCCAGATTGAGACCTCAGAGGTAAAATCTGTGAAACATTTATGCCTTCATGGTCATAAAGACCTTAAAATGAACCAAAAGGGCCTCAGAAAATAGTTTAAATGTCTTCTGGTCCTGAATCTGTTCTGTGTGGCGTTAAAGTTTAAAACTGTTTAAAACAAATCAGCTTTATTTGGTGATGGTTTCTCTCCTCTCGTCCGACCGCCGTCTCTCTGGAGTTTTAAAGATCAATAATCTTTATTAAAACTTCAGTCTTCCATCAGAAGCTTTAGGAAAATGTTTTTCCTGTTCAGATCCAAACTGAGTTATTTAAAGTGGAGCAGGAGAAACTGGCCTGAGACCAGCGGAGCTCCAGACCTCACAGGGAAATGATCCGCAAATCCAAACGACTCAAAGCTGCAGGACAAAAAACCCGTCGACCTCAAAACGGACAGAAACCAGATTTTTAATCCACAACCTTTAATGAAAGGTCATTTATGTTCTGTTTTGGAAAACTTGATAACTTTTTGTTGCCAAGAAAAGAGAAAATCCTCTTCAGGAATCAGGAATCAGCTCTGTAGTAAATATTTCTGCAGAAAACACTAAATCAGCAGTTTTAGAGCAGCGGTGTCCAAAGTGTGGCGCAGGGGCCTTTTAGAGGCCGGGGGAGGATTCTGTTTGGACTCAGCTGCTTCGTTTCTGTATGTAGTAAAATCACATATATGAGACTAAACTGTTTTATTTCATACCTCATCTTTGTTCCAAGAGAAAAATATAGAAGATAATTTGTAATCAAATCATAATTTGCATTTCAGAAAAAAAACCTGCACAGGTGAGATTCAGCCAGAGTCTGGCGAGGGATGAATTCAGGAACAAACATAAACAAGTGAAATAATTTTAACTGTTGAGAAGAAAAATTATGGAGCCATAAGAAGAAAAAAAGCCATTTGAGTTTCCTGATGTTTTGTTTGCAGCAGCAATAATTTGTTCCAAAAGAGAAAAACAAACATTAAATTTTCAGTTATTTTCTTTATTTTATTCATTCATAAATGTCAGTTTCAGCTTAGAGTGAAATATTTTGCTTGGAGCTAAATATTTAGTTAGCAACATTTAGCTTGCAAACGGCATATTTACAGTTGCTTAGAGTAACTAAACATTTAATTAACTAAATTTGTAGTTAATGTCTTGGAAACTAAATATTTAGCTCACCATCTACTATTGAAAGAACTAAATATTTAGTTTCCTAACTAAAACATTTCTTTGGACAGATATTTGATGGCTCCAAATGAGTAAAGTTTTAAACTTAACTATTTAGTTTGACTAAACTCACATTTCTAAATGAATTACTAACATGGTGAAAATACGACTTTGAAAAATTAAACCTATTTGTTCTGACTGAATAAAATTATTGCTGTTAATTTTTGACTGTAACTTTACAAACTGAACATTTCCAGAGTTTTAGTTTTGTAGTTTCTGCTCACCTTTAGTTTCCGACCTGCAGAACTAAACCTGTGGAGGTTTTTGTTTTGGAAATGCATCTTAAAGGGCCAGTTCCACAAACCTGTCTAAAGATTATGTAATTTCATAAAATTTTAGTTTTGGTTTGACTATAAAGCTTTCCCACTAATTACAATATTTACTGTTTTAAAGGTAAATAAAGCCGGATGTTGAGACGGTCGGTGATTATTTCCAGTTTTTGGTTGTGATGTTGAGCAGTGAGTGAATGTCCGATTCTTCTTCTCCTCCAGGCTGAACCGTCAGCATGTGGAAAATCTGCTGCCAATAAACAAGAAATGCCTTCAGCCTGAGTGTTTGCTTTAGAGCGGGTCAAAGGTCAGGCTGAGCGGAGCACAAACAGGAGGATTTACAGCTGCAGAGCGTCAGTTTTACGGTGGAGGAAGAATAAAAAAGTCTTCAGGTGAGACTCACCTGTGAGGACAGAACAGGAAGAAACACACCTTCCATTTAATGATCCACCAACGTGACGCAGCAACGTCCCAAAAAAACAAAATGGCTGCCAGGACAAGAAGACGGGACAAACTCCAGGCACGGCGGCGGACGGCTGATGCTGGGGGCTCTGAGCATCAGGAAAACAAACTAAATACTTTTAAATGAATTATTTAGGATAACTAACATTTAGCAAGCAATATTTAGCTAAATATTCAGTTAGCAAACTAATTTGGTTCAAAGAGTAAATCTAGATTATCAACTCATTTTTATCAAGCTAAATATTGAGATTAAAAACTAAATGTTTAGTAACAACATTAAACATTTAGCTTGTTAACTAATAGTTTAAAAAACTAAATATTTAGCTTGTAGCTAATAAATCTGAAGCTAAATATTAAGATGGCAAACTAATTTTACAGCCCAAACTAAATACTTAGTAACTAAATTACATATTTAGCTTGCTAACTAATAGCAAGCTAATTAGAAAACTAAATGTTTAGCTTTGTTGCTAACAGATATCTGTCTAAGCTAAATATTTAGAGGAGAAACCGTCTGGACAGACGGGACCAGAGCTTCTGCAGAAACTGGACCAACGTCAGGGTGATGGTTACCAAGACGATAGCAGCTGAAGCTAATGCTAAAGTTTTAGTTTGCTGCGATAGGAATGCTGTGACTGGTGCATATTTCTGCTTTTGATACCATGAATGAAGCTGTTTATGATTTTATTTTCAGTTACTTTGATCATATTCCAGGATCCGGTGAGCAGCAGATGATCTGGTAATTAAACTTTAAAATAAGACATGCAAACGCATCACTTCCTGTTTTTACCTTGAAAAAATGTCGGTTACGTAATAAACGTTTTTTATTGCTTTCTGCTTCTGACTCATAAATAATGCAGAGCTGGAGACGCTCTCTGTTTGGGAAGTGGTTTCACCACAGAACAATTAGCTGATTAGAAATAAACCAGAAAACAGATTTCAGTTTAATGAAACTATATTTGATTTTTCTACAGTCACTAATAAATCCTGTTGCTGCATTATTAATAATTAAAAAAGAACTAAATCATGAGTGTTTGTGTTGGAGAATGAAACCAGGAAACCAGAGGAGAGCGATCCGAGTGGCATCAGCAAACACCCAGGGGAAATGTCATAAAGCACTCAGCGGTGAGGTCACTTCCTCTGCCGGCTCCAGAGAGCTGCTCCGATCCAGGAGTCTGGTTCTGATGGTTCAGACGAGGCCTGGCAGTGGGTTGGTCAGAACCTCAGGTCCTTCTCCCCCAGCGAGGCGAAGCATTCATCCACGAAGCGGTCGGAAACCTGGTCCAGCGACGGCGGACTCCAGCGCGGGTTCTGGTCTTTGTCGATCAGAACTGGAGAGGCAGAGAGATTCCTGACATTTAACCGGGTCGACAGGATCAGCAGGAGATCGCTTTAACGGCGCCGCATCGTCTGCTGAGGCAGCGAGGAGCAACATGAGAGCGAGACCTGATACATCCTCCAGGCTGATTTTACTCTGCAATCAGACTGAAATCTGAGTCTGATGGACATGAAGAACAACGAGCAGAACTGGAATAAACCGGATTCAACTGGTGAAAATCCATAACTGGGTTTAAACTGATCATTTACTGTAAATACAACTCTAATAAAAATAAACTGGACCGAACTGGAGTGGATTTCTTTGGACCAGAACCAGTGGTTAGTGCCGCTAACTAACCCTAAAGCTCAAATCATAAACATTAGCACTGCTAATGCTAAGTGCTACACGAACACAGTATTTAGCAGAAGCTAATGCTAAGTCGCTACTCAAACCTGACATGTAGCAGAAACTAATCCTAAATGATTATATCAACAAAAGCTAACACTAAATTCATTTAAAATGATATCTGCTCTAGAGACACTACAACCTTTTGCACCAATTTAATTTTGCTCTTACTATAACTGATCTGCGGAGTTCCCAAGGTTCCATCCTGGGTTCTCTCCTCTTCCACATCCCACAGATTCTACAGAACAGCAGAACGTAGCAGAATGTAGCGGAGCGCTAACTCACCTGACCGAACGCCTTCGTAGAAGTCATGGCCTCTCTGGAACGGCAGAAACAAACCAATCAGGCGACAGTTTACCAACACCGACAACAATCCTGGACCAGAGAAGTCGTCACGTCTCCAGACGGAGTTTAAAACGTTGCAGAACTCTCCGACCCGTTGGGTTCTCACCATGCAGGCCTGGCTCAGCCGGTACTCCATCACCAACACGTCCTGCAGGCTCAAGGCGGCGCCGGCCTGCAGCTGCCTGAAGGTGACCTTCAGCGACGTGGGAGACATTCTGGACAGAATCTGGACAAACCATGATCAGAACCAGAATCAACCCGGGTACTGTCCTGGCCCAGTTCTGAGGAGACACTCTGGTGCAGTAAAATAATATTACTGGATTATTAATGCTGGTCAGATCTGTAAGGAATGGTCTAACTGGGAAGACTGGGAGTTTACTGATGGAGAATCGAAGGTATAATTTTCAATAGTGAGATATTTATTCTAATGAATGAATGAATGAAGGAATGAGTGAGTGAGTCAGTGGAGCTCAGAGCTCTTCTGTGATTGGCTGAGACGCCATTAAACATCTAAACTGGGGTTAATAATTAGGACATTAGAGTCAAACATCATCCCAGTTCAGCCCAGCACCAGGTCAGCTGCAGAGCGCCGACCTTCAGGGTGACCTTCAGGCTGACCTTCAGGCTGCTGGCGCCTCTGGCAGCATTTCTGCTACTTTCCCTCCTCTGAGTGTAAATCAGCCTTAAAGACGAACCTCGACTTGTTTCCTAGCGAAGTCGGAGCCGTCGGCCTTCAGGTTCTGCAGGATTCCCTCCACGCTGCTGGAGCCGAACATCCTGGGAGGAGAACCAGTTCACACCAACCAGTGAGGGTTTCCACCAGTTCACCTACTGGTTCAATGCAACAGGTCAGTTTTCACACTGTAAAAAACTCACCTGTCAATATCAGAGGTATGTTTGTCCAAGACGAACGGTTTATCAGAGTCCAGATCACTCTGTGGACAAAAACACAACTTTAGATACAAAACTGCCTGATGGTAAAACATATTTTAAAATCCATTAAATAAATGTATTAATGACTGAAAACAGCATAACAGCATCTTTAACCCTCTGACCTGCGCCTGGAAGGACTCCAGCAGTCGGGAGACGTCTGAGTCCGATGGAGACTTCAGGCCAACGAGTCGCTGCTCCAGCTCTGGGATCTACCACACAAAACTCCACATTTTACCTTGTTGCTGGAATGTGCTATGCAAATAAAATTTGACTGATTGATTTTTATTAGGACCCAATCTGATCGGGTGTTTCATAGAAGACGTACAGATGAAACCAGATATTTACATAAAACAGAAAACAGAACTAGGCTAACAGCGCTGACATTAAAGTGTTTTAGCTCAGTTAGGATTAAAGAAAATTTGATTTTTAAAAACTTTTAGACGTTTGCACCAAGGTTACCGTGACTTTAAACTGTTCTGGAGAATCTATGTCTAAGTGCAAACATCCTGGGAACCGGTCAGGACGGAGACCGGTGTAGCTGGTGTAGCGCTTTAGCGTTAGCATTAGTGCTTTAGCCCTCTAATCTAAAGCACTAACCACCAACATTAGCGCCGCTAAAGTAAAAGCGCTACACCAACACAATATTTAGTCCTCAGAGACAAAGACCTGAATGTTCTGGTCTGATGAGACTAAAACTGTTTGGACTTTATGGCCATCAGAGACGCTGGTCTTGTACCATCCCAACTGTAACGGGTCCAAATGGGAGTCCAGATGGACGATGTCCCCCAACATTTAGCCAGGTGGTTCCAAGATGACTTCCAGACCTAAAACTTTCTCTGACTTATTATTCCAACATTTATCAAATTAAACTCATTCAGAGCTCAAACAGGAAGCGTTCAGTCTGGATAAAAATGTTCTTCTTATGGGATGTAAATATGAAGTGACAGAGTGGAGAGTCAGATCTGCTTCACCACTTCGTCCTGTGATTCATTTTAACAGGCTTGGTTCTGATCCAGAGCTCCAGCAGAACCATCCGGCGGACGGTGTGTCCTCTGCCGCCCGCTGCTCTGACCCACACCTGGCCGCCGGGCCTGTCAGGACCAGTCGGCAAGACTAAAATAAAAATCCTGATTCACCCACTGACTCAACATCTGGCCCAAACCGCAGCAGCGCCGGTCCGACTCAGACCCGTTGGCCCTCGTTAGCTGGAGCTGCTTCACCTTCTTAGACTCTACGAAGTGAGTGGCGACGCCGGCGCGCTGGACGTCCCGTCCTTTGAGCCGGAAGCCCGTCAAGGCGAGGAACAGCCCCAGTTTCCCCCGCAGCCTCGGCAGGAAGTAGCCGCCTCCCACATCAGGGAAAAGCCCTGTCAAAATAAAACAACCACAGCTGAGGTGAGTCTGAGGTCATATCATAAGTTTATCAAACTCCTGATGATCCAACACATGGCGGGTTATTTATCCGTTTCCAGCTGTGTGTTGGTGTGTGTCGGTGTGTGTTGGTGGGATCTGGGCCTTTCATGATGTCAAACAGTTTTCATCGTCTGAGACTCGTCCGTTAGCCGGACTCCGTTCAGCTCAGGAGGTCCAGTCCAGTGACTCCACTCAGCCAATCACAGAGTCTCCTGGACTACTTCCTGTGGCTAGGCCACCGACTACTTCCTGTTGGTTGGTTGGATGTTTTCATGTTGACTGGTTGTTTTCCTTAATTAGCTGGATGTGCTGGTTGTTTTTTAGTTGGATGTCTGGGTTGTTTCTGAATGAGGTCTCTGATAATATTATACATTTTCTTTATTCATTTCAGTTGTTGTTTTAAAGAACTAAAAACTGCTGAGCCTGCAGTTTGTGGTGGTTTCTACTTCCTGTTCTGTTTTCGTGGATGATGTTCAGGTTTGTATTCTTTACAGGATGGAGTTTCTCCTGGGCGCTCTTGGTTTTCACAGCCTTCGGTTCAGAAAGCGCCGGACATGGAAGGAAGCAGCATGGATTAGATGAGCTGACCCGATTTACGACTGGAATATTAGAAATGTGTCAGATTATAGCTTTTGTTCAGGATGCTGAAGGGGGTCAGAATAAATCTGATAATCCGGTTACAGGAAGACTTGATGTTTACACAACAGGCCAACCGTTTGCAATGTAATCGAGTGTAAATAAAGCGGAAACAGAGAAGAAGGCCTGAAAGGTTTGGTCTGTTAGTCTGGAGATGCTGCGGTGAGACTTTCAGGGTAATCAGGGAAAACAGATTACATCGTCTGAACCAGCAGCAGATTCACCTCCGTTTCTATGACAACAGCCTGATCCACAGCAACCAGATCAAAGTCACATTTCCTCAGAAAAACTGAAGACAACAACCTGAAAACATCGACAAGTTCAACTGAGACGTTCAACATTCAGCCACATTGTTGCTGAATGGAGCATTTAGCTGCAGGCCGGTTCTTAAGAGGTCCAGTCGGTCCGGTACCGGTACCAAAGTAAAAGTTTTAAGAGCTCTGGGTCTTTAAACCATGAAACGTTTCCATCATGATGATTAAAGTCGTCTTCTTGAGGTCCCAGACAACACGGGCTGCCTGAACTAAACACACTACAGCAACTAGTTGGTTTTCTTTAAATCCAGTTCATCCAATGGGATTATAATCTAGATTAAATCACTGACTGACTGTAAATTTACCTGTTAATATGTCGGGACTGAACCGATTAATTGATTACTGGAAGCATCATCTTCTAGTTTAGTAATCGATTAATCGTTAATTGGAGTATTCAGAATCAAAGTTCAGAGCAATAATCAATCAAAACTGTAAAACAATATAAACATTTAAATTTAAGATCAAAAAACATCTTTGTCTGTAAATCTGTTCAACACAGAACTCTGGTTCTGATTCACCTGGTTCTGATTCACCTGGTTCAGTAAATATCTTTAATAAATGTATTTTCCAGGTCTAATTGTCTCGATTTTCACTAATTCAGCTCTGAATCATCTCCTTTTCTTTTAGGATTATTTTAGTAATCAATTATTCTGACGAATAATCGGATAAAAAATGTGCCATACTCTGCAGATGTTTGTCTTAAGCCTTTTTTACACATTAGAATCATAAATAGATGCAAATAAACAAATAATTAAATTCATTTTTTAAATATGAAAATGAAAATAGGCTTCCCTAAAATTGCCAAACGATCAATCATTTATTTAAAACGATGCGTCTGCAGCTCAGAAATAATCATCGACATGTGAAAATCTCAGACCTTCTGCTGGACTTCAGATCAATACAGAGCAGAGATGAACTATGGAAACCAACTGTGGTGGAGAAAATCCAGATTTTCCAAAAGTTTAATCTACAAAAACAAAAATGTAATAAATCTGAAAATCTTCTGGAATCTCCTCCGTAAGCGGTTGGTGGTGAGGCCGGGCCGCAGCGCGGCGTCTTACCGATGGCGGTCTCCGGCATGGCGAACAGCGTCTTCTCAGTGGCGACCCGAAAGCGTCCGTGGACCGACAGACCGACGCCCTGCAGGAGGAAAACAGAACCAATCAAAATGAAAAGCCGACCAGAGGCTCAGAGAACAGTCCAATAAAAACAGGACAAACTTTGACTAGACCAGAAAAACAGAAGCTTTCCTGGTGACAGAACCAGAACCACAGCTTCCACCAGGAGAACAGAACCGGAGCTGAACATCACCTCATCTGAACCAGGCAGGCTGAAACCCAAAGCCGGCCCAAGGCATAATCAAACTGAGCACAGATGAAGTTAAGCCCCGTCCAGCAGGGGGCAACCAAGAGCACTGAGGCTTCATGCATGAAATGATCCAGACATGAAACTGTATTCGATTCTCAGCAAAAAACTATTAAAAAATATGTTTTACACAAGTTTTAATGTTTCAATTTAGACATTTTAAGACAAATTTACTAATTGTGAACATTTGTAGAATAATTATCTTTGGTAAAACAAGATATATCGTCAGTATCGGCTCATATGTAACAAATCGTATCGGTTCGATTACTAAACCTGGATTGATATTAATAACTGATTTATTTCCATCTATTTCCTGTTTGTGTTTCTATAGATGGAGTGGAGCGATGGGTTCCACAGAAAGTTATACAATATATTGGTAAATATCGGTTATCGGCCCACATATCGGTGCATTCCTAATCATCTTAGTTTGATATTTACGTTAATAGTTTTCAATTGACTTGTAAAGTTGTTTCCATTTCTTGCAGATAAAATCACATTCATATCCAGAATGTAAATGTTTTCAGATGAATTTGGAGAAAAAAACCTGAAATTTGCTTCAGTCTGTTAAAAGTTACCAACTGAACTCATCTGACTTCACCAAGGATTCGATTTATTCAATAACGTGACGTTCAAGGAATTAGGAAAAAAATCTCTCAAAAAGTGCAAATAAAATTTTAAAATAAAACACCAGGGTTGCCATGGCAACCAAATTTCAATCCCAGGTGCGTCTCCAGCAAAGCAGGTTCAACATGAGATCCATGTTGATCCAAATAAGATTCAAATCAATCAGAGTATTGATCCCAGATCTGGAGTCTGAAAATGATCTGATTCGTTTGTTTTTGGGAATTTCTCCATGATTTTAAAAGTTTTTATGAAATAATATTTGAATATTTGAATAAAAACAGTTCCAGGTTTTCTGGGGGAGTTGTGAGTTAAACACCGGCGCCGAGCCAAGCAGCAGCAGCAGGACGTTCTGGTACCAAATAAGGCGCGTCTGGTCCGCCTGATGTAAACAGACAATCCTCCGATTTACAACCTGCAGGCTGGAAACCTGGAACAGAACCAGAACCAGAACCAGGGAGCTGGGACATCTGCCTGAAAACTGCTTCCTCTCAGCAGGACTCAGACCGCAGCCGGCAGCGACCTCTCTGTCCCTCAGAGGTCAAAGTTCACAGCCCACCCTGTTACGTCAGAGGGAACAGGTCTGACTGAGACCCGGACTCCGATGACTCGGCCTCCGCTCTGACAGTCCACAGACCCGGAACTGATCCGGTTCTGATCCAGGACCTGGTCCAGAAAATAATCCAGGACCTGATCCAGGACCAGATCCAGAAAGGATCAGGATCCTCGATCCTGATCCTGGACTTCAGACTTCCTGATCTGTGAACAGGAAGTCTTTCCATATTTGGAGCCAGTCCGTTTCACCCTGCGGAGCGTTGCGTCATCATCATGGTCGGTTCTGCCCGACCTCAGGCTCAGAACCTCTGAACTACAAATAATAATCACTGCGGATGTTTCCAGAGCTTCGTCACATTCAGCAGATATAAATGTCTGCTGCCGCTTCGGACCAGTCAAAGTCCGAGTTCTAACAGTCCGGAACCCGTCTGGGTCAACGGTTCCGCTCCAGCAGCAGCTCAATCGCCTCAGGTTTCCTCCAATCAGAGGCCAGCTTCCAGGTACCACAGGAACAAAGCTCTCTACTGACACCTGCTGGCCCGTTTTATCATCGCAGCTCATTAAGAAAAAATAAAACATGTTAAGCCTGATATGAAACTAATCTATAATGGAGTATTATGGAAAAACTGAAAGGCTTTTTAGTATTAAAACTATCTCCAAATATTATCAGAAAAATGTTGTAAAATTAAGAAAAAAACAAAGCTGTTTTAATGAGAAAAAAATCTTCAATAAATTCAGAAAGGCCTGATTCTTTCTCCTAAACATTCTCAGTTATTTCCACAATCATTTCAAAGCTCTGCTACTGGTAATAATTTGATGTTTATGAGTTTAAAAATGAAGAATTTCTTTAAGATGCTCAACCCATTTTAATTTTTTAAAATTATTTTTAGTGTAGGAGTCTCAATAAAAATCCCACTTCATTTCTCTAGTATTACAATTTTATTCTAGTATCATTAAACTTCATTGTTGTGTTATTATGTTTTTTGTGACTTTGTTCTGGTAATTAAACAGTTTTTTCTTAGCAGTAATACTCCATTATTTTAATCAGGATGAATTAAATGAAGCTGAATTATAGAACGTTAATCTCACCCCTCCCATTGTTATTCCATCAATAATGGCGACATACGGCTTCCTGTAGGATCCTGGAAAGACAGAAAACCTCTTAGAGGCAGCAAATCACATTGAATCCCAATAAAACCCTGAATCTTGTGGTTTTGACGGGACTTGGAGACGTTCAGCAGCTGGATGTAAACATTAGTGGAACCTATGGAGTTGTTCAGCATGTATTCCTCCCGGAAAAAGTCCTGCGCGAGGGAATCCCCGACCTTCCCTGCTTCTGTTACGGCTGGGAACGAAAACAAACAGCAATGAAGGAGAATCCTGAGGAAGGAGCAGGAAGTGACCCTGGGGTTGACCTTTCACCTCTGATGTCGCCTCCAGCACAGAACGCTTTCCCTCCTGCTGCCTTGATGATCACCATGTCCGTCTCAGGGTCACTTTCCCATTTCTGGAAACAAAAGTAACTCAATAAATCATAAACATCCATCAGTTAAAGAACTGAATCAGTTCTAATTGGATCAAAACAACAAAATAAAAGTAATTTGAGTAAATTAGTCTGACAGCAACAGGAGCTGAATCAGCCAATCAGAAAGCTGCTCATGATATTAAATAAACTTTAATTTTACCTTCAGTGTGGAGCTGCAGGTCATGAACGGTTTAAACGTTACAAACATCACCTTCAGGTTTTTATAGAAACATCTCAGTTTTCTCCAGAGCTGCACTGATGGATGTTTTCTGTCCGATCTGTAAAACCCTGACCTGTTGTGATCTGAGTTTCTCTGTGTCCCTGAGTCTCCATGTTGTCCCGTCTCCCCTTGATTATTCCCAGGTGTGTCTCATTCCCCGATTACCTCCTGTGTATTTAGTGTCTCTGTGTCTCTGTCGGGTCCTTGTCGCACTTGGCGTCCAGTCGTCCGTTTCTGTGTGCTCTGTCAGTCTGATCCTTGGTTCAACCGGTTGCTACCGGCGTCGAGCCCTGGTTTCTGCCCAGCATTTTGTATTATATTGGACTGAGTTATTTTCTGGATTTACTTTATTAAAACCATAATTTCTCCTCTCATCCTGAGCCAGAAGCGTTTTCCCTCACCACCACATGACCTGCTAACTTCACTTTGTTCATCTGAAAAGAGCTTCTGAAAGAATCGTTCAGTGTTTCGATTTGATTCTGATCTTTAGGGTCACGATTTGATTCAGACACGATTTTTCTATTCAAACATTTAATGATTCTGTTTAAATTATGAGTGTGAAAATAAAAAAATACAGTGTAAACAAATAAAATGTATTTAAATCACGTCCATCAGGTTGCATCAGTTTATATTTAAACAAAAATAGGTTTGTGCATAAAATTCTGTATCTTGAATCAGCAGCATCAGGTCAGCTTGGCTGCCTGTCGGAATAAAAACATGAAAGGATTCATCAAAATTCACGCGGTGGTGAGTGGGTGCAGGATGCAATAAGCAGTTATAACTTAAACACGTTTTGAAATCGATATTTGATCATTTCCAGGAGTAGAAATTGTGATTTTCTCACTTTTCTCTACAGAAAAAAAAAGTTTTGCCAAGTTTTCAGGAATTTAGCAAAAACAGGATCAATTTTGTCTGATTTAATTCAGTGAGTAAATAAGATGGACGTGTGTTTTTACTGGTGTGTGTTAACTTGTGGATCGGCAGAGCGGCTCCGCCCACCTGCAGCTGCGGGTGGATCCGCCGGATCATGCTCAGGTTGAGCGCGTTCAGGACTTTGGGTCGGTTCATGGTGATCACTGCGGCCCGGCCCGCTTTCTCCAGCAGAACCTCTGGTTCCACGTGACTCGACATCTGGGGGGAAGCAGAAACATTTAGTGCTAAACAGATACTGATGAATTTTTTCCATCCATCCATCCATCCATCCATCCATCCATCCATCCATCCATCCATCCATCTTAAGGCTCTGGATGTTGTAGGGTTGTGTTGGTTGACGCGACTCTGCAATGTCGCATGGACATCGGGGGCAGTTCCCCTGGATTGGCAGACTGGGGTGGTGGTCCCCCTGTTCAAAAAGGGGGACCGGAGGGTGTGCTCCAATTATAGAGGGGTCACACTCTTAAGCCTCCCTGGCAAGGTCTATTCAGGGGTCCTGGAGAGGAGGGTCCGTCGGATAGTCGAACCTCGGATTCAGGAAGAGCAGTGTGGTTTTCGTCCTGGTCGTGGAACGCTGGACCAGCTCTACACCCTCGGCAGGGTCCTGGAGGGTGCATGGGAGTTCGCCCAACCAGTCTACATGTGTTTTGTGGACTTGGAGAAGGCGTTCGACCGTGTCCCTCGGGGAGCCCTGTGGGGGGTTCTCCGGGAGTATGGGGTACCGGGCCCTTTGATACGGGCTGTCAGGTCCCTGTATGACCGGTGTCAGAGTCTGGTCCGCATTGCCGGCAGTAAGTCGGGCTCGTTTCCGGTGAGAGTTGGACTCCGCCAGGGCTGCCCTTTGTCACCGATTCTGTTCATCACTTTCATGGACAGAATTTCTAGGCGCAGCCAAGGTGTTGAGGGGATCCGATTTGGTGGCCTTAGGATCTCATCTCTGCTTTTCGCAGACGATGTGGTCCTTTTGGCTTCATCAGATCGTGATCTGCAGCTCTCGCTGGAGCGGTTCGCAGCCGAGTGTGAAGCGGCCGGGATGGGGATCAGTGCCTCCAAATCCGAGGCCATGGTCTTGAGCCGGAAAAGGGTAGAGTGCCTTCTCCGGGTCAGGGGGGGTGTCCTGCCCCAAGTGGAGGAGTTTAAGTATCTCGGGATCTTGTTCACGAATGGGGGAAGAAGGGAGCGGGAGATCGACAGGCGGATTGGCGCAGCGTCTGCTGTCAAGCGGGCGCTGTACCGGTCCGTCGTGGTGAAGAGAGAGCTGAGCCAAAAAGCGAAGCTCTCGATTTACCGGTCGATCTACGTTCCCACCCTCATCTATGGTCATGAGCTTTGGGTCATGACCGAAAGAACGAGATCGCGGATACAAGCGGCCGAAATGGGTTTTCTCCGTAGGGTGGCTGGACTCTCCCTTAGAGATAGGGTGAGAAGCTCAGTCATCCGGGAGGGACTCAGAGTAGAGCCGCTGCTCCTTCACATCGAGAGGAGCCAGTTGAGGTGGCTCGGGCATCTGGTCAGGATGCCTCCTGGACGCCTCCCTGGTGAGGTGTTCCGGGCACGTCCCACCGGGAGGAGGCCCCGGGGAAGACCCAGGACACGCTGGAGGGACTATGTCTCTCGGCTGGCCTGGGAACGCCTCGGGATTCCCCCGGAGGAGCTAGAAGAAGTGGCTGGGGAGAGGGAAGTCTGGGCCTCCCTTCTGAAGCTGCTACCCCCGCGACCCGACCTCGGATAAGCGGAAGAAGATGGATGGATGGATGGAGATACTGATGAAAATATCAGAGGAAATAATTCAGTAATTATCATAAATCACTGAGGTCCAATAGCTGCAGAACTTTACATCTAAACTGATTATTTTACACGTTTAACTGACTCAGATGTTTTTCTCTTTAAGTGAATCTGTCGCATAAATCTCAGTGATGGAGGAAGAGCAGATTTATTAATATAATATCTGTGTAACTGAGCTCCATCCAGAGGCATCAGTGGCTTTAATCAGCTGAACTTCACCGTCTGGATGGAAACTAAAACCTTCCAGACGCTGAAATTCTCAGTTCTGTTTCTGTCTTCAGTTTCTCACTGGTTCTGATCCTGATGGAGGTTTTTACTTCTGTTAAAGGAAACTTGTTCTTCTCTACTGTCGCCACATGCTTACTCAGTGTGACGAGTCGCTGCAAACTCAACTGACTGGGCCTCCTTAAATCATTTTTAGCATTTTATATTTATGATAAAATGCTAAAATATAAATAGTAAATATATTTACTACTTATTATTTAATTTGTTTGTTTTCTTTTTTCTATAATTATTTATTATCTTACACAATTTAATTTTGACCAGTTATTATAAATAAATAAAGGTTGTGGGTTTGAATCCCAGCCTGGGGTCTTTCTGCATGGAGTTTGCATATTCTCCCTGTGGATGTGTGTGTGCGTGTGTGTGTTCTCTCCAGGTACTCTGGAGGTTAATGGTTTGTCTGAATTGTCTATAAATGTCTAAACAGTTTGTGTCCAGAATGTGTCTGATCTGCAGATGTCATCCTCCACCCAGCAGGGTGGTTATTGTTAAATTTAAATGGTGAATTAAGGTTTGAACAAATGAGAACCTTGAAAATCAATTTTTACAGAAATCTGGTAATCGGTTCAGTGAAGGTCAATCGGTACGTGGTCAGCTGATACTCACCAGGTGAGCCTGGATTCGCTGCAGTCTGCAGAGAGGCTTCAGTCTGAAAGACAATTAATGATAAACAAGCTGAACATAAATCATATTTAATGTTGTTTTATTTTATTACGTCGCCAGGCGGCGATATCAGGCCTGTCTGTGATTCTAACCTATCCTTGAACCTGGTCCTGAAATAAACTGGTTAACTTTATTATCTGTTACGCTCCGTGATCAGCCAGAACATTATGACCTCTAATTATCTTCCAGCATCAACGCCTGGTGGTGATATTAATGGATAGTGAACAGCATGTTAGCTTTGGTGTTAAAAAATGATGTTATTAGAAAAGAGAGAAGATTTGAGGCGGTTAGATCAGTCAGTTTGGGGGAATGACGTTTTGAATAACATTTTCAGTGGCTGTTGGCTCCGCAATGACTCTAACTGACACAACCTACACGTTAAACTTTTAAAACAACAGTTTCTCTGTTGTTACAAGCAAAAATGTCTCGACTAACGGCTACAGCAGCTCCACTTCCTGTACAGTTACACCAGCTTCCGGTGACAACACATACCTGCAGGCAGAAGTTAGAACCGTTAGTGGCATTATTACTAATATTATAATAAAGATGATCTGATCAGCTCTCTGCAGAGCTCCCGGTTCCTGTTTACTTCCTGTTAGAAGGAAAAACTGCCGCTGATTGGCGGGTGCTCACTTCCGCGACACTGCCACCTTCTGGTCAGCGGAAAGAATGCACCTGGCTTCAGAATAGTGGTGATAAGAGGTTTATATTATACTTTCCGTGGCATATGTGCTATTTACTTTATTAAAAATGTAACCCTTTCCATGCATAGTGGTCACTGCAGCGGACACTGAAGTGGACACACATCATGCAATACAATATCAACTATTGGTCATCCACTAAAGCGCAAAAATGTTTTTGTTAAATCTATTATAGCAGACAGACGAAAAAGCCTGCCGACCACCGAGCCCCTCCTGTACAAAACTCTTGCAGATAAAAAAAAATATGGTGACATCAAGTAACCTAAAGACCAATAATAGTGATGTATTTTAAAAAATACCATCTTTGTATTTGGAGAAAATTACACTTAGAGTCACTTAGGAAAAGAAATCCTAGATTTTTATTTTATTTTATTTTCCCACCTTTTATTTTACCTTAAGGAAACACTTTGGAAAAAAATCCTGGCATATAGGATCATAATTCATGCATGAAAGGGTTAAATATGTTTATAAAAGCGTATAACTTATTTAAAACCAGTTGAACTTTATTGACCCCCAAGGAAAATTAAATGTTGAGTAAAAAAGTGTAAAAAAGCAAAAAAGGTGAAACAGCAACTCAAGTACTGAGTAACTGATTAACAGATTAATCATTTAATATTTAAAAATTATGTAATTAAAAGGACAAAATTTTAAAGTTTTCTGGAAATTTTGGTATTTTAAAGACTAAACTGAAAAATAATTTATATAAATAATAATTGCAAGCATATTTAAAAGCAATTTACTTCATATAAACCTTTACAGTAGGTAATGTGTATAAATGTTAAGCAGGGTAAAGACAACACACACAGTCATCCTTTGGCCTCCAGGTGGCACAAAAGACTCAACAGAGACAAAATAACTTTAGAAAACTGAAACTTTTTTATAAACAGGTTGTCTCGCAAAACCTGCAGGTGTTTTTCTGTCTGGTGATTTTAAATCAAGCTGAAGTTACTCACTGATTAAAGTGGGAAGAGGATCCAGAAACGTTATTCAAGTAAGAGAAATTATACTTTATAATAATATTACTCAAGTAAAGTAAAAAGTACAGCAGAGTAAAACTCCTAAAAGGAATTGGTTCGAAAAAGTTACTCAAGTAAATGCAACTGAATGACTGGAGGAAAAGATATGTACACCTTGTGTCATTTGAACACTTTACAAACTGATTCCACTGTTGAAACTTTTCTCACTGAAAATCTGATTTGAGTCAGCAGTGAAACCTGCTCAGCCTTCAGAAACATTCCCATAATCAGGCGTTAACCGGAATAACAAAGACTTGAACTTTGCCACTTAAAGCATGACTGCAAAGGCATTTCATCAGAAAATGTTTGAGAACTGATTTGTGTTTCTGATAACATCATGGAAATGAGCCAAAAGAAAAGGTTTGTCTAACAAGTTGCACCAGGTGGACGCTGTGAAGTGTTGATAGAAACAGGCCCACGTGAAGTTAAGTGTTGGTTTATTCTGCAGTACAAACGTTCTGGGTTTGGATCCCGGTCCGGCTCTTCCTGCTGCAGTCAGCCTGCTCTCCCAGTGCATGTGAAGGTTTTCTCTGGGAACTCTGGTTTCCTCCCACAGTCCAACAACATGAATGTTGGGTTTATTGGTTTCTCTCAACTGGCCTGAACAATGAGTGTGTCTGGCTGCCCTGACCCTCTGCTGTAGACCAAAAACAACGAGTTCCTGTAATTACAGTGATTTTAGAGCAACAAAGTCCAAATATTTCAGTTTTTTAAATTGTACCTCTTTGAAAACGCAGGAGCTTCGATGGAATAATGGATCATGATGCATTTCAAAGAAATGTGAAAGTTATGATGATGAAGTGACATGGAGTTGATGTTTTGTTTTGTGTTTGTTGTTTATTTTCTGTGTATTTGAAATATGTTTGTAACAGTGTTCTGAGATCAGAAGCTAATTTTATTTTTATTTTGAATAGGAAGAAAATATTATAAGTTTGTATCTTTTTCTGATTGTTTTCTGATTCTTATGTGTTTTTGAGTGAATGAAATAAAAATAAAATGAAGGTAAAACCAGTTTTCCTGATGCAGTGAATGAGGATCTGCTGACTTTAAGGTGAACCAGAAAAGCTTCTTACTGCCAACTATTCACAGATTGTGAAAGTTATCAAAACAAGTTCATATCAGCAGGAACAGGGTGCGACTCTGGACAAACAGGATGGAGGAGCTTTAAGTAAATGACAGACAAGCTGTAGTTTGTGTATTCACATTTATTATGCACTGCAATCACTTTTTTCCACTCAGAAAGCAACAGGCATCAGGACTAACATCATGATAAAAGCTGACACAAGTTCTGACATTCAGGTTTTCTGACCGATTATTTGTGTTTACTGGGTTTAATTGTGCATTTACTGTTAAATGCAAAACAACTGAGATTAAAATCAGAAGGATTCCAAGAACTGATGGTAGTTCATTCAGTCGGAGTCGCTGCTGCTGCTGCTGCTGCTGCTGCTGCTGCTGCTGCTGCAGGAGCTGCTGGACGCCTGAAAAAACACACAAAATAAGTTCAGGAACCAAGTTACTCATCTTTAAATGTTCTCAGGTCTGTTAGCTAGATCTTAAAACATTTTACTGAACATTTCTTGACATTTTGGTCTTAACTTTCTGCAAAACCTTTAAATTGACAGTGAGATGATTTATTTTGGGTCAAATCTGAGCAGCAGGACGATCGTCTCACCCCGTGGCTGTCCTTCCCTTTCTTGTGGCAGTGGCCGTGTTTGTGGCCTTGCTTGTGCTTGTGCTTGTCCTTGTCCTTGTGCTTGTGCTTATCCTTGTCCTTGTGCATGTGCTTGTCCTTGTGCTTGTGTTTTTTCTTGTCTTTGTGTCCATGTCCATGGCACTGACCCTTGCACTGACCCTGGCACTGACCATGACCGTGTCCATGACCGTGTCCAGGACCGTGTCCAGGACCGTGTGGATGTCCGGCGTGTCCTGGAGGTCCAGGTGCAGGAGGGCAGTTTGACATTGGTGGAGGGAAAGCAGGGTTACCTCCTGGGTTCCCTAAAGACAAAGGAAGCCCAGAGTTAGTCAATGAAAGCTACAAAATGAAATGATTTTCATCAGAGGGCGATGTACCTTGGTTCTGGCCGTACATTCTCAGAAATCCTCTGAAAGCTCTGAAAGAGAGAAAACGTTTCAATAAGCTCTGCAGAGTTTTCCATGAAGACGGGATCCAGTCAGAGTTTCATACCTGGTTCCAGAGGATCTCCTGATTCAGCTCAACCTGCAGCCTCTTTTATGCTCTGCTGCACCTTTAATCAAACTATCAATGTAGAGCTTTACTGCCCACATGACCTACATTAACCAGGCTGTAATAATTAACTCTAACTGTCTCTGAGGTGGATGTTGACACTCCTCTACTCTCTGTCCATTTTATTAGCTTTCCAAGCCTGCAGACATGAACCAAAGGGCCGATTGAGGCGTTGCCACAGCAACGCAGAATTTTGCTCAGCTAAAAGATGTTGGGCAGACATTAGCATCTGAGAATGCTTTGGTAATTTGTTGATGAATCTTGGATTTTGATGAGTTTACTGATTTGAGCGAGTCCCGTATAAACATCCTAAACATGAGAAACCGTTAAACCTGGAGTCATTTAGCCTGAGCGGGTTGAATTGGTTCTGCCAGGTCGTGACACCAGTTTTCCTGGGAAAAGGTGAAATACCTGTCAACTTGAAATTGATACAGAGACGCATGTGATTGAGAAAACATTTAATAAAACCTCAGTGGGCGAGTGAGTATGCACTTGAACCTGTAAGTATAATTTTGACCCTCTGTGGATTAAAGAATAAAAAAAATCAATCCATAAATCTATAAAATCTCCAAATTAACATGAAATTCCTAATGAATCTGCAGACTCAGCAGTCAACGCCTTCAGTTAATGTTTAGTCCAACAGTTTTATGTTTCCAACCTAAAACATTGATCCACCCAGTTCTGATCCAGATCAAAGTTCTTAGATTAGGACTGAAGTGCAACGTTTTAAAATGCGTCTCTGCAACAGTTGCTCCTTATTCCTAGAAAATATGTTACCAATAAAAGATATAAAGGTGGTAAAAGCTTTAGTCAAGAGGTGAGCAGTAGGGTGTGTTGGTGTTTGGTGAACAAAGGTCACAGTTCAACCATCCATAGAAACCAAAACACCCAAAAAAACATCAAACCTTCAGATAAGACAAACAGAGAAATCAGGATCAGACGAGATCAGAGGGAGTGAAGAGCGAATATTTCAGGAATCGGTGCTTTGTGTCATGAATTGTAGTGGAGTTGGTGAGGACAGAAGCAGAGGAACCAGGTTGCTGAATAATGACGATGGTTTTAATGAAGAAGAAAACACAATCCAGGCAGCACAGGTGAGCAGAAGGCTAGGAGCTCAGAAACCAGTAGCAACTGGAATAACTGGAAACACAGGCTGACAAACAAACAGCAGAAGAGACGAGGACCCGAAAGGAACCAAGAGACATGGGAGCTCGGTATCTCCACACCTACCAGCAGAAAACATTCAACTTTAAACACTGTTTAACAGAATAGATTCAAACAAAATACAACTGAAAGTGATCATGTGTTTGAATTTCATATACTTTATTTGAAATCCAGTCAGTACAAAGCAGCAATTTCTCATCATACCTTTAGTTAAAATCAAAACAGTTTGCATTTCCAGAACCTCAGATGTATTTTTATTAAGCCTTTATTCATTTTGAGTTCAGCCTTTAATCGCTGAATGTAACTGATCACTGCCGGCTTTTAGAGATGAAGATCTTTGAGACGCCTCCAGAGTCGCTGCTGCAGGAGCTGCAGAGGAAACAGAAACGATTATCAGACATCTACTCTTCACTAACAGTATTTGTAATATTTAGCAAAAAAACATAGTGAAGACGTGAAAGTTTCCATTTTGAGCAGTTAAAGTGAGGAACAGGTTCTCCCCTTTCTTGTGGCCCCATGTGTTTGTGACCGTGTACGTGTCTGTGTCTCGGCGGAGAAAATCCTCTCCTCCTCTGCAGGAGGTCCAGGTCCTTGGTCCTTCCCACCACAGCCTCCTTGTCCTTGTCCTCCTGAGAACAGATGTAAAATATAATTAAAAGCTACTTTTAGGGAGGTGGTAATTGGCACGTAAAAGCCCAAAATCTAAAATAATCTGAACCCAAACAGACATAATCTCCTAAACCAGGTGAAGAGAGAATCTGTCCTGCAACCTTTTAACTTTTTGATCCAGGTGATGCATTGAAACGTTGCAGGTCAGCGACATTGGAGAGCCGGAGCTGCAGACGTCTGTCATGAATCGTCCTGATCACCGGTTCATTGAACTGGTTCATAGGAACTTAACTCTGCCTACAATCAAAACATAAACCATTTAGTTTCAGAGAGACATTGAGCTGCTTTGATAGATGGCTCTGGTTTGAAAGAGAATCTGGTTCTTTGTAAAAAGTTGGAGATCAATATTTCAGATTTACCCTTTCCGTGTCGATCCATCTCACAGCTTCAGCCTCTGGCTGTTTCTCTTCAGAAAAATCTGTTTAAAAGAAGCAGCTGATCATCAAGCCTCAGAGGAACCAAAATAACACCCTGACCTGCTCTGATGTACCGGTCTGACCTGTCAAGATGACATTCTGGACCGTTGATTTGATTGATGTCAGTTGATAGAAGGCCGACTTTGGAACCGTCTTTATGTGTCTCTGAAGGTTCAGGTCAGAGGTCATCACCACACCCAGATTTCAGGCTTGACTTCTAGTTTATGATAACTGTTACGGCCCTGGGCCTTATGGGCTGGGTTGCAGGTGTCTTTGTGCTCCTCCCCTTTACAGGTGCTGCTGATTTTATTCATTTGGAGCACAGAGCATTTAAACCTGGCTGTCTCCACCTTCTGGGTCGCCATCGGCGTCCACTCTGCCTTGATGCTTGCAGTGTTTTGTTGCCAGGCCTCAGCTCCCCTCCTTTTGGCACATTTGAGTTTGTCTTTGTTTTTGCACTTCAACACTTCCATATGCACTCATACACCACATCATTTGCATTGCACCACTGATACTGACATCCTCAATCCATTGTTGTTTGTGTTAATAAATATTTCTTTTTATGCACTTTAATCCCTGCTTGGTCTACCGTTATTGTTATGACCTTGAGCCAGTCGTAACAATAACTTCAGTTCTGTTTCTGTATACCATAATACATAACACTATAGCATTTATAGCCTAAGCTAATTTGCAATGCAAACACAGCGCAATGCAAATAAAACCGTATCAAACGCGCCGTGTTCTGACTGGATGTTGGACTCTCTTTGGTTTCTCCTCATGCTGGACTAGTAGTACTGACTGTCCAGACCCAGAACATCAGTGTGGATGAAATGAAAAACTGAACACAGTTATTTATTTGGATTTCACACGCTTTATTTAAAATCGAACAAAGAAACAAATCCAGTATCTCAGTCCTCTGTTGGTTTTTATAGTGAGTACGGTGGAACAGGTTCTTGTTTTCTGGAGATGAAGATGTTTGAGACGTCTCCATCTAATCAGAGTCGCTGCTGCAGGAGCTGCTGGAGGACTGAGAGGAAACAAAAACATGGTTAATGTTCAGTCTGACGGTGGAAATAATATTCAGGCAGAAAACATCGAGAAGATCAAGAAGTGGAGAACAGGCTCTCACCCCGTGGCAGCTCTTCCCTTTCTTGTGGCATTTCTTGTGTTTGTGACCAAGCTTGAACCTCCGTCTCTGCTTGTCCTTCCCACACCCACCATGTCCATGTCCATGGTCTGTCTCACCGCAACCACCATGTCCATGTCCATGACCATGTCCATGTTCGGGTCCATGTCCATGTCCATGTCCATGGTCTGTCTCACCGCAACCACCATGACCATGTCCATGTCCATGTCCATGACCATGTCCATGTCCATGTCCATGTCCATGTTCGGGTCCATGTCCATGTCCATGACCATGTCCATGTCCATGTTTGGGTCCATGTCCATGTCCGTGTCCTCCTGAGAACATATATAAAAGACAATTAAAAGCTAGTTTTTTGGGTGGTAGTAAAGCCACAAATCTGGTTCTGAGAATCTGGTTCTTTGTAAAAAGTTGGAGATCAATATTTCAGATTTACCCTTTCCGTGTCGATCCATCTCACAGCTTCAGCCTCTGGCCGTTTCTCTTCAGAAAAATCTGTTTAAAAGAAGCAGCTGATCATCAAGCCTCAGAGAAACCAAAATAACACCCTGACCTGCTCTGATGTGCCGGTCTGACCTGTGGAGATGCAGAATCCTCAGCAGAGTTCTGTCCAGGTGAGCCGATCCACTGATTCCTCTGTCACTCGTTGCTGTTTTTATGTGATTCCACGCCTCCAGCCTGAATCCTTTCTGCATCACTGAGTCTGAACTGCTGCCATCTTGTGTTTGGGTTAAAGAATTTCGTCACCAGTTTTAATCCGCTCCGTTCATCATCTTTATGTTCAAAGTCATGTCAGACCTGAGAAACTGTTGCTTTGTGTTGTTATTTCTAAAACACACAGTTTAATCTGTGACTCAGCCTCCGTATCAATAAGTGAGTCTTTGTTTGATCTTTCTGCTCAGTGTGATGGATGGACTTCACTTGCCAACATGTTTGCACAGTTTGGACGCTCCAACCAGATCTTATTGCGCAAACAGACAGATCTTTCAGTATTTCAAAATTTACAGTTATGCTTTAAAAACTGAAGGCTATGTTACGGTAAGCTGTTACACAACTACAGAAAAATAATTCAACAAGCTTTGACTGATACTTGAGTCTGATGACAAACAGTTTCCAGTTTGGTCAGCTCTTCAGAAACCGAGAATGAAGGAATCTAAAAAACACAAAACCTTTCAAACATCTAGTTTAACTGCAGAATTTATTTTTTTATTTTTTGCCAAGTTGGTCCTCATAGGAATGTTTACTTCTGGACAGGTATTGTGCCGTGGTTGAGTAAAACGCAGTTATTATTCCTGTATTATTGCTGTTTGAGACTTGATTTGATCTCATTTTGACCTTATCAAGTTATTCCAACACATAAATATTTCCAAGCATATTTTCTGTTGCAGCGTTTTGCTCTTTGGGAATCCTTCGTGTCTCACTTTGTGTTCCCCACATGGAAAAGACTCGTTAGCTCAGTTAGCTTAGCGCTTAGCGCTTAGCGCTTAGCGCTAGCTTAGTATCGGCTCTACTGCGGCTTGTCCTCAAATGAAATAAAGATAAATACTCTGAACAGAAACATAAAATAATTACAGGCCCTTACTCATCTCTAGATGATATGAACATAAACATAATTTATTGCTAAATACTGACAAGGTGATAATGACTTTAACATTTATGTTAACACTGACAGTGAACGCATCAGTCCGGACTCAGTTGACTTTACTCAAAGAATCCAGTCCTGCTCTCCTCCTTTGACTTTAGACCTTGTTCAGCTCTGAGTGTGAAGAAATAACAGTTCCTTCCCTGCCCACCTGTCCAAAAACTCAAAATTCAAAAATCAAAAACTTAAGACTTCAAGGTGATCAAAGTAAAAGTGAATTAAACTCAAATAGCCACTTGATGCACCGGGTTTCTGGCTTTGTTGCTTTATTCACAGTTACAGGCAGTTATAGGGTTCTGCTGCTTCTCCTGCTCTGATTCCTGCATCTGTTCACTGACTGACTGGTGGATAGACTGACTGACTGACTGGTAGACTGACTGACTGACTGGTAGACTGACTGACTGACTGACTGGTACAAAACCATGCGACCACCCATGTGCATAAAGAGCTACCTAATCCCTACATATCTATATGAAACACTCATATCCCAAACTGAAATTAATTAACTAATTAAGTGAACTACTAGCCAAAAAACTTATTCTAAATAACTAGAATTAAACAAAATTTCCAATTATAAATTAACCAGAAAATAAGGCAATAAAAATAAAGTAAATAATCTAAATTAATAGCTCCTACAATTATTATTGATTTTATATCTTATATTATATTCTTAACTGGTAATTGACTGAACTTAAATGATTAAACTAGAATCAGCATTCTCTTGTTAGTCAGATTTAAAGTATTTTTTGAAAACGTCAACCATTAAGCAGGTTTTTAACACGTTTATTATTGAACCCACTCTTCTGTATTGTTGTTTTTATTAGTCTCATGTAATATTCTAGTCCTAAATTCATTCAATGTAAACAGAATATAACTAAGAGACCTAAACGCTTTGATAATATGTTCATTTATAATATTAGACTGTACTTTGTGCCTTCATCGGGTCCACAATGAGCACATGTGTTGTGTTTACCTCAGGAGGAATCCCATTGGTCAAACTCGACATAGTCCCGCCCTCTCTCCGCCCAGCCCGCCTGTGATTGGCCAGCTGAGTCTCTGCTCATGTCTCTCCACATTCACCAAGCAGCAAACGCCTCAGAGGCCGCTTCCCGCAGGGGTTCATGGGAAATGTGGTGTTAACTTGTGTTGATTGAACCAGTGAGCGGCGCTGTGGGAACTACAACTCCCACGAAAAGAGCAACAGGTGGACTTTCAGCACCGGGTGACGAACTTCATTCACATCCTTCAGAAGAATCCAGTTTCTGAGTTTATCAGCAGAAATGTCTGAAGGAACGTGAGTATTTGTTTTACTTTCTGTTTAAATGAAGTTTGTGACTCTGGAGTTTAATTGTAACATAAAAAACTTAAAACCAAACAACTTACATCAGTTTCACAATAACGAGGTTTATTTGATAGATTATATTTAAAAATCTGTCCATAAAGTGTCAATATGTGACTTTATAAAGTGTAGTGATGCAGAAACTGTTAAGAGCTTAATCACCGGAGACAGGGAGGGCTTTGACTAGGCCATCAGAATTAGGCATGGGTCTGTTTCTGGCCCAGAACCTGTGAATAATCCAGGTGGAACAACTTCCTGGTTGTTCACTTTTCTCCATGAAAGTAGTGAGGCTGAAACGGGCCCACCGAGTGCTGAGTCCTAATCTGTCCTTTTAATTTGGACTTTTTGGAAAGTGGAGCCGGACAGATTCTGTTTTCTCCCATTTATAGATCCAGCATTAGTAACATATGATCCTCCCGTGTTTACCTGATATTCAGATGCATTTCTGTTGCAAAAAATCGGACCTATCATGTCACAAAGTTAAACATAACTTTGTATAAATGCTGTTTAAAAACCAAAAGTTTTAAACTAAAGAGAAGACTGGCCCAGTCTTTAATGGGCCAGCTGGAATCAAAGGGACTGAATATCTTGTTAGCATGGAAAACATAGGACAACAGTCCCTTAATAATATCACACACATTATTCATGCACTGATGATACATAAGCAGTACCTGGAGCAGAACTATTTCCTGCTACTTGTTAATGTTTCTGTAGAAACTCTTTATTTTCTGAGGTAAAATCTGACCTGCAGTTTGGTTGTTTCTGTGGCAGGCAGCTGCGGAGGCGAGGCGGGCCGTTTAAGACGGAGCCGGCCACAGACCTGAGCCGCTGGAGGCTGAGAAACGCAGAGGGCAGGCAGACCTGGAGCTACGTGGACGACCAGGAGACACCCAGCAGGGAGCAGACCATGCTGGAAGCTCATTCTCTGGGTCTGGACATCGTAGGTCTTCAGTCTTTTTCTCTTTCTCCACATTTCACTCTATTAACTGGGCTGTAAAACTCAGGGCCTCGGTTGTCAATGCTTTAGGAAACTAGAGCTTAGTTTCTATCTCTGGTTCCTGAAAGTTTAGCTTTTTAACTGAGTGAAGGGAAACTGGACTGTTGATTGTAAATGCAACACAATCTAAATAAAACCCTGAGAAACCCAAAGAACTGGAGCAAGTCTGGCTGCTTTAGGTGTGTTGTAAAGAAATAAGGTCTGATCCTGATTTCTGTCCACAGAGTCAGTTTGTGTCAGACTCCTCGGCCTCTGAAACGGCTCTGAATGCTGCAGTTAAAGGTATGAACTTCTACAGACGGCTCCAGGCTGAGGACGGCCACTGGGCCGGGGACTACGGTGGACCCCTCTTCCTGCTCCCAGGTGAACCAGCTCACCTGGAGCCTAGCATTTACAGTTTCCACATCTGATAGTTCAGTAGACTCTGTTCGGTTGGGAACCAAAACTTCAACTTTACTACATTTCCAGCTGATACGGTTTGCTGTGTAAAACGATCCAAACCCTTTGAGCAACCTGTTCCCCTCCTAGCCTGTGGGGGCGCTGCACAACAAATTACTAAAGGAAAAAACATGAAAAACTCTGAAGGAGACATGAAAACAACTTCCTCCTTCACAAACTGTAAACAAAAACGGAGGCGTCTGATTTTAGCGTTTGGAGAATTTCACTTTTGTCTTCGGCTAAAGACCACGAGCCATTTCTACTGCTAGCCCCAGGCTAGCATGTTTGTTTTGGTTGTATTTACCCAGAATGCCCTGCGCTGCAATCCCCTTCCTTCTTTAATCCACATATCCATTCGAACCCAGACTGAGGGTTTAAGGCAGAACAGTTTGATTTTTTGGTTCGATCCTCATTCACAGGACAAACGAACCGGACTTTCTAAGCAAACTAAGTCGAGTTTGATAAAAGCAGATTAAACAGAGCTGATGTGAATGAAGCCTTAACTTCTGCCTGTGTTTGTTTCCCAGGTCTCCTTATCACATGTCATGTTGCTAAGATTCCTCTGCATGAGGCCTGGAAGAAGGAGATGGTGAGATACCTGCGCTCCGTTCAGCTGCCAGACGGAGGCTGGGGGCTGTGAGTCAACATCAGGCTTTTATCTTCGGAAACAGCGCCATCTAGTGGCCATTTAACTGCAGAACCGCCTAACAAATGAAGCCAAAGTTTCAGAACTAAAGGCCATTCAGGCATTGAGGATGAAGAGACATAGAGTTATTTTGTCCTTTGAACTCAAAAAGTTTTTAAAAACTCGTGTTTCTGCCTCAGACACATTGAAGATAAATCCACAGTGTTTGGAACGGCGCTGAGCTACACGTCTCTGAGGATTCTGGGAGTTGATCCTGATGATCCAGATCTGGTTCGTGCTCGGAACAACCTGCACAGCAAAGGTTTGGATCAGATCCAGTCGCTCACAGTCGCTGCTTCCCTTGAACATGTGAACGTTGTAACGAACCGTTGGTGTTTTCCGTGTGTCTTTTTCAAGGCGGCGCCGTCGGGATCCCATCGTGGGGGAAGTTCTGGTTGGCTGTTCTGAACGTTTACAGCTGGGAGGGACTGAACACGTTGCTGCCAGAGATGTGGTGGGTCACACTCAGCTCTGGGTTTTAAAGGCAGACACAGTTTTACTTTGCATTTTGGCTGCTTGGTTACTGATGTCTTCTCCAGTGTCGGGTCATTTTCAGTCGGTTCCTGGTTGTTTCAGGCTCTTCCCCGCCTGGATGCCAGCCCACCCATCCACCCTGTGGTGCCACTGCCGCCAGGTCTACCTGCCGATGAGCTACTGCTACGCTGTCAGGCTGTCGGCAGAGGAAGACCCTCTAATTCTCAGCCTTCGACAGGTGACACCATATATTTTATTTGGACTACCTTAGATAGAGTCTTGTTTTGAACTGCAGCATTTGGAGACATTAAATCTGGGGTGAATTTTCATCATTCCTCTTTAAAACAGTTTGTGATTCATTAAACCTTTAATTTATCTCTCAAAACAAAAACAAAAACTTCAGTTTTTCCCCAAAAGTCCAAATTGAACTCATTAACATCCTAAACATGTGACTGTCATATCTGAATTGAACTCCTTTCAGAGTTGAATAACTTGTTTCTAGTTATGCTTCTGGTAAAAAGTGACCAGGTGAAAATGTGCAGCGAACGACGAAACGCTGCAGAAACATGAAAGATGCAAATTACAAAACACACAAAAACCAAAAAACACAGCAAGCAAAACTGCTCCACTACAACTAACAGAAGCAGGAGGGAAGATGCTGCAAACAGCAACAGGCGGTTAAATTGCTGCCAACTCGATCCACAAACCGATTCTTCTGTTTGTCCTGCAGGAGCTTTTCGTCCAGGACTTCGCCTCCATCGACTGGATTGCTCAGCGGAACAACGTGGCCGCCTGCGACCTGTACACTCCTCACAGCTCGCTGCTCTCTGTCGCCTACAGTAAGAACCGTCTGACTATAACTCATAACCATGTGGAGTGGTACCGCTGAGGTTCTGGTTCTAGTAGAAAATCAGAATCCATCCACAGAGTCACTGATGCGACACCAGGAAGTCTGGAGACGTTCTGACCAAAGCCGTGAACCAGCCTGAACCTGGCTAGCTTGTCGTGCTAATCCGCTAACAGCAAAGCTAATTTTTATTAGTTTATAAATGTTTATCGCACTTAGCTTTCCCTAATAAACTTTAAAGGGCTAATTTACTTGGTTATTTTACAAACTTTCAGTTTAATAAAGTACAATATCTGTTTTAAAGTTAAAATTCTTCAAGTAGTTAAACGTTTATATTCATGCTTTTATTTTGAAGTGGGTAAAGAATCTTAAGCAGCAGTTCCACTTCCTCTCCTCACTTTCTCTCTTTTTTAAAGAAATCTTATTGGGCAAATAGCAAAAATACAACAAACGAACAAAAGAGGTTTGTATCATCATGAACAACCAACCAGGGAGGCTAATAAAACAAATTCATGTAAAAATTCACATAAACTGTTTTAAGAGTTTCATCATGTTCGGGTGAAGCAAATGACGTCGATTCTGTACCCAGAATGCAATGCTGCAGAATATAAACATTTTAAAATCTATGGCTGTTCTTCATGACTGAAGCCCTTCGGTCGTCAGTTCGGCTAAAACAGCAACAGAGTTAACAAAACTGGAACTGAGTGAAAAGTTTGTCCAGAGAATCACTTCCTGAAGTGGAAACATGAAAGTCTGTCATGGAAAATTTGACCCTGTTGAGAGACATATTCTATGTTACTTTAGACTGGCAAGATGGCGCCAGTGTGTGCGGCAGGCCGTCTGTCCTTACCTTATCTATGTGTGTTAATGCTTGTATTAGCGCTTAGTTGTCAAAGTTTTTATACCAGCGCTCTACTGATTTATGACCGCCGAACTCTTTTGGATCTCCGATCCTCGGCAGAGACGAAATTTCTTCATGGAAATCCGAAAACTTTGCCTCCGGTTCTCATGGGAGTACCGGATTACCTCCTCTGCATACTGGCTACACCTTTCCGGAGAAAACGCCATCGCGTCCGGGGGAGACGCAGCGGCAAGCTGGTGAGGTTGAAGTTCAGCTTATCACGGATTGCCACAACTGGAACGAATCTTTTTTGGTCCCCTCTGGATTCTGCTTATGCTTGGTTGGTGCCGCTGGCTGGCTCAGAAGGACGGGTTTTTCAGCAACGGCCCCGCTACCGTATTCAGAGACGCTCTAGACAGCAGGGAGTGAACTCGACGAATCTCCAGGCTCTACGTCGGGGTGTTTACAGCGCTAAAGACCAGAACCGACCGGTCCCTGTCAGGATCGGCTTGGTAAATGCCAGATCACTTTCAAATAAAACTTATATTCTTAAGGACTTCTTCACTTCAAATCGTCTGGACTTCCTGTGTGTAACAGAGACTTGGCTGAGTGTTGGTGAGCTCACTGCATTCTCTGAACTTCTACCCCCAGATTGCGTTTATTTTGATTGTCCCCGAAAGTCTGGTCGTGGAGGAGGAATAGCAACCTTTTTCCGGAATGTATACAAATGTAAGCCGCTGCCCGCGTCTTTCTCCTCCTCCAGCTCCAGTTTTGAATTGAGTATGTTTGAGTTAGGTCGCTCGTACCCAATGCTGTGCGCTGTTATTTACAGACCCCCTGGATATAATAAGGACTTTTTGAATGATTTTTCTGAACTGTTGGCATATGTTTTGCCTCTATATGATCAAGTTCTTATTGTTGGAGATTTTAATATTCATGTTTGTTGCCCGGACAAACAGATGGTAAAAGATTTTTTAAATTTGATTGATTCTTTTAATTTCACTCAGTGGGTATTTGAGCCCACACATGAAGGTGGTCATGTATTAGACCTTGTTCTATCTTTTGGGTTGTCAATTTCCCACTTGACGGTGGGTGATGCTGTGTTTTCAGATCATAAACCGGTGTTGTTTAATATTGATATGCCTAGTAACTTTGTAAAACCCTGTGTTTCTGCACGGTGCCATCGCGTAATAAGCCAGCAAACGGCTATTCGTTTTTCTGAGTTATTTGAATCTAAAATTCCTATGCCATCAGCTAATGATACGGAGACCCTTACCGCTTGGCTCTATTCTACATGTCAATCGGCCCTAGATGAAGTGGCTCCAATGAAACCCAGGAAATTGAGGACAAAAATGGAACCATGGCTTAATGATAGAACTCGTGCTGCTCGACGTGAATGCAGAAAATTTGAACGAAAGTGGAAAAAAGACAAGTTACAGGTGTCGTTCCAGCTGTTGAAGGATTCCTGGCATCGATATCAGCTAATAGTGAAAGACACCAAACGGGAGCACTTGTCAAATATAATTTTACTTAATCGTCACAAGCCTCGCTTATTATTTCATATTATCGATAGTGTTTTGAATGTTCCGCATTATACGGGCTTTGAGCCATCTCTGGAGGTATGTGAGAAATTTCGCGTCTTTTTCGAGGACAAAGTGGCTGGTGTTAGGGCCAATATTATGTGTTCAGCTTCTGACCCTTCAGTTGCTGTCAAATGCTCCACTGCTTTGTCTCAGTTTGAACCTGTTACTTTGTCTTTAATACATGAGGCTGTAGGTCATCTTAAGGCCTCAGGTTCTGCAGCTGACATCTTACCCCCACGATTTTTTAAAGAGGTTCTTCCTGTTTTAGGGATTTCTATTATGGCTATTATAAATAGTAGCCTGATCACTGGTGTGGTTCCAAAACCTTTTAAACAGGCATCAGTTCAACCGCTGATCAAAAAACCTGGCTTAGACCCTTTTCTGTTATCTAATTTCAGGCCTATTTCAAAGCTTCCATTTATGTCTAAAATTTTAGAGAAAGTTGTTTATAATCAATTAAAGGCCTATCTCGATGTAAATAATATTCTTGAGGATTTTCAGTCTGGTTTTAAAACTTTACACAGCACCGAATCTGCATTGCTGAGGGTGTTTAATGATATCCTTTTGGCTACTGATGCTGGAGATCCAGTGATTTTAGTTCTTTTAGATTTGACTGCAGCCTTTGACACGGTGGACCATGATGTTTTACTTTCCCGTTTAGAGCATTATGTAGGTCTCAAAGGCACAGTCTTAATGTGGCTTAGGTCGTATTTGACGGATAGGTCTTTCTGTGTTGACATAGATGATTTTAGATCATCGTCTGCTCCTCTATTGTGTGGAGTACCGCAGGGCTCGATACTTGGACCTCTTTTGTTTTCTTTATATTTGCTTCCCCTTGGGTCAATATTTAGGAAACATAGTATTGCTTTTCATTGCTATGCGGATGATACACAAATTTATGTGCCTCTCAATCGTAAGGGAGTCAATACAGTACCAATTTTATTGGAGTGTCTTGATGACATAAAAACTTGGATGGCTCTGAATTTCTTGAATTTTAATGAAAAAAAGACGGAAGTTATTATTTTTGACCCTGGTACTTCCTGCAAGTCCACTCCTGTGGATTTGGGTCCGCTATCACATTATGTAAAGCCATTTGTTACAAATTTGGGCTTTGTAATGGACGCAAATTTTAAGTTGGATAAACAAATCAGTGCCGTTGTGAAAACGAGCTTTTTCCATTTGAGGCGGCTTGCTAAGATTAGGAATATTGTACCAGTGGATTATTTTGAAATATTAATCCATGCTTTTATTACAACACGACTGGATTACTGTAACTCCTTATATGTGGGTGTCAGTCAGTCTTCTTTGTCCCGTCTTCAGCTGGTCCAGAATGCGGCTGCTCGGCTCTTAACTGGATCGCGGAAGAGAGAACATGTTACCCCGATTTTATATTCCCTGCACTGGCTGCCGGTACATTTCAGAGTGCATTTTAAGATTCTTTTATTTGTATTTAAATCTTTAAATGGCCTTGCTCCCTCCTATCTCTCTGAGCTGCTACATATACACTGTCCTCCTCGAGCTCTTAGATCAGCGAGCCAAATGAACCTGGAGGTGCCGAGGACTTCCAGGAGGCAGAGAGGAGACAGGGCGTTTGCTGTTGCAGCTCCCAAACTTTGGAATTCTTTACCTATGTTGGTAAAACAGGCCCCCTCCTTAGCAATTTTTAAATCTGCTCTTAAGACTTACCTTTTTCGGTTGGCCTTTGAGTCAGTCTGAGATGCTGCTTTTCTGTATTTATTTGGGTATGTTTATGTATTATATAGAGTGTTTTACGTCACTGCATTGCTGGTTTTATGTGTTTTAATTTTACTTTATTTGTATGATTGTACAGCACTTTGGTCAGTGGTACTGTTTTAAAGTGCTATATAAATAAACTTGCCTTGCCTTGCCTTGCCTATGTTGGAACATATTTTGTCATTTATATATGGAGCGTGTAAACATTAGCGCTACATCATTAGCTCCCACTAAACACCATTAGTTTGGCGCTTTTCAGTTAGCGGTGCTGCTGCTGCTGCTGCTTCTCATTAAAATGTCTTGTTTTTAAAATGTCTTGTTTTATCCTCATCTGTAAGTTACTTTGGATAAAATTATCTACCAAAACAGAAAAGATAGAAACTGCTAGAAAGTGGGTATGTACAAATATCTGTCATTAGTTTGGGGAATCCAAGTGAACTAGCAGCAAGTTAGAGGTACAAAATATAAAAATAAAAAGGTAGAAATAAGGATCTAACAGTAACAGACTGGGGAAAAATATTAAATATCATTAGAAATTTGAACAAATTAATAGAAAGTCTACCAGCTGCTGGGAGGAAGGATCTGTGATTACGCTCCTTTGTGCACAGAGGATGCAGCAGCCTGCTACTGAAGGAGTTTCATGCATGGGAAGGAAATGTCCACATTATTATTATTATTTTAGCCAGAATCCATCTGTCTCCCACTTCCTGCATCGGGTCAAGGGTCATCCTGGCACTGAGCTGTTCCAGATGTTTCCTTCATAATGTCGTTTTTCTCCCAGCTGTTTGGTCTCACAGTGTTCCTGTCTGCAGTGGTGCTGAACCTGTATGAAGCTCATCACAGCGTCGCGCTGAGGAAGATGGCCGTCAGAGAGCTGTACGACCACATCCAGGCCGACGACCGCTTCACCAAGTGCATCAGCATCGGGCCGGTGAGGACCAATCATTTCCCCAGGAACTCGTCGGACCTCTGAGGAAACGGTTTTCATGTTTCGGTGCAGATCTCGAAGACGATCAACATGCTGGTTCGCTGGTACGTGGACGGCCCCACGTCGGCCGTGTTTCAGGAACACGTCTCCAGGATCCCAGACTACCTGTGGTCAGTTGGAACCAGACTCACAGAAACGTTCTGATCAGGAACGTAGAACATAGCAAGTATGGAGGAGAACCGCCCAGTTCAGCAGCTGTTTGTGTTTCTTACAGGCTGGGACTGGATGGGATGAAAATGCAGGTGAGAATTTAGCCCTCAACAGTTTCTCCTGTTTTTATTTTCAGATCTTTCACTTTCATTTTGAGAAAATAAATAATTTACTTTAACATTCCTGCCTGGTTTTGGCAATTGTTTTAGTGATTTATTTTTTGCAGTCAGAATTACTGATTGTTTGGTGCTACTTTAAAAATATTTACGAGAAATTTTGTGATTTTTTTTCACAGCAGTGTAGTAAAAGAAATGCTGCCACCTGCAGGTGGGAGTTAGCATCACTTCAACACAATGTTTTTGTGCTGAAGTGATTATTTGTAATTTGTAATAAAATCACAATCATGCATCAGCTCATTACTCACTGCTTTGGGTTCAACAAAACTAAACTGAGAAATGTTCACTGGGTGTGAAAACTTACAGAGCAGTAAAATCTGTGGATTCAGTTCTGCAGAACATCAGACATTTAGCTTCTTTACTGCTGAAATCAATCCCTCCAGTTTTTTGCAGTTCCACTGAAGAAGGAAATAAATTTTCCTTCTTCTTGTTGCTCAGTCACATCAATGACTCAATAAACTCACTGTAGTTTGTAGTTGGAACATAAATAAACCTCTGAAGCAGGAATGAGCTCCAGATGTTTCCTCTCATTGTGTTTGTCAGTAAAGTTTCTTCGTGTCGTTTCGTCCTCAGGGAACCAACGGCTCTCAGCTCTGGGACACGTGTTTCGCCGTTCAGGCTTTCCTGGAGGTGACATGAAAACGCGTCTCCATCTTTTCCCTCCATGTTTCTCTGCTGCTTGTTGACGTTGTTTCTGTGTGGAAACCCTCAGGCTGGAGCGCAGGACGACCCCAACCTGGTCGGATGTCTCCATGACGCCCATGACTTCCTCAGGGTCACGCAGGTTGTGGCTCGCTAGCGCCTCCTCCTGTAAGCTAACATGGACATCTGAACATGTTTTCTGATGGTTAGTCTCTTCCTCCACCTCAACAGATTCCTGAGAATCCACCTGAATACCAGAAATACTACAGACAGATGAACAAGGTGCAAGAAAAATCACATTACAACAACAGCAATAGTTCAGAAATGATTCAAATTTACTCCAAACTCAAACAAACAAACTTGGATATTTTTATCTGTGTGGAAATATTTACCATGAACGTCTCTGTGTGCGTGTCAGGGCGGCTTCCCGTTCAGCACGCGGGACTGTGGCTGGATCGTGGCCGACTGCACGGCGGAGGGCCTGAAGTCGGTGATGCTGCTGCAGGAGGTCTGTCCCTCCGTCAGACAGCCAATCAGCTCGCAGCGTTTGTACGACGCCGTTAATGTGGTGAGTTGGATTATTGTGGTGCTTTTATAGATTCTGTGATGCATGCTGGGAAATTTCCTCCATCTGACTAGATTCTGTGTGGATTCACCGTCCTGACAGTTTGTTGTCTCACTCTGATCGTCGGTCGTCGGGTCGCATTTTATCTGAAACACGTTAAAATCCAGCAGCAGAAAAATCCAGACGGTAAATCTATGTCTCTATGTCTATGTCTAAACAATGTCTGAAAATGACAACGAAAGCAGCTTGAGTCAGTGAACGCACCACCGCTCAACACTTCAGTCCAATCCAAACAGAACCGGGGTAGTAGTTAGCGTCCCGATCCACACTCCATTCCAGTAGATGGCGGTAATGCACATCTAAAAGTTGCTTGCCAACCGCCATAAAAAAGGAAAAGAAGAAGAAGAAGAAGAACCGGGGTAGAACCAGATCAGAACCAGATCAGAAACGAGTCAGAAATGGGTCAGAACCAGATGAGAGCCAGATTAGAGCCGGTTCAGAACTGGGTCAGAAGCTGCAGTTCCACTAAAGGCTGTTGTTGTTAGCTGTTAGCTTTCTGTTTATCAGCTTCCTTCATCTGCTGTCGCTCTCAACAACTTTACAATCCATCCAGAGACGGCGGCCATCTTTACTGCGGCGGCCATCTTTGCTACCGTAAACAGAGCGCTGCTGGTGGCGGCTACGTTTTTCGTCTTTAAATGCAGAAAACCGTTCACACATTAGTCCTAACATTTATTTTTATATTTTATTTTTTTTATCCCTCCAGGGGGTATTTTGTGGGCTCTAGTGCCCCTTATATGACAGCAGGCTGACAGGAAACGGGGAAGGAGAGGGGGGAAGACATGCGGCAAATGTCGTCGGGTCCGGGAGTCGAACCTGCGACGGCCGCGTCGAGGACTGAAGGCCTCCAAATATGGGTCGCGCTATCTCCTTACGCCACCACAGCACGCCCCGAAGTCCTAACATTTAGTAACAAAAATAAATCAGATTTCAGCAAAACCCAGAGCCGAGCATGAAGACCTGCAGTGAGCGAAGCCTGAATCTCTGGACCTTTGACTGTTCCAGTGGCTCCATGATGGCAGGACTGGGACGGCTGTGTCTCCACTCAGAGCTGCAGCTGAAGGCCTCTCTGCTCCGCCTGCTTTAATCTGAGTTTTTCCAGCCTGTTGCTGTCTTGTAGCTGCTGAGCCTGAGGAACAGAGACGGAGGATTTGCTACGTATGAAACTAAACGAGGAGGAAAACTCCTGGAGCTGCTCAACCCGTCTGAAGTGTTTGGTAAATGTCATCAAGCCTCAGAGCAAATCGCTGCTTCTAAAGATGTTTACAAATCTGACTGTTGCAGTAACATAAAATTAAATATAGTTTTATTTTCCCCTTCATGCAGTTTAGGCTCCATGAAAAGAGAATTGAATCTTCAGATTGTTCACAGGTTCAGGGCTGATGTGGTTTTCCAGTTTTTAACTCGGAGCTCTGCTCGTCTGCACCAGGTGACATCATGATAGACTACACCTATGTGGAGTGCACGTCTGCAGCCATGCAGGCGCTGAGGCATTTCCTCCAGGTTCACCCCGATCACCGCGCCGCAGAGATCAGGTAGAGAAACATCCGTCTGCGTCACCGTCATCTGGCTTCACTACAACAGACTTTAAGACACTCAGGGCGCACGGTTTACTTTTCACTTACATTCAGGCTTCCAGGTCTCTGTAGTTACAATTATTACATATTTAAAATGAAGAAATGTTCAAGAAAAAATTATAATGCAGCCGAGTTTACAGTTGGGAGTTCAGCTGAACATTTCACATCAGTTTGTTCAGTGAGGATCAAAAACCAGCAGGACAGAGACCCAACAACCCAGCACTCCACTGCAGTTTTAAGAGCTCAGTGTCACACAGGCTCACTGTAACCCAGAGCTAACAGTGGAATTCAAATTCAAATGTTAAGAAGTCCTGAATTCTGCTCAGGTTCTGACCGGCATCTTTATTCTGATACAGAATCAGCCGGTTTCTCCCAAAAACAGTTGGAAGAGAAAACTTCCTGTTAGTGAGCCAATCAGTAACTGTTTAAAGGATGTGTGTAGTGAAAGGAAGCAGCTGAAAGTCTGACTTTCCTGCAGTGTTTTACTCACCAGAGTTTATCATCACTACATGCAGTAAATGATGGACAAAGTTCAGAGAATGTTTTTGTTTTTGCATCATAAAAATGATTTTTCCTTTAAATTCTTGGATTTTACGTGTTTAGTTTGAGTTTTTGAAATGAGATTAAACTTTCACAGTTTTTTCACTCAGGTTTAATAACAGCAGGAAATCTGTGGAGTGTTTTTGAGGTTAGAATAATATAATTTTATAAACAGATTATTATGAAGTGAAGGAGAAAGCAACTAAAACTCAGAGAGTTTCAGAAAGCTGAAGTTGTGCCTGTTGCTCAGATCCACCCTGAGAGACGGCCTGGAGTTCTGCCGGCGGGTTCAGAGGACCGACGGATCCTGGGAGGGGTGAGCCTGTTTTTCTCTCCTGGTGGATCCACCAGACGTAACTCGGTGTTTTTCTGCTTGTTCCTCAGATCCTGGGGAGTTTGCTTCACATATGGAACCTGGTTCGGTCTGGAAGCCTTCGCCTGCATGGGTCACACCTACCAGGCCGAGTAAGACGGACAAACTCACCTCTGCTGCCTCTTAGGGACTCTGACTCTAAACGTCGTCCTCTTTGTGACCAGAGACGTCCCGGTGGAGGTGCAGAAAGCGTGCCGGTTCCTGCTGCAGCAGCAGATGTCTGACGGAGGCTGGGGGGAGGACTTTGAGTCGTGTGAGCAGCGGCGCTACGTCCAGAGCGCCGCGGCTCAGATCCACAACACCTGCTGGGCTTTGCTGGGACTCATGGCCGTCAGGTGAGGCACCGAGCTGGACTTCAGGGAAGAGCTCAGAAGGCTCCTGACGGTTTCCTGGTGTTTCTGCAGACATCCTGACCAGCAGGCCATCGAGAGAGGAGTCCAGCTGCTGGTCCAGAAGCAGCTTCTCAACGGAGACTGGCCTCAGGTGAATCGACGCTTCTTTGATTCTGATCATCATTCTGCTAAAATCAAATCCAGCGACGGTCAGAAAACGTTTGTTTTTGCGTTTCAGGAAAACATTTCTGGTGTGTTCAACAAGAGCTGCGCCATCAGCTACACCTGCTACAGAAACGTCTTCCCCATCTGGACCCTGGGCCGATTCTCCAGGCTCTATCCCAGCAGCCCGCTGGCTGGGAAGCTGAAGCTCTGACGTCCTGACCTCTGACCCCACTGACATGTTTTCTTTCTTATTCCATCAGCTGTAGCAGATACCACAACAATCAGTCAGAGACACTAATATCAGTGAAAAAGAGGAAGAATCTTGTGCCACAAGCTGCTAAGTGGAATCACTGATGACTGAATCCTGAAGAGTTTATTGATCCATCATTTACTGAATATTAGAGTTTAGTTTCTGATTTTATCCCAGACCTGTAATGGTTTGCTCCACTGGTTAGGCTGCTTAGAAACATCATAAATGAAACATTGATCAACATATTTGATGTGTATTGATGATTTTGATAACGGTATTTGACAGAATATAAGGTTTGAATACGGTCTGATGTTTTTATGATGTAAAGCACATTTAACTGAAATTATGCTATACCAATAAACGTGACTTGACTATGAGTCGTACATAAAGTACAATCTGTATAAAATATGCATTTATTAACAAAAAAAGGAAAATCTTTGGGGTCCCAAACAAACCCTGGCTCTGGGTCCCAGTCCTTCCTAATCTGGCCCAGAGTGAAGGATTGTGGGAGTTTAAGTGAAGCTCGTCAGCAGTGTGGTAATTTTTTATGACATGGAAAGCTTTGGGAAATACATAAGAAAATATTGGTTCTCAGCCATAACAGTAATGTAAATATTGGATGCTGATACCGGCCCAAACTGTCATATTGGTGTATTAATAATTTCATTGTTTGTCTTGACATATTGTACAGTAACCAGCAAAAAAACATTTTCAGGAAACAGTAAACAAACATGATCTCATTAGAGCTTGAGGAATCTGTTCAGTCCGTTTAAATCAAACTGCAAATGTTCAAATCAGTGGCATAAAATCTACATGTGTTTTAGTAATGTATGTACAAGATTACATTTATGGAAATCAGATCAATTTAATCTGTTAGTGTAGTTATAAATCTATAGGATTCCCAAATATGAACAAGATTACTGAACAATAGCTCCATGTGATAAACAGTTTCATTAACCAGCTGATGAAACTGAAAGGTTTCCACTGAAGGCGGTGATCCGGTATAAAGTAGAACAGCACAGTAGTGGCAATGTGGAGGAACAGATATCTAGGAACTGCTTAACAGGCCATTGTGTTGATTTTCCAGAATCAGTGATTAACTTATTGATTTATTTATTTTATGAAACCTCCATACTGGAAACCCCTGAATTAGACCCATAAAACCATTTTAGAAAGAAATAAATGGGGACTGGCTGAAGTTGTTTTTAAGATGAAACTAGTTTTATGAACATGAATCAGTTTTTTAACCTGATTGAGCCAAACTAGCTGTTGTTAATGATCAACTGGCACAACACTGGCTGCAGGTCTACAAAATAAAGCTTTTTGTTACAAAGAGTGAAAAAAAGAATTTATTTAGCTTCCTGTCAAGCTGAATTAGTTTCCATTAAAATGTATTTATTTATTCTGGAAGAAAAGAAGTGTAAGCCAGTGGGTGTGACTTCTCTGTGTGGACTGCTTAGTCATGTACTGAGAACAAAAGCTCTCCTCATGACTTCCTCATATTCTCTCCTCTCCTCTCTGCAGTTCAGCGTCTGGTTTCTGTCGTCAGTCTGACTTGTTGGTAAATCGCTCAGCATCAAACTCTGACCTTCTCTGAGTCGGTAAGTTATATAATTTTATGGAAACTAATTAAAAAACATGTTACCTGTTTCACAAAAAGATTCAAAATTAAATTCTCTTGACTCTCCTTTGTAACATTATGTGCTGAATGAACATGTCAGTCATTTCCTGGTTTCATAATGACCATATTAGGGCAGCAGACATTTTAATATTACCTGATAACTTTTACTGCTTTAACCAATTTAAACTAATTTAAAATAGTTTAAATTAGTGAATTCACTAGATTCACTTTAATTCTCATCATTGTGGATTAAAAGAAACTATTGAAGAGTTGATGAAACCAGTGGGTGTGACTCTTCTGGGTGGACTGGTTAGGTTTCATTTACTGGGAAATACAAGAACGTTGACTAACATGATTTCCAGAGGGCAATCACTGCCCTCTGGAAATTCCAGCAAAATCTCAGGCTTCGGTTTTCTTGTGTGAATGCCCCACATAAAAAACAGACATTGAGGAGTAATTTATTCATTACATGGCGTCCCCAAATAATGCTTAATAAGAGTTTGAGAAAAGATGAATATAACCATATTTAATCTGGGGGAAAACTGCGTATATATAACACAAACGCATACATCAACACACACACATTGACTTATCTTGTGCCGAATCGCTGCCTCTGTTCTCGGCCTGTTCCCTTTGCAGTGAATTTCCTCCCGCATTATTTTCCTCCAACAAATTATTCCAGTGAACGAAGCACGAACATCTGTCCCTTTTAATGTCCGTCTTCCTACTTCTGACGCTGGATCTTCAATATCCTCAAGTTTGAAATACCAGGCAGCTACAAACCGTGTGTTAGCTTTAGTGGCTAAGTTTTGCTACGGTCCGCTGTCGCCTTGATATCAGCAGGAAAATGAAAAAACTAAGCACTGGAAGGTACAGGCTAATTACTGAACACAACGGCACACAACAAAACTCAGTTGTTGTACCAGTAGCTCGCAGATATTTTAACTTTTGCATCTTGTTCATGGTACAGCTCTTGCAGCTATGGTTAAAAACAATGGGAGTAAGAGGTACCCGGAAACAATCTTTGTGGCGAAAATTTAAACGTTACGTCACCACTACTCATGGCATATTGTCCATGGACCTTACCACAGGGCCGCGTTTCATTGGCTGATGCCCATTCTACTGGTCACGTGCGTGGCCGTCTCACAAACACACTTAGCTTCCCGTTAGCTAAGTACAGCATAATAGCAGAACTGATACAACTTCTACACCTTGAAGCCTGTCTGCTACACAGTCTTACGTTAGCTAAACAGATCAATATGCAATGTGTCTGTATCTGACATACACTAAAGATTTTATTTTAGCAGAAAATGCTTTGGACTAAACTGTTACTCGTGTTAGCCACGTTAGCACCAAGTACAGCTAGTCTGTCAACCATCTGCTGTGTTCAGGGAAGCGCTGATTAATAATCGATAAATAAATATCAAGCCTGGAAACTTGATATCGTAACAAACTGAATGTTATGTTTTTAACGTAATCTTTGCTTGTCTTGCGGGGAGCAGGCAGTTGCCACGGTAACAGGTGTGCTTAAACTACAAAGAGAGAGAGAGAGTAAAAAGGTAGGAGTGGTTTTGAGTTGATCACCTGTTCAGGTTATTTTACCTTTGTTTCCCTTTGCTGTGGCTCATTACAGCCGCTGTAGTTTCTAACCGTTGGACTAATTACCTCGTTCGTTTGTGAGTTTACGTCATTCACAACAAACATCAAACAGAACAAATATATTTCATAAAGTTTTAACAAACAAATGGCTTCTACCGCGGTTTTTATGTGAAATTAAATTAATTATATCCCAACTTCAGAAGATTTGCCTTTACCTTTACAGAGCTCTTTGGTTCCTCCTATCAGACTGTAGCTTCTCATATTGAGGTCAAAGTTCAGATCTACCATAACTGACTGACACCTGCTGGCCTCAGGTTTGCAACCAGCTTGTGACTGAGAAACCAGTAACCTCCTCCCAGATGATGACATGAACTTGTTAGTTCCTCTGTCCATGTAGTAGCTGATATATTGTGAAAATCCGCTAGAAATGACGCACTAATCAGTCATGTTACCTAGAAACAACCAGGCTTTGTTTGTGAGACTTGCGGTCAGGTGGGTCAGTTGTGGGCGGAGCTTGGTAAGGTCCATTGATTGACTCATGAGCTGATGCGCCGCAGAGCTTTATTTGCTCTCCTGCGACATCAAGTGGACAAAATATGTAAAACGGGCAACATGAAAACAATATGAAGCCTTACAATTAATGTAAATGATGTTTGTTTTTTTGAGCACTAAGCGAAGCTCGACGTCAGCAACAGGTAATATATTAACTTGACATTAACAAAGACACAGCGGGACAGATCATCCGGGAAATGATAGAGAGGGAGAGCCTGACTAAAACTAACTGGATGTCAAATTCGGGGGTTTATGTCTACTTATTTCCAAGCCCAAAAACTGCAGCCCACGACTCATTATTAAATGTGCAAGTGACTTTAGAAAAAACAAGCCGAAAGCTGCTTAGAATAGTCGGACTTGGCGAGCGAAACTCAAATTAGTTCCTGTTTTTCCAGTAACAAAATGCTCGTCTCCCTCCATTGTTGACGTTTCTGTCACTGCTGATACTGTCGCATAGAAACGGTGGTCACTCCCCAAGACGCGTAGAGGAAATAAAATTAAATTACAAAAGAAAATAGTAACGCAAAGTGATTTCGATAAGTAACTGTAGTCTGACTACTAGATTTGAAATAGTAACGCGTCAGATTACTGGTTACTGAAAAAAGTGATCTGACATCACTGGATGTAAACAATTTAACTTACTTTGAAAGTTTAAAACTAAAACGACAAATATTCAAATCAGTGATGTAAAATGTATCTTAGCTTCTATTAAGAGCCTAGAATAAAGACAAAAAACAAACCAAAAGAAAGACTAAAAGAAGAAAAAGCTAATAATGTTGATCCAAAGTAAATAAACTAGATACTCCCATTCAGGGTTGCTAAATAAGTATAAGTAAGTATCTTCTGGTCTAATTCCTTTTCTGGCTTAGGAGAAATGGAGTTTAAAAAGTAGTTGCTAAAGTAGTTTTTCTGGGTTCCAAGTTCTCATCCCTGTTCTGGGTTGCTAGAATGGAATGTCCTTGGTAGCACTCAGCTCCACAGCTGCATGGATAACAGGGGGTGGGAAGGAGCGTTATGTTTACATATCTTCAAGGAGATTAGAAATCTGCAGCCCTGCCAAGGCAACAGAGGGAAAGCCAATTCAGATACAGAATGTCTTAGGTTGGGTAGATTATAAATTTCAATCTTCTCTAAAGTCTCTCCGATACATCTCAGTTCCCAATTATCTAAATTAGTTTGGTCGTTCCACTGAAGCAAAACTAGCAATTTCTCCCAAATCGATTCCATCCCATTAGTGAGTTTTAGAGTCCTCAGCTGGGCTGCGAGTCTCAGCAAGACTCACATCCAACTTGTGTCTCTGTCCACACCAACAGTCTGAGTGTTTACTAGTTCGGCCAAGAACGTCACAGATTTGTTGATAAACCAGGAATCTGCAAACGGCAGAAATCCTATTTTTATGAATAAATCCAGGGTGAATCCCTGCAGGACAAGAGGGCTCTCCTGTGCCCAGACTTCTCATTGAGAAAATTTGATCAGTTGCATTGAGAGACCAGTTAACCAGATCCATAATTTGTAGATTGGGAGGATGTGCAAAGAAAGGCTCCAAAAATATAGAAAAAGATAAAAACAGAGCGAGCCGGGCAGGGAGGGAGCAGAGGAAAAAAGCGTCCGCCTTCACTGAGAGCAAGAGAGAGAGAAAGATAAAGTAGTAGTATTAAATCAGACGTATGATACCAAATCAGAAGATTTGTTATTAAATGAAGCATAATAGCAAATCTTCTGATACCAAAATAAATATCAGCCAAATCTTTCAGTGACCCACAACCTAGTCCCTGCCTAGTCAAAGTCCAAGGCTGTTTTGTAGGGCCACTCCTTCCTGTATGTATGAAAACATGTGGACTGTTTAGGTTTCATTTCCTGAGAATGAAAACCCTCCTCATCACTTACTGCATTCATCAGATTGTGTTTGCTCTCTGTGGTTTACGTCTCTCAGGTCGACGGTACGTTCGACCTGTTGGTAGACGACACAGCATCAAACACCGACCATCACTGGGGTTTTTCTGGAATCGGTAAGTTGTACAGTTATTTACAGTTCCTTGCTTCTCCTTGTTGTTGTTTATTGGAACAGACATTTGTTCAGTACTGAAAGATAATACGTGTATTCTCTTTAACAGCATAATATTTGGCTTAAAAAAATTACCTTATTTTTAAGGTAATTTTATTTGCATTGCATCAATAAAATTACCTTAAATTTTATTGATGCAAATCATCAATAAAATTTAAGGTAATTGATTTTTTGATTCGGTACAAGTTCTTATTTTCTGTCAATAACTGTTTAAATATATATTTTTTTGCAGCTATCACTTGTGATTTAAATTTTCAAGGAAAAGGACAAAGACCATATTAGAAGATGTTGAATCTGAAGTACCACCAAAAACGGTGAGCTATTTGGAAAACAATACCTCTAAGCAAATATTGAAGGTTATTTTCAATTACACACATACAAGTATAAACCATTAAACTTCTAATTTTAAGAAGAAATACAGAATTCATGCATAATTAATAAATAATTAATTAATCTAGATTTATTTTTAAATGCAGAAATTTAATTTGGAGAACAGAAAGACTTTAGTTTTTATTTATATTTCAGGATGAAGATCTGCTCCTGGATATCGACAACTGGATTAAATTCAGACTGGGCCCTCAGACAGAAGGATGTGGACGACTGTTTGAAAAACAAATCTATGATTTTAGTCCTTTTTTTTTTAAGGTATCAGATTTAACTGAACAGGTTGTGAAACTTGTACCAGATGAAATTATTTATCTTATAAATCAGTTAATCATGTTAATAAGCGATGAGCAGACATTTTGCTCGATTGAGCCGTATCCATTCGGTAGATACCATTATCCTTACAGATATATAAAGGACAGCATTCTTAGTGTCCCAGAATCAGGCGCCTCAGACCTTATTGAACCCTGTCATGAATTTAAAGCTTTTATCAATACACCTATTGAAAATCAACTGGAGAAGTTCACCACTGAGGTCATTCGGTTTGCAGCTGCCTGCATGAATTGTCGTACCAATGGTACCATACATTTTGGAATAATAGACAAACCTCATGGTAAGATAGTGGGGGTCGCTGTTAATAGCAAAGAAAAGTACCTAAAAGCCCTAAAATTAGCCATTGATTATTACTTTGAATACAAGAACAGAGATGCTGCTCATAAATGTATTAAAACTCCTCGATTTGTTGAGGTTCTAAACAGAAATATAACATCTTCTGACAAGTTTGTGATTGAAGTGGACATTAAGCCTCAGTTTGCCATCTGTGGAGAAAACGTCTACCAAACCGTTAACATGAAGCGTCGCAGGAAGAAGACTAGAGAGAAAACATTCTACATCAGAGATGGTGCTAGCTGTAGGAGCCTTTTTGCCCAAACTACATTTGCTAAGCCTATGGTTGAGTATAGGTGGTTTGTTAAGAAAATACCTGAACTATCACAGCGACGTAAGAATGCAGAGGAGCAGCACTCTAAACCAATAAAAAACACAACTCAAAGTCCGAGGTTGATTAACATGATTACAGGTGGAGCCTTTTCAATGGATAAGTCCAATTTTGAACATTATGTCATCGTGACAAACAAATCTTATCCAAGCCATTTTGAAAATCTGGAATTTCTCATAGAGCTCAAACCAGTAGCTGTTTTAGATTTTGATCCTGAATCGGCTAAAAGTGGATTGAGTTACTTTAAACAGCAGATCAGGATGAACCCCCATTTACTAGCAAAGTATGAAAGAATGGATAATAATAATTCTGTCCAATTAGAATTATTTAAAGACACCAATTGGTTTTTCTGCAATGGATGTGTTGAGAAAGAGGAACCCTCAGACATCGATCAGTGGTTTATAGATAAAGGTTATTTTGTCCACAATGTGATTTCTTCGTTGTGCCGTAGAGAAGTGGTATCATGGTGGAATTTCCATTTCTCTGAATTACCTGGATTAACACCATTCATTAAACGGGATAAGTTTGATTACATCATGAATACTGTTATACCTGATTTATGCTCCCAACCAAAAGCTTGTGTCCTGTTCAATCTCCTCCACCTGCCTGGTTGTGGTGGGACGACCTTGGCCATGCATGTGCTGTGGGCTCTTAGGGACAAATATCGCTGTGCCGTCCTCAGGGAAAAGTCTGACTTTGTTAATGTGGCTGATCAGGTGATCAAATTATTAATGTATCAATATGATGAACAAACACCGAGGGTTCCTGTACTGCTGATGATTGATGACTTTGATGACATGGAGAAGGTTGAAGAATTACAGTTTGCAATTGAAACGCAGTTTATTGAAAAAGACCTCCAGGCTGCAAAGGTCATCCTTCTGAACTGTATGAGGTCAGAGTTCAATACAGTGACAGGACTAACTCCAGACACGGTGTTCATTGGGAACAACCTCTCTGACGAGGAATTAAGATCTAGAAAGAGGACACCAGAATAATAATCATGATTAATAAAATAATTTTATTATTTTTAATTAAATTTAAATAATTAATTAATTAGAAATTAATTAATAGTTAATAAAATAAAATTTATTTATTTATTAATGTTTTAGCCACATTAATAAATAAATTAAATAATTTATTTAATTAATTATTTTGATTTGAAAATATATTTGTTATATTTTCAAATCAAAATCTTTGAACTGGTCTCAAGAACTTCAACGTAGAATATATTAAAAGGTTTTTCCAGAACATGCTGAGTTTAACTGAATGATAAACTTTTCTTGATGCATCGTTTGATTAGGTTCAGTTGGAATGTATGTACGATTAGATTGAATTGACTTTTTTGTAAAGTGCCTTGAGATGACATGTCAATTGATTCTATATGAATAAACACAATTTCAACAATTGAATTTAATTTAATTAATCCAAATGTTTGAAGGTTATACAAACACAGTTTACCACTTATGGAGGACCAAAATTGACATAATTAAATATGAAAGCAGAAATATAGATTTTTTATTTTGCCTGTTTGTTACTTTGTCAAAATATGTATTTTTGTTTTTCCTATATAGATATATTTTTTGTTTCTGATTTATTTTCTCCAGGAAGTACTTTTTATTTCCATGGGTTGTTTTTTACATTTATTTGTCTTTTTACTTCCAGCCGCTTCGTCTAAACTATGAAAAACCTGACGGTCGACATCTGAAACACAGTTTCTGAGTGTCTACAGAAAAAAAGTCAGGAGTTATATCATTATTTTCTAATAAAGTTGCTAGGCTTCAGCTCACTGATAAACTGGTCGTAGGCCGACATCTTTAATCTAAACGGCCAGCTTAGATGAAATTAGATTCAGCTGTGCAGTGCAACACCATCCAATGGGCAGAAGTTGAAGCTTTAAGACACCCACCACCCTTCTCATTTGCATAATGAGGCAGAAACGCATTCTATAAAATAAAAAGAGGAGACCAGGAAATATATAAACAATGCATGTATAAGGAAAAGGAAAAATCAAAACATATACATATTTCTGCTTTTGTTATTGCCAGTTTTGGTCCTCCATACACTTCTACTTGGTTTCATGTTTAATTATATTCATTTTATGAGCATCAGTTCTATTGGGATAATGTGGATGATGTATTTGTCGTACCAACTGTTAAATATTGTTGTGAGTCATGAAATATTGTGACGTCCGCCACTGATGACCGATTGCTGTGGTCAGTTGAACTTCAGGCTGTTGTGTAGCCGCTCTAGTCCGTCCCTGGTTGGATGGATGAAAAAGAGCTCCGTACGCTGCACATTATGCAGGTGTGAACGAACAGGTGTCTTTGCCAGTGAGGAACACAGGTGAAGAGCTCCACCTCTTCACCTGAACTGAGGCAGTTACCTGGTGGCTGTTGAAGTTTCACTTTCCTCTCGTTGTGGCGTAAGTAGTTTGCTCCAACTGATCTTCATTTAAAGGTAATCCATTTAGCTTTTATTAATTTCTTTCTTAAAACAACATTCAGCAGCTTATTTTCGCCATATATAATGAACTACATTTTTACCTGGAACAGAGACTTTGTATGTTGTCTTTTTATAGTCACATAAACATCTGCTGTTGGAAACTTTTGTCAGCATGGATGCAGCAGATTGGAATGGTTTCACTGGTGAAAACAAACTGGAGTGAGACGTACCTGCACTGGACCAAAGTCTGTGTGCTCCCTGTATCAATCAGGGCCTTCAGTGCCTGACCGCTGAGCTCCACTGAAGTCTCCATTAATTGATGCATTGCTCCGGCATTTTGAGTCTCTTTCCTGGACACAAAACACATCTGGGGCAACTTAGCATTTTGAACAAACATAGGTTTGATATGACCCTCCTGTGCACATAACAAATGGGATTTTCCCCCTGAAACGTTGAGCCAAATTTCTATTTTACAGGTAGCTTACCCACAGCTAAAACTGGAGATTGATTGCAGCCATCCTTTGTCCAGCTTTGAAAAGCTCAACAGTTCCTCCTCCTCGCAGCCACAAACACCAGCCAGTCCAGCAGCCTCCTTCACAGTCTTTGGATTATGTTCTTTTATCCACACCTGAAGTTCTGGTGATAACATTTTTAGATACTGTTCAAGAATAATAATTATTTCATTGATTTGTTCAACTATTTACCATTAGGTTGCACCCAGTTGATACACAGCTCCTTCAGCCTTAACAAATAAATACTAACACGATGTGGCGGTGGAAAACACTCGTCAGGGAGACATGGAGGCCACTAATGACTTGAAAGTAAAAAACTGGATAAAAGAGGAAGGAGAAAGAATCAGGTGCTGAGTCACGTACATAGAGCATATCTACAACTAAAGATGAATTTACTGAGCATCAAATTATTCTGAAAGGTCTGGAAAAGGTGCTGTAGAGTCGGGCAGCAGAGACTTTTGAAGAAAACTCAAATTACTAGTTGGAAAGTCTGTCAGGGAAATTTTAAAAAGAGATAATCACCAAAAAACCTACAGAAAAACACTGAAGAAAACTATCAGAATAAGATAATATGTGTTCTTGAAAGAGCTCTTTAAGTTAGTATTTAACTTATTAAAAAAATTATACAGAGTCTATTGACATGACAGTACAATCTGAAAAACTGAATCTTTAGCTTGTGCTCAACAAATATACATGTTGAGAAAAAAAAGATTATTTGTAGTTTGCATGACTAGAATTTTAAGTATTTTAGATTCATCAAGTCGTTTTGTATCCTTGAAGATAAAAAACGACCAAAACAGGATCAGAAGAAAAACAAGAACAGGCCGGAAGCCTGACAAGATGAGACTTTTTCATGCATGGAACAACTGAAAATCTGATCTTCTTACTTTGACAAAGATCAGATCCAATACATTTATGTAGCCTCACATGTCAAAAAAACAAAAACAAAAAGATGATCAAAACTTGACAAAAAACAGAAACAGGACCAGGTAGGAAGAAAAACCAGACAAAGCTGTAAATGAGATTAAAAAAATCCTACCTTTATGTAGCCTAACATGTTTTTCATTCAAATAGTTTAGCCTGGAGGGGGACATAAAGCCCTGCAGCCCGCCAAGCTTTAAAGACACTGTGGAAACCTCGACATCTGTCAGTATTTCTTAGTCGTCTTCGGGCTGCTCTTGGTCCGATCCCTCACCTAGGAGCTGCTTGACACAGCGGACCCCACCCAAAGGCATGAAGCCCCCGACGGCTCCTAGGATCTCTGGGACACTCAAACCCCTCCACCACGATAAGGTGGCAGCCCACGGAGGGGAAAATAAAACCAGAAGCAAAAAAAAAGGACCAAAAAAGAAGCAGTACGAGATCGGAAGCAAAACTAGAAAAGACGCAAAAAGGAACCAGAGCAGAAGCAAGATAAAACCGGAACCACTACCAGATTGGATATAAAACCAGACCGGAAAAAAAGAGAAAGATTACCTGACGTAAAACAAAAACAAGATTAGACGCAAAACCAGACCGGAAGCAAAAAAGGAAAAATTAAGAAGCAAGACCAGATCGGACGCAAAACAACAACGGAAGAATAGAAAAAAAAGGACAAGACACAAATCAGGACCAGAAGAAAATAAAGGACCAGAGGAAAAACAAGACCGGAATCAAAGAACACCAAAACCAAGACTTGAATCAAACCAAGACCAGACAAATATAAGATCGGACGATGAGACAAAACCAGAGCAGAAGCAAAAAAAATTAACAAAAAGATGATCAAGACAAGACTTGAAGAAAAACAGTAACAGGACCAGGCTGGAAGCAAAACCAGACAAAACTGAAAATAAGATCAGACCTCCTACCTTTATGTAGCCTACCGTGTTTTTCAAGCGTGGATGTTTTTCAAGCGTGGAATAAATCCAAGATTTGTCCTTGATGCTGTAATAAGATCAGACCTTCCTTTATGTAGCCTTCCATTCATTTCATACGTGGAGTGAATCCAAGATCTGTTCTTGCTGCTGTGAAGAAAGATCATGCCACCTATCGTTATGTAGTCTACTGTGTTTTTCTAAAACTGCCTCATATTGAAGACTCTTAACAGCGGACATGAGAACTTCCCTTTAGCAGGAAGACTTTCCAAATAGCTTAGCCTGGAGGGGGGAACATAAAGCCCTGTGGCCCACCAAGCTTTAAGACACTTGGGGAAACTCTGACATCTGTCTGTATCTCTAAGTGGTGTTGCAGTGGTGCAGGGAGAACAATTTGCTCCTCAACAACTCAAAGACAAAATAACTCATAATAGATTACAGGAGGAATAAAACGGACATTACACCACTAACCATTGGGGGAAAATGTGTGGAGAGGGTAGCTGATTTCCGGTTCCTGGGGGTCCACATTGAGCAGGGCCTCACATGGAACATGAACACCTTGGAGCTGATAAAAAAGGCCCAGCAAAGACTGAACTTCCTGAGGGTTCTCAGGAGGAACAGCATCAAGGAGAAGCTGCTGGTGTCCTTCTACAAGTGCTCCATAGAGAGCATACTGACCTACTGTATCTGCGTCTGGTATAACAGCAGCACTGCGGCTCAAAGGAAAGCTCTCCAAAGGGTTGTGAATACAGCCCAAAAAATCATTGGCTGCCCTCTCCCCTCACAGCGACCGCTGTCTAAGAAAAGCACAACACATCACAAAGGACACTTCTCACCCCGGACCTTCTCTGTTCACACTGCTGCCTTCAGGCAGAAGATACAGAGCAACCAGAACCAGAACCAACCGTCTCAGAGACAGTTTCTACCCGACAGCAATAACAAAACTAAATGCAATCAAAAACAACCATTAATCATCATGAATGATGGATGTGAGAATGTGGCTGTTCTTATTTTTTTTTTTTTTTTGCCAGTTGTTTGTTGATTCTTGCGTTGTGTGTGAATTGTGAGACACTTATTTTTTGTTTTTGGGCATGTGCACTGACTGATGGCACCCTTTGAATTTCGTTGTCCTTTATGACAATAAAGATTTATCTTATCTTATCTTAGTCGTCTTCGGGCTGCTCTTGGTCCAATTCCTCCCCTAGGAGCCGCTTGACACAGCGGACCCCACCCAGATTCATGAAGCCCCTGACAGCTCCTAGGATCTCTGGGACAGTCAAACCCCTCCACCACGATAAGGTGGCAGCCCACGGAGGGGAAAATAAAACCTGAAACTGTTATTAACTGATCAGGAGAAGCCTGAAGGTGGCAGTCTAGAGTTAGGTCTGGCAGTATGAGCTGGTGTACAATGGCAGCTGTCAATGAGCTGTGTGTTGGTTCTGTTGGAGGAAGAAAGGCCAACCAGAATCAAGATAAACCCAACTAAAGACCCGACCAGACAGGAAGCAAAACCAGACCAGTCAATACGTGTTTTTCTTGTGTGCAGCAAAACCAAGATCTGTTTGTGTTGTTGTGAAAAAGAATAAGGTCACCTGCTTTTATGTAGTCTGTATTTTTCTAAAACTGCACAAATTATGTACATTGGTTAAAGATAACTGAGAGAAATGCCTCATATTTAGGATTCAAGTGGAGAGGAAAAATTTCCCTTTAACAAGAAGACTTCCTAACAAAGCCAACACTGGGCCACTTATTGAAATTTGATCAAATAAACTTATTTATCTTAACCCTCTTATGACCATAATTGTAACTGTGACGCCTGGTATTTTTTTTATTTTATGGCTGTAAAATTCTCAATTTTGGATTGAGTCTGTATTTTTGCTCTTTTCTCCAGAACAACCTCAGCTTTCAGTATCTGATAGTTATTTAAAATTTCTGTCTATCAAAAATTGTGACAAACAGTTTAAAGATAAAAAGCAAATAAAAAATATAATTGAAATTTAAAGGTTTATTACTGAACAAGAACTTCAAGATGACAGAGGCAAACAATTTCAACTTAACTATATAACATGAATGCAGAGAAAACTGAAGCCTCCAATTTACAGTTTTTATTAAATTATTTCAGGCGTTTTAATATTTTGTGCTGGACTCTAAAGCAGTTCCTCTCCAGCTGGCAGCAGAGTAAATCACTTTTTAACAAAAGTGATTTTTATTTCCATCCATACTTTAACTAGAACACTTCAGGTTCAGAGGGTGCTGGTTCCCATCTCCAGGGGTCAAAGGGCAAGAGGAAGGGTACACACTGGACAGGTCACCAATCGCTCACTTGGCTGATTTGATTTTTTGGCCAAAAAAAGTTTTGGTGATTTTTTTTTTTTTTTTGTAGCCAAAATCACTTTTGGTAAAAATATTACTGAGGACCTTATTTTTGGAAGGTCACCATTTTATTTTCAGCATAAAAAATATTTATGAATAATTTGTATAAGAAATATTTATTATACTGAAAATAAAATGGTGACCTTCCAAAAATAATGCCCTAAGTAAATTTTTTACAAAAATTGGTTTTTGAAAAAAAAAAAATCAAATCAGCCAAGTGATTCATGTTATATAGTTAAGTTGAAATTGTTTTCCTCTGTCATCTTGAAGTTCTTGTTCAGCAATAAACCTTTAAATTTCAATTCAGATTCGGTTTTTTTCCTCTTTATAGAGCCCCTGATTGAAGTTATTAAATATTTATTAATTTAATTAAAAACAAATCGACAATAGATAAAGAGGAAAAACTAATTAATGAGATGAAAGGCAGCAGAAAGAAGAAAACAAATCTCATATCTGCCCTTTAAACCAGGAATATATTCAAACAATAAGGATTAACAAAAACATGAACTCAAACTGTTTTTATGGATTCACATTATGCTATTTCATATTTCTTAAAAAAAAAACTTTTGTCAATCTCTTAAATATGTATATTAATGTGTTTTGGATGGAGGCAGATCGTTCCTTCAAACTGGAACAAAAAACCAAAACTGACTGGGATGTCAGAAGGCAACATGTTTTATTGAGCCTTATACATAAACAATAAAATATTAAAGTCAACGATGTCATAGACTTTAAATATTTTTGAAATGATAAAATAATGTATTTAATGACTGTAATGTTTTCTAGTAATAATTATTACAGCTTTTTTCTGTAAAACAAAACAGGATTTCAGTCCAAAAGATCAAGTTTTCCTTTTGTTGAACTAAAAGTATTTAAATAACAAAACCAAGTTTTAATTTAAATGGCTTTAAAACATTATTACAATATTCAGTCTTATGTCAAATCTGAATCATTTACATAAGATTACAGAAACAATATTTCTTCAAATTAAATTTACTTCCTGCCTGAGGGAACCACATGACCCGGTTCTGGTCCAGAACAATCAAGTTCAGAGTAAAAAGTGAAATACTCACGTCTTCAGTCTGCAGAACCGGACTCTCCAGAACCAGAACACCGGTCGGCTCCTGCTCTGCAGATGAAACCGCGTCTCCCAGCAGCCTTCAGCTGCACGGGGGCGGGGCTACAGCCGAGCCGTCCAATCAGATCCTCGACCTCCTCCAGGATTTAATCACAAACAAGCTGAAGGTTTTACATGAAAATATTTATTTAATATTTGAACAGAATGAAAATAAAACGATTTCAACACATTATTTATCATCGGAGTCCAAGACAAGAAGAACCCGACTCTACAAAACTAAATATTTATAAAAGTCCTGATTTTAGTTCTTCTGATAATAAAAATCCATCTTCATCATCTTCATCATCTTCAGTCGTCCACGATGCTCAGCAGGGCGCTGAGCTTCAGCCTGCAGGTCTGTTCTTCTTCTCTGCTCGCCACGATCTGCTGCTGCAGCGCCTGCAGCCTCCGGGCCAGAGGGACGGGCGGCGCTGCGGACCGGGACGCTCCGGACCGGGACGCTCCGGACCCGGACGCCCCGGACCGGGACGCTCCATCCACTCGCTCCTCCGTCTCCAGTTTCTGGGAAACCAAAACGACAACAAACTTAAAAATCAACCGTGAAATATTAAAGATGTGTGCAACGTGACCAGAGAAGAAGAAGAGGGAACCTGCGCGGCGGCAGGCGCAGAAACCCGCATGGTGGACGGAGAGGACAGCAGGGTGGAGGACGGGATGAAGAGCGGGGTCGCCAGGTGGTCCAACGGGTCGCCGTCCAGCCAGCGCTGCAGCTGCTCCAGACTCCTGCGGAGAGAGAGCGTTACCATGACGACAGAACTGATAACATGGAGGAGATCAGAGGAGATTCGGGAATAAACGTTTTAATCCACGGATCAATCCGACCAGATTAGAACCAGGAAACCCAAACAGAACCTCCTGGAAGGTCTCGCTGTTCTGACAAGGTTGGAAACTAAAAACTAAAGAGTCAACCGAACCAGAACCAGAACCAGAACCAGAGTGTCATCATGACTACCTCCTGCTCTCGGCCTTCTCCTCCTCCAGGTTCTGCAGAACTCTGTGGGCCAGCAGCTCCTCCGCGCTGGGAGTGTGTGTGATGTCCAGGAGAGGCGGTGGGGCCCCGGGGTCCTCAGGGGCCCCAGGGGCCTCCACCTGGCTGTGGAACAACTTCTGCCTCAGGGCCGGAGCCGAACGCAGAGCGCTGGGGGCCGGGGCCCATCTGACAGCAAAAACACAGGAAAATTAAAGTTTAGCTTTAATTTTTACAAAAATAAAATCAATCAGCAGAATTAAAAACTTTTCTTTTCAGCAGCAGTGCTGTTCAAAAATGTTACTTTCTTTATTTTCTACCTAAACATTTAATATATTTATTTAATAGTTTAATGAAACAAATAAAGTCAGAAAGGGAAGCAGAAATCATAAATAAAAAGCTGAAGTTGTTTTGAGCTCAGTGAGAAATAAATATTTTTTCTCAGCAGGATTTTGGTCTCAGCAAAATCATTTCCTGTTTCTTTACCAAGTTGAATCAAAACAGATTTTGGTGCTTCAGAGTTAAATCCTGTTAAAGACGAATGGAATCATTTTCTACTGTAAGAAAATATTCATTTATAATTTAAAAATAAAACGTCTCCATCTGGACAAACGTTGACACTCCTGATGTTCAGAAACGCTGAGGTCCAAACGATCGAGTCCAGATCAGATCAAACCAGCCGAGGCGTCGGGAGCCGCAAGAGAAACCAGGAAACATCTTCCTCACCCCTCCTCTTCCTCCTGCTGCGTCTCCCTGTGGGTCCGATCCACGGCCAGAACCCACTCAGCCGGAGGCCGGAACCCGTCCAGGGAACCGCTGGGGAAGAAAACCAGAACCTCTCCGTCCGCCGTCAGCGAGTCTGGAGCAGAGAGCAACAATTAGAGCAACAGCAACTAGAGCAACAATTAGAGCAACAATTAGAGCAACAGCAACAATTAGAGCAACAATTAGAGCAACAGCAACAATTAGAGCAACAGTTAGAGCAACAGCAACAATTAGAGCAACAGCAACAGTTAGAGCAACAGCAACAATTAGAGCAACAGCAACAATTAGAGCAACAGCAACAATTAGAGCAACAGCAACAATTAGAGCAACAGCAACAGTTAGAGCAACAGCAACAATTAGAGCAACAGCAACAGTTAGAGCAACAGCAACAATTAGAGCAACAGCAACAATTAGAGCAACAGCAACAGTTAGAGCAACAGCAACAATTAGAGCAACAGCAACAGTTAGAGCAACAGCAACAATTAGAGCAACAGCAACAATTAGAGCAACAGCAACAGTTAGAGCAACAGCAACAATTAGAGCAACAGCAACAATTAGAGCAACAGCAACAGTTAGAGCAACAGCAACAATTAGAGCAACAGCAGAGGTTATGTTGGGAAACTCGGAGTAGGAAATATATCACTGATGAAACTTCCTGATTAATTTCTTGTCAGTTTAACAAGAGAGAGAGGAGGTGGGGTCAAAGGTCAGAGTTGAGGAGCATTAAAATATATTCCAGTAAAACCAGTTAACTCTGGAAGAGCTTCAGAAAATCTGCAGGATTATTGATGAAGATGATGATTACTGGTTATTATCATTATTGATGGTTATTAGTGATGAAGACGGTTGTGTCTAGAAGCAGAGTAGAGACAGAACTTCCAGGAGGTTCTGGAGGTGGTACCTGGAGCAGCAGGCGGTCCAGTTGGCTGCCAGTCCTTCAGCTTGTGGTCGATGAAGATGAGGACGACGTCGTCCCAGGGAATCAGGCTGCAGGCCGCCCCCGGGCCGATGCCGCCCCGGGTCAGTCCGGGCCTGGGGCGCCGGCTGAGTGGAGGCGTCAGTCGGACCCGCTCCAGAAGGTTCTCCAGCCGGGACATGAGGAGCGGCTGACTGTGGCGTGAAGTTGGGATGTGAGCGGCGTAACGAAAGATGGAGGCGCAGAGATCGGGCCAGGAGTCTGACAGGAGGAGGAAGAGTTAGTGACCCTAAACCTGACCTCTGACCTCATCCACACTCTTCTGCAGATAATCATTATATTAGTAAACAATTAGACTATCAGTTATTCTGACGATTAATTGATTAATTGAATAAAAAAGCTGCCACATTCTGCAGATTTATCATGTAATTCTTTAGGCTTATTTTATAGATACATATGAATGCAAATAAAAATAAATGTTCATTTAAAGTCTAAAATCCTGAAACCAACATGTGAAACAGCAAACGGTTAATCTGGGATTATTGTTTATTAAGAGTTTGTATAATCCAGTTAACGATTCACTGATTACTGAACTAGCTGGCGATCACTTCAATAATCGATTAATCAGGATCAATGGTTCCAGTCTGGTCCCACCTGCAGCAGGAAGCTCCTCCCACTCCGGCAGCTGCAGGCCGAGCAGCGCCGTCCTCAGCCAGCCCAGCTGCAGCGGCGAGTTCCAGCCCAGGTGAGGGATGAACTCTCGGGTCTCCGGCTCGCTGAACTCGGCAGGCGGCCATGACAGGCAGCTCAGCTCCGGGGACGCCACTCTGTCCGCCACGTGGGCCAGGACGGCGTTGTACAGCCGGACCGCCGGCGCCGGGCCCTGGCAGGGCAGCCGGGCGGCGGCCCGGTTCTGCCGGTTGGAGTAAACTCTGGGGCAGAACTCCTGGCTCAGCGTGGCTTCGACCAGCTGGACCAGCGGCCGGCAGGACAGCGGCGGGGTCGGAGGGCGGCGGGCCAGCAGCCAGCGGACGGCCCGGGTCAGCTGCTCAGAGACAGAGAGAAGAACCGGTGGAGAAACGGTGCAGCCGGAGGTCCGGGTCCGAAACGCTGCAGGACTTTTAGGTTCTACCTGCTGGGATCCCTGCAGGTCGCTGGTGGAGTCTGGGATGAAGACGAGCAGGAAGTCTGAGATCAACTCTTCCTCCATCAGAGCCTGGAGCTGCAGGGCTGAGAGACACAGAACCGTGATGACAAGCAGGCAGGGACCGGACCGGACCGGACCAGAACCATGACGACAAGCAGGCCAATCAACCAGAACCGGACCAGAACCGGACCGGGACCAGAACCGGACAGGAACAGGACAGCAAACAAGCATTGATCTAGTTCAGGGGGCCCAAAGTGGGTCCTGGAGGCCCCTGAGGTTCCGGCGTCCTGCAGGTTCTAGTTCTCTCCCTGGTACCAACAACCTTTCAGCAGGTCCATGTTCTCCTTCAGCCTCTAATGATCCATCATTGGATCCGGTGAGTTAAACCAGGGAGAGACCAGAACCTGCAGGATGCCGGGCCCTCAGGGACGTCAGGGGCCTCGGGGCCCTCAGGGACGTCAGGGGCCTCGGGGCCCTCAGGGGCCCCACTGATTTAGTTATTAGTTTGACGAGGAAATAATTTCTCATTCTCCAAGTTTCTTTTTCACCACTTAACTTTTTTCCACACAATATTAGAAAAACATTAAAAGACTAAAATAAATATTTAAATTCATTTTTTAAATAAGAAAATCAACATTTTATTGCCTAAAATGCAGCAACAGCCTCCTTTTAGTAAATTAATCATCAGAATAATTAATTAAATGTCAGAATTATTGATTATTCTGATAATGAGATAAAAAGATTCAAATGAATAAATAATTAATTTGCTTTAAACATTTACTGCCTAGAATAGAGGAATTTATTGAACATCTGATCATTTGAAGAATCTGCAGCTAAAAAATCAACATGTGAAAAACAACAATACTGCAGGATTGATCTATTGATTATTTTTTGGATAAACTGATTAATAATTGATAATAAAAGGTGCCTAAAAAAAATTTAAAGACAAATAATGTTTTTAAGTTTTGCTTATTGCTGCTCTCAGTGTTTTCATTTTTCCAGCAAAGTCTCCAATTAATTTATCGATTACTAAATTAGTTGATGATTATTTCAGTAACTGATTAATCACGATTAATCGTTTCAGCCCTGAACTGGACGGATCCCTGACTGTTGCAGACGGGTGAACATCGATGGGGGGTCATCTCCCAGGAATCACCTTCTTCCAGCCTCTCGGCGTCCGCAGCGCCCCGTTGCCATGGCACCAGGACCACCAGCGGCAGCGGGCAGTTCCAGCTGCTGATCTGCTGCAGCTGTTTGAGCTGCAGCAGGGCGGAGAGCAGAGGGACGTCCTGCTCCGCCTGCTCCGCCTGCAGGAGGGGCAGCAGCATCATGATGGCCGCGGCGCCGCGCAGCTCGCAGCGCTCCTCCGCTCCGGACAGGCCGGCGTCGGTCAGCGGACCTCTGGACGCCTGGAGAGACGGAGGAAAGCTCAGCAGAGCCGAGTCGCTCCAATCACAGGAATCTGACACGACTACAATCTGCTGCTCTAAAGAGCAGAACCAGGTTTCATTCAGTTTTTCTTCTTTGGAATCAACTGAAAATAATCTATAAATTTAGAAAATGACTCTGGGAACAAAGTTGACCTCCACCTTCCAGCTCCTCCTCCGTGACCTTTAACCTGACCTTCACTGTGACGTGGACTTTGTGAGTTCTGTGTCCGTTGTCCTGCAGGCTGTTGGAGACACGCAGCGTCCTCAGCGTCCCGTCTCTCTGCTCCTCCGACTCCGAGTCGGCGCCGAGTTTCACCTCCAGCCAGTCCGACAGAACCCTGAGCACAGACAGCAGCAAACGGGTTCATTCAGAACGTCTGCTTTGATTTTAGCTTGATTTTAAAAACTGTTTGGATTGGTGGGATTTTTTTCTCCTGTCTGGATAAACTGATGTTTTCAGTCCCAACACTGAAACACGGCGGTGGCAGCATTATGCTGAGGTTCTGCAGCCATAAGAGATTTTCTCTAAAGTATGTCACAATAAATGAATATCTGGACTATCGTGTATTGAAACAATCAATCATGATTAATGGATTCTTTAAATTATTGTCAAATAATTTAGGAAATTGATTAATTGTTGAGTTTACAGACGATACAAAAACAAGAACAGAGTCAGAGCAGCAATGAAACCGAATTATTCATCTTGATTAATCTTCATAATAATCGATTAATTAACAGAATACTTAATCATAATAAAAACTGATTGTCAGAATAATCAATAGAATATTAAATTTTAGCGACTGTCAAAACAATTGATAAAAAATCCATTAATTGTCTAAATAATCGATAGAATAATCATTGATTAATCATCAAAATAACGGTCAGAATTTAATAATCAATCATCAGAGTAATTGATAAAATAACCGATTAATCGTCCCGACTGATTGACAGATGAATCAATCACTAATCGGTCGGTTCCACCCGGCCTGCTCACCGGTCCGCCGGGCCGGCCTCCCGTTCGCTGGGCAGCAGCAGCAGAACCTTCCAGAAGATCCGGTCCGTCGGGTTCGGGACGTTTTCCGTGGCCAGCGCCGGCAGATCCAACGGCTTCCAGCACGTCTCCCTGAGAGAAACACCAGAACCGGGTCAAAGTTCTGCTTCAGGACCTGACCCTCGGAGCGATTGGACCCGGACTCACTCCAGCAGCTGCTGGTAGAAGGACTGGACCCTCATCTGGTGGACGGCGCCGCGGCGCATCCGCAGCAACCTGAACAAACAGGAGACCCGTTTTAGCTTCGCCTCGCTCCACGGCGCAGCAAGGCGAGGCCGGGACGGACCCACCTGGTGCTGGACACGGTCAACACGCCGGCGTTCCCCAGGTCCACCAGGCCCCGGGCCAGGTCCGCCATGGAGGGCCTCTGGGGGGCGCTGGGGGCCAGGGCCCGCAGCTTGAAGCGAGGATCCACGCAGCACGGCGCCGCAGGGAAACTCCTCATCTGACGCTTCAGCTGGCGGCGGACGGCGACCACATCGCTCCACCTGGAGGTTCACGCAAAACTTTAACTAGGCCCAAACTCATCCAGGTTCTACGCTGACGTTCTGATCCGTTTCAACCTTTTGATGAACTTATGGATCCGTTCCAGCTGAGCCTCCAGAACATCCTCTGCTAGCTGAGCGACGTCTGCAGCCAACGTCTCCTCGATCAGGCTGCTGCAGATCTGATCGCTGCATCGGGCCAGACGCTCGGCTTGCTCATCCACAGCCACCCTGGAAAAACAAAACGGCTCAAAGATCCAACAAACGGAAAAGTGAAATCTGAGCGAGACGATTCTACCGCCGGTTCTAACGGCTCTAATCAGAACCTGATCAGTTATGATGGAAAGAAAGAAAATTTTGCATCTTTTAGGATCTAAATGGATGAAAACAAAGTTAAAAAGTGTAAAAAAAAAAACCTAAGTTGTACTAAAAGGAGTTAGCATATGAGCTAAGCTATTCAAGCCTGAAATAGCATTTCAACACGTAGCAGCTAACGCTAATGTGAGCCTCCACATTTCTACAGAAGCTCCATGAAGGATCAGAAAGATGAACGGATAGAAAAACTTTGATCCAATCTGATGGTGGAAGAACAGATTAAAACCCAGAAATATTCCTGCTGTTAATAATCCTCATATAACGTCGATTTATTCAGTCATTCAACAGAAAAACAGTTTTTGGACTGAAAATCCCACTGCTGGTCTTCAGATGTCCCAAAAACCTGAACTAAACCAGGGGTGTACTTCCTTTTCATCACGTCTTCAGTCTATCAAACGGGTTCAGGAAGTCTTACTGGATCTCGGCGGCGGCGGTTTCCCTCACGACTTCAGCGACGACCTGCTGGACGACCTCTGAGCAGAGCGAGCAGCTGAACTGAGCCAGGAAGGCTTGGCGCTCCTGACGGCGCCTGAGACGCAGAGGAAACACAGAAACATGGACACAGAGCGGAAAACGTAGAAACATCCAGCGGGGTCCCCCTGTCCTGATGGAGGTCGGGTTGGGACCTGCAGTGCATTGTGGGAACCGAACCTGGCCTCCTCCAGTCTGCGTCGCTCCTCAGCGAGCCGCTCCTGCTCCAGCCGGATCTCTGACGCTGAAACCTCTGTCATCATCTGCTCCAACACCTCCTGCACCACAACCTCCAGCTGCGCCTCGCTCTCCCTGCGTGAACACCATCACAGATCATCGAAGCGTCCGCCTGATGCGCAGAACCAAACGCTGAGCACTAGCTTACCGAAGGGCTGCTCTGGCGTAGCTGGCGCCTCCGTCAGCGAGCGCTCTGACTTCGGCCTCCACCACTTCCTCCAGCAGCGCCTCCGCCGCCGCCAGGACATCCTGGAACACAACGCAGCAGAACGTCAGCACAGAATCAAGATGGCGGACGGCAGAGTCTGCCGGCTGCCTCCCACCTCCTCGTTGTAGAGCGGCTGGGGTTTGGGTGGAGGTGACGGAGGTTTGGTGGGTTCAGGCGGAGCGATCGGCTGGAAGATGGGAGCCGCCGGCGGGAACGGCTCTCCGGTCTCAGCCGGAGCGTCGGGAACGATGACCGGCGGCGGCGGCGGAGCCTCGACGCGCGGCGGGGAGGAAACCACAACGCTGTCAGCTGGAACCAGAAAACATTCACGTGATCTACCGTTCTGAAACGATCAGCATTCATTTAATGCAGAATTATTTATGGAATTATGACAGAAAAAATTAAACCGTCTTGAACTTATGAAGGTTTTCAAACTTTTTTTTTTTTTCCTGTCTCGTCCCAAAAAACTGATTTATTTGAAGAGGAAAAAAAAAACAAAAAAATGCTAAATTGTCTTCGACGAGCCATGAATCCAGTCAGATGGTGAACTTTCTTTTCACCACGTCTTCATTTGATCAAACAGGGTCAGAAAGTCTTACTGGACTTCCTGACCCTGTTTCTGTTTCATCAGAAACACGAGTTGATAACGAATCGATGGGACCAAAACGGTGAATCAATAAATTAGAAAACCAAAAAGAGCAAATCCTGGGAAAGTTCCATAGATGAACCTTTTGCCTGACTGAGATATTGAGAATCAGAACCAGGAAGTGAGCAGGAAGTGAGCAGGAAGTGAGCAGGAAGTACCAGTCTGTGCGGCCCCGGCGCCTCGGGGGTTAACGTATCCGTAGTCGGGCTCCGCCAGCAGCCCGTCTCCTCTGTATCTGTTGTAGGAGTCGAAGCTGCAGACGGGACGGTGCTGCGGCGGGTCGGGGACCCGACCTCCGTTCACCACCTCCCCGATCAGCGGCGCCTTCTTGGACAGGATGACCTCTGACCTCTTCAGGGACAGCGGGAGCTCCGGCTCCTGGAAGTTCCGACTCAGCTCCACCAGCCTGAGGAGAACCGCACAGAACGTTCCTCCGTCAAAGACTCACCGACCCGGACCGCGACCCAAACAGCCTCTGTGAAGGTCAAACCGCCTCACCCGTCGTTGACGTTGAGGCCGTACTGCTGGACGAAGTCCGCTGCTTCAGACGCGCTGCGGAACATCAACATCCGGACGATGTCGTCGACGGGGAACGGGGTGGATCGCGTGCCGAAGGTGTGAGCCGTGATCAGGGCCTTCAGGGCCTTCGATCGGACCTGCAAACAGAACCACCGCCCGGACGATTAAAACCCAAAAACCAGCACTGACTGAACGTCCTCTTGTCAGAGAATCAAACAGGAAGTGATGAGCAGCAGGTTTCCTGTTGGTTCCCCACCTGGTTGAAGTATCGGTGCAGCAGGCAGCTGGACAGGTAAGAAGCTCCTTTCACCAGCTTGAAGAAGCGAACAAAGTTGTTGCTGCTGACGGCCGCAAAGGCTTGAACCGCAAACTTCACCTCCAGAGATTTCCGGACCTCGTCGCGGAACTGCTGCACCTCCCTGTGGGGACAGGAAGTCGTCAAAACGCCGTGAGGAACGACGGCGTCCGGCCTGGACTTATCGGTCAGAACGGGGGGAAACCTGAAGGCGGTTCTGATCCAGTTGTTTCAGGAAACGATTAATTATGATTAATTAAATCATCAATTAAATTAGCAATCAATTAACAAAAACTAAAAAAGGCAATTTGGTGAAAAAACAACACAGAGCTTTAGTTATAAACATTATGGATTTAAGATTTAAAAAAACTTTATAAATATTTTTTATTCAAGTTACAAAAAGTTTTTTAGCTGCGGATCCATCTTTGATTCAAAAGTTCAAGTGTTCACTAAAGGAGCGCTATTTAGGCAAAAAAAATGTTTTTATTTAAAAAAGAATTGTATTATTTGCTATTCTGAAACTTTAACGTATTTAAAATATTGCATAAAAAACACTGAAGTGGTTCAATAAAAACCTGGCAGAAAATTTTTATAATCTTAATAGCCAATTAATCATCGTAGTAATTGATTGTCAGAATAACTGATTAATCCTAATCAACAGAGTAATGGATTACTAATATAACGGTTGGTTTCAGGCCGCGGCGTTGCAGCAGGCTGAGGTCTCAGAGAGACTGACCGCAGGATGTCGCCGTCGTTGAGCTTCAGCAGGACGCTGTACTGGCGGAACTCGGCCTCCAGGGGGCAGAACGTCTGCTGCGTCGCCAGATCCTCGTACATTTCCTTCAGACTCTGCAGGCACTTGGTCATGTTCTCGTTGTTGATCTTGGCGTCGAAGGACGACATGTGCTGCTCGCAGAGGTGGTGGGCGCAGTGAACGTGGAACCTGGTGCATTTCTCGATCAGCGACACGGTGTGGGGGCAGCAGAGCCGCTGCTGGGTGATGTCCTGAGCACAGCGGGACCGTCAAACCGCCGCCGTGCGGGAATCTGCTGGACGTCGCCGCTCTGACGCTTACCTTGCGAATGCCTCGGGTTCGGTTCCACACAAAGTCGTACCAGTCTCTGTGGCTGTCCGGACCCCGGTCCATGATCTGGGTCACCAGGTAGTCCATGGTCCTGCTGAGCACCGGGAGGGGCCGCAGCTCGTGAGGAAGAGGCTCCTCCTGGTCGGCCGAGGAGCGGCTGTACTCCTTTATAGCAGCTGCATGATCCACCTGGTGGGAGCAGAACAGACCAGTTCCTTCTGGATGAAGGTTTCCACAGGAATCCCTGGACGTCTGGCTTCAACATCAACTCACATATGAATACAAACGTTTCCATTACTGTGCAAATTAAACAGCTAAATGAGCCTGGAAACAAATGTTTAAGAGAAAGAGACAAAGTTCTTCAGTGAAACATCTCCTGAATCTTCAAGAGATGATCAGAAACTATTTGGATCAGTTCGGACTGGGATCAGATGCCGACCGTCCGTCCGTCCGGCCGGTGTGACCGCAGGAGCAGCATCATTAAAATATACCAGAATGTTTCGGGTTCTTACCACCTCCGTGTTCTGGACCACCTCGTACACGCTGAGCTGGTTCCGTGTCTCCCTCATGTACCTCTCCTTCTCTGGACACATGTCCGGACACGTCCCCACAAACACCTTGGACAGGTCCAGGTCCGTCCTCTTGGGTCGTCCTGAGGGACAGGAGGACGGGACTGTCAGGTTTTCAGAGGCGTTTGCAGCTGCAGCAGACAGACACCGTCCTCACCTTGACGCAGGACTTTGTCTCTCTGCTCCAGGAGACGGTACTTGTCCTCGGCGGTCTCAGCGACCTGTCCGACCAGGTGGACCAGGGAGGACGGGACGAGACGCTCCGACCCCTGGGACTCGGTGACGTTCTCCTTATGAGGCTCCGAGTCAAACGGCAGCAGCTTGGCTGGAGACGGCCTCCTCAACGGAGAGCTGCAGGAGGCGAGACGCAGAGCTGCAGCCGAACCCAGACGGAACCGGTTCTGATCCGTTCAGACGGACCTACCTCTGCCTGAAGGAGGCGTGGCCACCCAGCGCCGGAGGCATCAGGGTTGGCCGTCTGAGAGGAGAACAACCCGGCTTCGGCTCCTCCGCTTTAGGACTTTCTGCTGCGGTTTGGTCGGGTTCTGCTGGCGCTCTGCTGCCTTTGTCTCCAGGACCTGAAGGAGACAAAAACTCTCCATAAACCCACTTTTATTCAAATTAATAACAATTATCTGATCTCTGAATGACCTCAATCCAAAACAAACCATCATCAAGTTTAAATCGATGAAATTGAGCTCAACCATCAAACTAACAGATATTTTGGTGGAAAAGTTGTTAAAATGATGAATTAACAGACAGTTTTGTTCAGTAAATCAGACCTGCTTCAGTCAGACCAAATAAATAAACATCACAAGAATTTTAACAACCTAAAATTCAACGGATCATTAAATGGACTTTAAGCTTTAAATACTGAAGTTCTGCTCACTTTGTTTCTTCTTCTGCCAGAGCAGCAGCAGCTCGTGTCGGTGCAGAACCTTCCCTCTCCGCTTCGCTTTAGCAGCCGAAGCCTTAAAGACAAAACAAGATGAGATGAACTGCATGGCTGCTGTGGCTCGTCTTCACCACCAGGCTGCAGCACTGAGCAGTTTCCTGTTCCTGTCAGAAAACCATCACTACTCCCAACAAAACCAGTAAGATTTTTACTCAGTTTGTACAAAGAACGTTTAAAATAAATCATTAAGAGTAGGGCTACAACTAACGATTCTTCTATCGATTAATCATCAGAATAATCGATTAATCAATTGTTCTGGTGATTAATCTGAAAACATACCTGCAACATTCTGCAGATTTCTCATTTAATCATTTAAACTTATTTTATGCAATATTAGAAATATATGACATGTAAATAAACAGAAAGTTAAACTTTTTTAAATAATAAACATTTTACTTCCTAGAATACAGAAACTATAAGCCTTTAGTGAACGTCTGAACGCCTGCAGCTCAGCAGGAACATCAACAGCCCACAGTTTCTACTTTCTGTTCTGGCTTCATTACGGCTCTGAGTTTGTTGTTCTTTTAGAAATTGGCCTTTTTTAGAGTCAGTTAACAATTAATAAATTACTAATGTATTATTTCAACAATTGATTAATCATTTCTGTCCTAATTAAAACCCGATTCCACATACATGTCAGGAGGAAACGTCTGACTCGGATGTACGAGTCGACACAGAACCAGCTGAGACGAAGTGAGAGCAGCGACTCACGTGGTCGTCGAAGTGGACCACGGCCTGGTTCTTGTTGGGCCGGCAGAAGATTTTACCCACTTTCCCGAAACGAGCGAAATGCTTCTGGATCACGTCCTTCTTGTTGAGGCTTGGAGGGACGTTCCTGACCATGATGGTGGTCAGATCGCTGGGAGACACTCCGCTCAGGCTGTCCATGCTGTCCCTGCGGGGCCCACGGCCCACAGGGGTCAACGCCTCGGAGGCTGAGGTCAAAGGGTCAGACGGGCCTGCAGAGGAGGGAGACGTTTTGTTTTAACTAGGCCACAGGAGACAGAGGAGCAGCAAAAGCAAAGGAGGTGGATGAGCAGCTTTATAAAGTACAGAACAGTAGAAAATATCGACAATAAAACAAAGAATTTGTTTTTAAATAACCAGGATTATTTAAATTGGTTAAAAACAGGACAGTTTTACAGAAAGAGCGTTTTAAATCCTGATTATTGTCTAAACATTATTATTATTGTTGTTGCTCATCCAACCAGCTGGTGGTTGGGAGGTAGAGCAGTCATTCATCCATCCATCCATCCATCCATCCATTCATTCATTCATTCATTCATTCATTCATTCATTCATTCATTCATTCATCCAGCGGTCTGTCGTGTGTTTGAGCTAAAAAATGTTTGAAGTTGACAGGAAATTTGAAAATATCACTGATAATTACAAAGTCTTAGAAAAAGTAAACATTTTAGAAAGATTTAAATAAATAAGTAACACTCAGCCTGGTGGCCCGCCAGGCTTATCCTGCCCTGAGGGAAAATCTGGAGTTATTGAGGCAGAAGTATTGATCCATCCTATCAAGTATTGATCAATTCCGTTATTTTTATTAAATATTAATATTCTGACCTGAATCTTCTGGTTTCTCTGCAGTGTCTCTGCTCAGCGCCGGCGCTGTGAGCGTCTTGGCCGGCGGTTCGTCTCCCTGAGTTTCCTCTGGCTCCTCCAGGACCAGGGACGGCCTCTCAGCGGGGCCCACAGCAGGGGGTCCCAGAGCGGCGGGGGGCCTCGGTGGCTCCTTCGGGGCCTCTCTCCTCACCGGGATGCTCTGCTCCTTCCGGATCCCGATCACCGCCTGGCGAAACAGGCCCCCTGCGATGCCCCGGGCCCTCACCACCGGCCTCTTGGCGGGGTGTCTGGGCGAGTCAACGTCCAGCGGGGCGGGGGCGTCGTCCTCTCCGCCCGGCTTCTCGGGGCCGCTGGCGGCCGGGTCGTCCTTCCTCTTGGCAGCTTTGCTGAACCGAGCGAACACGTTGGGCTCCAGGGCCACCTTATCTTCAGGGCCGAACTCGGACTTAGGCTTGCCGAAGGCGGGGGGGCTGATGAACGAGGAGAACGGCGAGGGCTGGGTCTGCAGGGAGCTCGGGGTGAAGCTGAAGGAGGACGGGGTGGTCGGCTCCGCCGTGGAGCTGGGGCCCGGCGGGGCCGCCGGGTTGGTGAAGGAGAACCGAGGGCCGCCGCTGTCACAGCCTGATGGCGGGTTTGGGCCAGAGGGGGTTGCGGCCGGCTGGGAGAAGCCAGCAGAGGGGCCGGAGGGGGCCGGGCCCCGGCCGCTGGGCGGCTCCGGGCTGCCGCTGAAGATGGGTTTGAACACGGCCTCGTTGGGCGGCTTGAAGCTGAACTCTGGAGGTCCAAACCCCCGGTTCTGGTTCACATTCTGAGGGGCGCTGAACAAGCTGGAGGCCGGCTGCACAAATGAGGGGTTGGAGGCGGTGGAGCCCGACGGAGGGCTCCCGAAAGCAGGAGGGGCCTTTCCCAAAGCTGAACGCTGACCGAACGCAGAGGGTTGGACGAAGGAGGGGCTCTGTCCAAACACAGAGCTCTGGTTGAGTCCGAAAGCCGCAGCTGAGCTGCTGGTTACCACAGGAGGCTGCCCAAAGGCTGGAGCCTTGCTCATGGGAGGCTGGGCCTGGGCAGGCGCCTGTCCGAAAATTGAACCACTCTGAGTAGCAGGCTGATTAGTCGCGGATAGTTGTCCGAAAATGGAACCACTCTGAGTAGCAGGCTGGGTAGCCGTGGATGGCTGTCCGAAAATAGAACCACTCTGAGTAGCAGACTGATTAGCCGCGGATAGTTGTCCGAAAATGGAACCACTCTGAGTAGCAGGCTGATTAGCCGTGGATAGTTGTCCGAAAATAGAACCACTCTGAGTAGCAGGCTGATTAGCCGCGGATAGTTGTCCGAAAATGGAACCACTCTGAGTAGCAGGCTGGGTAGCCGTGGATGGCTGTCCGAAAATGGAACCACTCTGAGTAGCAGGCTGGGTGGCCGTGGATGGCTGTCCGAAAACGGAACCACTCTGAGCTCCAGGTTGATTAACAGGTTGCTGTCCGAAAACAGGACCAACCTGAGCTGCGGGCTGATGTGTTGCTGGTGGCTGTCCGAATATGGAACCACTCTGATTGCCGGGCTGATTAACAACAGACGTCTGTCCGAAAATGGATCCATTTGGAGCGGAAGGCTGATTTACCGTAGTCTGTCCGAAGATGGAACCACTTAGTCCTGAAGGCTGATTAACAACAGAGTGCTGTCCGAAAACGGACCCACTCTGAGCTGATGGCTGATTCACCGTAGATGACTGTCCGAAGATGGAACCACTTTGCGCTGTTGGCTGATTTGATGGCTGTCCGAAGATGTAACCACCCTGACCTCCGGGCTGACTGACAACAGACGGCAGCCCAAAGATGGAGTCACCCTGAGGGGCAGGCTGGTTCACCACAGATTGTTGTCCGAAAATGGAACCACTCTGCACTGCAGGCTGAAGCGCAGCAGACTGCTGTCCGAAGCCAGGAGGTTGGAGAAAACTTTGTCCCTGGGATCCGCTGGGATTCTGCTGCCCGAATCCCTGGAACAGACCGGACTTCATGGAGCTGCTGGGGGCCTGGAAAGCTCCTCCATGCGGACTTCCAAACGGATTCATGGCGCAGATAAGCAACTTTATGGGATGTAACCGGATCCAACTGGTTCGATCTGAGCAACAGTTTGTAGCTCTGCTGTTAGCATCGGCTAACTCCGACAAAAATCAATCTAAAAAAATGCCCCAGATGTTCATTTCTCCCGCTACTCTGGGTATCAGAAATACGAACCAAAGTCTTACATTTCATATGTACCCAATATATACAGGCTTGAAATAAAAACGATCCATAATTTTACTCGGGTTTATTGTGTTTTCGTTCAGGGTCCGCTCAAATAACTTCACACTTCCGGCTCCGGTCCGACGAAGTTTTCAGTCCCCGATTCTGCTGCCCTATACTCTGTTCCGTGACTCTAGAGCCAAAACAGCAAAGAGTAGAATATAACATATATATTTTTATTGTCCCATAATGTGAAAAGTGGGTGCTTTGTATCAAAAAATGAAGAAAATAGTTCTGTTTTTATTTAACATGTAAACTGAGAATTTTAAGCAATTAGAAAGCATGTTTAACCACACCGAAGTTTGCTTCAGATTCATTATATCTCATTTTGAAATCATAAAACCATAACTTTAACATATTGACCAACGCAAATCAGTTCTAACTGTGTAATATTGAAGTCTGTCAGATCTTGCATGATTCATTCTAATTTCTGTAGAATACTAAGATTCTGTATAACACTTTATTAAATTATCTAATAAATGTACTCAAACATTTAAAAATATGCAATTTAACTGTTTTGATGCCTGAAATCCTAAAGTCTTATAATGAAAACCAAAATATTTAGATGGATCAAACTTGAACTATATCCCATTTTAGGCACAGATTCCTCAAAATACAATTTGAACCTTTTTAAACTTGTGAATATTTTAAAAGGACAGATTTACTGCTTTTATTGCCTCTAGACCTGTTTTGTTTCAAAATATTTGCCATGTAAATTCTTGAATTTGTTCAAACTGGACTAGATCAATCTACAACACCATGATAACACATCATTACTGGTCTGTTAAATATACATGTTAAATATATGTTATATATGTTAAAGTTTAAAACCCACCATTTATTGTGTCAAAAATAAAATAAAAGGTTCCACAGTTAATGTAGCACCCTAAAGAATCATAAAACAGGGTTTATTCTGGTGTGGACAACCCGTGAGAACTGCGAAAGAAAACAACAACGTATCAGAACTAATTCTTGTACTTTACATCTAACGGTTAACGATGAATCACAGAAAAGAATCTTATAAACTAGACAGACTTTGTGCTAAATAGAGGCTAAATAATCCTTATTGGTCTCACTCTCTTCTCCTCTATCGTTTCTCTGGAGTATTTCTTCTATTTATCTTCAGTTTTTACATCTCTCTCTCTCTGTGTGGAGTTAATCATGAGTCGCGTCTCTCAGCTCATTTAGAGCTTAAATGTAAACAAATGTATCTTCTAACGACTCATATGAAACTTAAATACAAACAAATTCAACTGATAATTAACCACCAGGTGGCGCATGTATAGCTCAAAGGAACATTAAATCTAAAAATACTGTTACATTTAATGAAGTGCATTTTAAGACTAAATATTGTCAACATTTAGATTCTGAATTGGGGGAAATGTTGAACTAGCCCTTTAATCAAGTGTCAAACCGGAAGTTGTAAGTCAGAAGCCAACTTCAGCACCGGCGTCACGGTGTCACCTTGAATTGTGTTCTGAATGACTGAATCTGAATGAGGCTGTTCTCCTGGACTGAGAGGCTCAGTGTTAGTTCCTATCAGAAGCTAAAGGCTCGGTTCGGGTTCGTCCATGCCGTGAGGCTCCGCGTCCATCTCCTACTGGGTTTAAAATGGGAGTAGTCCTGCGGAACCTGCAGAAGGTGGTTCCTCTCCGCCGCGCCAGGCTGCGCAGGGACGTGGACACGCTGAGACACATCCTGGGCATCCAGAAGTTCGACCTGGGCATCATCTGCGTGGACAACCGCAGGATTCAGCAGATCAACAATCTTTACAGGAAGAAAAACGCGCCGACAGACGTCCTGTCCTTCCCTTTTTATGAGGTAACCGATTCCGTTAGTTATGAATATGACAGCAGTAACATTACCGATGGAGTTACTGTCAAACAAAGTCCATCTAATCTGGAATTAACTTTAAAATGATATTAACAATAATATATGACAGAACCATATTTTTACTTTTGATTTTTTTTTAATGAAATTTTAAGCCAACTTCCTGTGTGAGACTTACAACCCGGAGTCTTCGGTTGCTATGGTGATTCCCGCATTTTTCTGGGAAAAGGGATGAAGGAGCAACGGCCGTTAAAACCTTAAAAACTGTCGCTGCGTTTAAAACTCAAACTTTGTTGAACCAAGAGTGGCAGAACCTTCTAGCGACCACAGAAAGCAAAGTTTATGTGTGCGGTGTTTTATTCGAGATATGGAAGCTTAAATTAACGAAGTTGAAAGAAAAAAATAACACCTGAAATCAGTGGCGCTCCCAAAGGAGGGGCCCGGGGGCACACAGCCCTACTCTAATATGAAAACACTAAAGTAAAACCCTTGAAGACTCAAATACATAAAAATTTGTGTATTTTTGGTGCCACTTTAGATTTTTTTGGGTGTGAGCTCACAGAATATGATACTGAATTGAAACACACTGTGGGAAAACAGACAAAAATCTGATTTCTATATCTGGATCATATGGAAGCCCATGTCTGCCTTGATATAAAACTATAAGAGCCTTACTAGAAGTTATAATTTCTAGCTGTAAAGACTTTTTTAAAGTTACGATTGTGTGATACTAGAGCAATACTCCTTAGAGAAATTATGTGACATTTTCTGTCAATTATGACTTTGAAAGTCAAAATTATGAAAGGACGAACCAACTCAGGTGCCAGGTAAAGGTTTTCCGTAGCGTTCAGGTGAAGTTATTTCCATCTGTGTCCTTCCAGGACCTGAGGCCCGGTAAGCTGCCGTGCCCGCTGCACAGAGATGAGCTGAACCTGGGAGACATCTTCCTGGGGGTCGAGTTCGTGATGAATCAGTGCCAAAAAGAATCACTAGACCTTCATGGTGCTCTTACTGTGAGTTATCAGTGTTTTCTATAGATTCATATGTTCAGCTGAAAAAATAATCTAAGAGCAAATTTACACCAATAAGCTGAGAAAATTAGAAACTAATTTCCCATATTTACAAGAAAAAAAACTGGAATTTTCTGACAAAAATTTATGGAGATTATAAAATCAGACATTTGTGGCAAACGATAGAAGGCTTTAAGACTGAGGTGGTAAATTTATGAGACCAGCGTCTGGATATTTTCCAAACTGGAAGCGGTAAATCCGGGTTTTCTCCCGGATCAGAACATTTCTCAGGTTGAGACTTCAGCAGCTTCCTCCTCACAGCCTCAGGTGTTTTCTGGATCCAAGGTGAGTCCAGAGCTGGAAGATTTCGCTCAGCGCAGGAAAAGAGCCCAGATCTACCAACTACACTGGAAAATATCCAGATGTTAGAGGACTTTTGGCATTTCTCTTCACAAATGCACAAATTTATATTTTAGTAAATTGAAAGTTTATTTCCTAATTTCTGACGTTATAATGTCATAAATAATTCTACATTCAAGCTTTTAAGCTGAGAAAATAGTTTTTTCTTGCACATTTACATTCTTGTAATTATGTGAAATTAATGTAGAAATGTACTCGGCCAGTTTTCTTTTATCTATAAGACACTAATACTCTGCTGATCCGCAGGCCGTCACTGCACACGGTATCTGCCACCTGCTGGGCTACCGACACGAGACGGAGGAGGAATGGGCCGAGGTGAGGCAGCAGCTTTAACCGCAACATCAGGCTTCACCAGCCGGCGGCCATTTTGTTGTTTCCAGCCTTATTGATCGCTATAATCACTCCAGATCAGAAGTAAAGATCAGAACAGATGGTTCTGTTCAGCTCAGAATTACATTCAAACTTTGATCCATATCATTTTTATTCAATTCAAAAATACTTTATTCCAAAGAGAAGTTAAAATATTATCTTCACAAAGTCGCTGTGAATGATGACGCAGTGAGCAGGAAGGATCTCCAGTAGCAGTCAGTCTTGCAACAAATGTGAAGAGGCCTCTGACTGAAGCCTGGTGCCAACAGCTCGCTGGATGAGACCAGCTCTGGTTCCAGAGATGCTGGAGTAGGAGATGTGAACTCTGCTGAACTCTCTGCATCCTTTTCAACTCCTCTGGGATTTAGGGTCAAAGTTCAGCTGTTGCTTGAAATGGTAATGAACTGCTCTGAGTGATAAAAACGATACCTAGTTACCATGGTTACCCATAACAGGTTGAAACTAAAACAGAGAAATGTTTAAGGAACGTGTTGCTTCCTGTGATCCGTGACAGAAATATTCCAGATGAGAATCTGTTCATTCCTGGATCTTCTTTAAGGAAGGAGAAATAATTAGGAATATTCTCCTAAATATGATTTTTAAATTGTTTTCATGTCCAAAATGTTTGTTTTAACCAACATTTTACGGGTAAATGCACCGATCAGCTGAAGGTTATTAATGATGATCTTTTGTTGCAGATGCTGCAGAGGGAGCGATACATCCTGAGCGAATACAACAGACTGACCGGCCGCCATCTTGAGCCGCTCATGAAGGCGTTCAGCCCAGAAACGTGACGGCCGCGGATCGGCGCCTCGGATCGGCGCCGCGCTAAATGTTTTGCACCAATTCAACCACTGCTGAAGTTTGATGGTTTTATGTAAAAACTGCTGGAAGGACATTTACAGCAGAACAAAAACTGAAAGTTATTTAAAAAAGAACTAATCCAGTTTGTGTTTTGACTATAATTTTATTAAAATCTGCTTTCAGGAAGAATCAGTCGAGTCTGAAGGGTAGAAAAAGCTTCTCACTCTCACTGCATAAATACATCTCAGCCTCTCGACGCCGCAGGGTTTCACTCAGACGGCAGGAAGTCCGACTGGACTTCATCTCTGCCCAAACTGACAATATTTTAAAAAATCATCTGATCGGGTAAATTATGACCGTTTCATTTTACAGTGGATTAAAAACTATAAGCAAGGATTCTCCTCTAGATCGGGTCGATAAATACTGAAGAAACGGGAACAGTTTCTTCTGGGCCGCTACGCTGCAAACACCAGAACCATCTGCTAGCTTTATACAAACAAAGGTCCAAACATCCAGAACCAAACAAAGCTGTCAAAATAAAACTCATAAACACATTTAGAAAAGTTCTTAGGAGGCACAAGTTCAAAACCCAATAATGCCGAGTCCAACTCAGAAGCTCAGTAACTAACAGACAGAACCGAACACAAAGCAGCACAAAAGCAACGGAAAGCATCCGACCAGAACCGAGCCAGAACCTACGTATTGCACCAAACGGACCCGCTAAACACAGCAAGCCTCTAGCTCTGCCACAGATTTACTCCAACATAGAATTTCTTTATTTAGTAGAGAACTAAAGGATCTGCAAACATAGAACCAGAACCAGCAGCGTCTGCTGAAACCCGGACAAAAAAAACAACAAAAAACAGAAGAAAAAAACAAAATGGCCTCAGACATGGAGGCAAAGTTCAATCCGCTGAACGTTCGAGTCGTAACGCTTCCCCGTCTGAGTAGAGGAACCAACGGAGGAGGACAGCGCCACCTAGCAGGAAGCAGCAGGACCTGCAGAGCTCAGAGCGGCTGCAGGACGTTCCTTCCTGCTTCAGAGGCGCCGCTGGATCCGGACCGCTCCATCTCTGACAGCTGCTCGAAAACATCCCTGAAACACAGACAGACAGACGGACGGCCTCTGATCAGCCCGGCTGACACGCAGCTGAGGAACAGCTGGAGGTTTTGGGTCAGTGACTGAGCCTCCCGGTTCTGGTCCAGCAGTTCTCCAGGGTTCTGAAGGTTTTGGACCGTTTTCAGTTTCTCGACCCGTTGCCTTCAAATAAACCGTTCTGAACTTCTCACAGTTTGAGTAGTGAAGTTTAGTGAATTTAAAGATAACTAAACTTTTTGTGAAGACTGTATTTCCTTAAAGGGACGGCGTGTTTCCAGCCACATAGTGATATTTTACACCATCACTGTGACCTTCAGATGTTATAACAATGCTTTAAATATCAAATATGACTTGACATAAAAGTTATTTAATAATTTAGGCCTGAAATCAGGCCTCAGTCTCTCTGAGGCGGAGCTGCGTCTTGAGGGCGGGGCTAGGTCCACTCAGGCGTTTTGCACAGTTGAATGGTTGCCATGGAGATGAAAGGATTTCTCAAATGCATGAAAGTGTCAAGGCAACTCCATGTATGTTTTATATGAGGGAATAAACTTCTAAGGCTAAAAAGAGAGTTGATTTTAGGAAACTACCCTTTAATCTGGAAGCATTTAACTGCCAGGGGCTGGAAATAAATCCTGTCTAATTAAAACAAACTTTCTCATCATCACATCCCAAAAATAAAAAAAGATTCTTTTTAATACGATAAGCGGATTACAGCTTCTTAAAAACGGTCTCCCACTCACTCGCTCTTCACCGACCCGACAGACCTGAGGGGCGACGGACTGAATGACCCACTTGTGCATGTAGAAGAAGATGTATCCGCTGCGGTCGCGGTCCCGCTGGACGGCCGCCTCCTGCGTGCGCGACACGTCAAGGTCGTTGTAGGTCAGCCACGACTGTTTCTTCATGTCGTAGACGTCGCTGATGTAATGTCCTGGGATGAGAACAGAACCCGGCTTTAATAGAGGAACAGCGGTGAGAACAGGGAGGAGGAGGAAGAGGAGCGCACCAGAGGAAGAGCTGCTCCCGATGTGGCTGACGACGCTGATGAGTCTGTAGGAGTTGGCCAGGTCTCCGGCCTGCGGATCAGAGACCAAACACTCAGTATTTCAGATTTCAGGCAGATTTCCGGGGACGGCCGGACGCCCGTTACCTCGGCGTTCCTCTTCAGGGTCTCGGCCTCGGCCTCGGTGTACTCCATGTCCAGGACGTCCTCGTTCCCGGAGTCGTCGTCCGAACACAGCAGCTCCGGCAGCGAGTTGTTGAACTCTGGGGGCGACAGAAACGCTCCAGTTCCCTCTGAGCGCAGCGCAGACAGGCGGGGAGAAGCTCTGCCTACCTTGGAGGCTGAGCTCAGTGGCTCTCTTCAGGTCGTCGTCTTCCCTCATCTCCTGGGCTTCCTGCAGGAGAACGGCCGGGTTCAGAACGGGTCAGAACCGGCACCTGGAGGGTCACCTGAGTGAAGCTGACCCCCCCACATTCTTCAAGTCTAACAAAACTAGCGTCAATCAACTAGGCTGTTTTGCAGCAATTTTTTTAGTTTGTGCTGCTTCTGCTTTAAAATACCTCTGTACCTCCGTCTTTGTTCATATTTATTAATATTTATTTATTGACAGCGGCACAAAGGAAAAGTTTTGCTTTATTTTGTGTTGCTGGGGTCCAGCTGGTTCTGGTCTTACGTGTTCCTGCAGGCTCTGGGCCAGCGCCTGCTGCAGCTCCTGCTCCTCCCGCTCCTGGTCCAGGTTGTACTGCTGGACCCAGTCCAGCTCGCCCAGCTGCTGCGGGCCCTCCGGGGTCTGGTTCTCCTTGTTCTCATCCATGGTCAGATCCAGGGAGTCCAGAACGTCTGAACGGCACCAGAACATGTGGAGACAAACCCAAACTTGTCGGTGTGAAGTTCTGCTGTTCTGGGCCGAAAACGACTTTTATTTCTTACTGGTTTCTCACTGAATGACGTCATTAGACTGACGTGGCTCTTTAAAGGGGCAGTTTGATGTTTTCCAGGCACAAGTTGCCGTTTCAAAGCAAAATCAACTAACAATGTTAAAATGAGTTGCTATAAATTACTGTTCATATCAAACACGACTTAAAACCAATTCTGCTTTCTGCGTCTCCACCAGCCGTTTGCTAATTGCTGCTGGCTAGTCTGAAGGAGCTGAGTGGGGGAGGAGCTGAGCCTCGTAGGCGGGGCTAGGTCCATCCAGGCGTTTTGCCTAGTTGAATGGTTGCCATGGAGATTAAAAAATTTCTCAAACATACATTAAAGAATCAAAGCAACTCTTCAGGTTTGTGTTTGATAAGAGAATAACAGAACATAACGGAAAGATCAAAAAAGTGGATTTTACATGGTACTGCCCCTTTAAAGCAGAACCTGCTGCATTAAAGCTAGCGCCACCTGCAGGCTGCTTGCTGTCCGTTTCCAGCAGCTCCGTGTGATAAGCCAGGTCGTGAACGTCTGAGTCTCCGAACCCGGTGTCAGGGCTGCTGGTCGGTTCGTCCTCCAGCGGCGCCGCTGCAGGAAGCCCGGCTTCCTGTCGGCTCATCTCCAGCACGGCGGCTAACATCTCGTCGTCGTTTATGCCGCTGAATTCTGTCGAATCCATCGCCGCCGCCGCCGGCTTCTGAAAACACATCAAACTTCAAAACGACACGACCAGAAGAAGAGAGCGAGACGAGTAGCGCTGAGGCGCCGAGCTGGACCCGACCTCCTCTGGACGGTCGTCCTCTTCAGGCAGGCAGATGCTGAGGCGCCGCCTGCGGCTCATGTTCACCTTCCTGGTGGGTTCGTCTTCGTAGTCCGAGTCCAGCAGGGCGGAGCTGCAGCTGGAGGATTTCCCTCCAACCCTCCTTCACACAAATCACAGAAACCTTTAAAACTCATCGCTTCCTGTTACAGCAGAAGTCGATCTCGCATTCCAAACACTTATTTGATATAATTTTAGTGATTGTGGCTTACAGAGAATAGAAACTTAAAATCCAGTGCATCAGAAAACTAGAATATTCAGAAATTTTTCTAGTATAGTAGTAGAAAGTTGAGTGGAAGGACAAAAAGTGCAAAAGCAAAAAGGATAACTGCAGAATCAATTCAAGACTGAGGCTGAGTCAGAATATCTAAGTCCGCTCCAACTGGACTTCAGTCATCTTATCTGGGCTGAGGAGAACCAGAAGTAAAAATCAAGATACCAGATTCTGAAAAGAAACAGAACCTTCATCAGCAGACCAAGAACCTGGAGGTTCTGCTCTGTAGACCCACTTTGTTTTATTGGCTTAATGAATCATTAAATCGGTTTTAACGCTTTGAAATCCTGACATAAGTTAGTAAACCCTGGACCTCTGGTTCTGGTTCGGGTTCTGGTGAAACTCACCTCTGAGGAGTCGTGGAGGAGTTGATCGCCTGTGACGCTTTCAGGGTTCTGGACCTTTAGGAACAGAGCAGAAACATCATCAGCTGGTGAAACAGGAAGTGGAGGTGAAGCGGCGTGCAGCAGGCCGTACATGGCGGGTTGGGGGGTCCAGTTCAGGCTGACGGGGGGCCGGGTGCCATCGGTGCAGTGGGACAGCAGCGTCAGGTACCGTGGGATCAGAACCTGCTGGCCCAGCTTGCTGTTCAGGGACAGCTGGGCGTTGAAGCTGTACCTCTTCAGGTGGAGGATGAGGACTCTGAGAGGAAGAGACGGGTCAGCTGGTTCTGTTCAGCTCCTTCACTGGGTCGGGTCAGACAGCGATATATACCACTGGACAGGACCGTGACGTTAGCCGCTGCAGCTAGCGTCCTAGTCGCTACATCTAGCAGCCGCCATTACCACATTACTATACACCCGTTACCGTGGCAACCGACTAACAGCTCCACAAGCCGACAGAAGAAATTACGTTTGAATGTATCAAACACCAAAAACATGCAAACGTTTCCCAGAAAGATCAGAACATTCAGTCTGTTAGTTTTATGTTTTTTGTTGGGTTTTTTTCTATTTTTTTCTCCGAAGAGTTTTTGCGGCGCTAGCGGCTCGTATTTTTTGTACAGTAGGCAGACAGGAAGGAGGGTGAGGAGAGGGGGGAAGACATGCGGCAAAGGTCGTCGGGACCGGGAGTCGAACCCGCGACGTCCGCGTCGAGGACTAAGGCCTCCAAACGTGGGGCGTGCTAACCCCCTGCGCCACCACAGCACGCCCCCAGTCTGTTAGTTTTATGTTTTCAGGCTTGATGTTTGTTTTGTGATCAATAAGTAATCGTCTGAACACAGTGCTGATTGATTAGCTATTTAAACATCCACTGATGATCTTTTTACTGACCTGTTAAAAGTTACACATTGAGCCTTGTTATCTAGTTTTTGTAGTGCTGACAATGGACCTTACCAAGCTCCGCCCACAACCGACCCACCTGACCGCAAGTCTCACAAACAAAGCCTGGTTGTTTCTGGTAACATGACTGATTAGTGCATCATTTCAATATATCAGCTACTAAATGGACAGAGGAACTAACAAGTTCATGTCATCAACTGGGAGCAGGTTACTGGTTTCTCAGTCACAAGCTGGTTGCAAACCTGAGGCCAGCAGGTGTCAGTCAGTTATGGTAGATCTGAACTTTGACCTCAATATGAGAAGCTACAGCCTGATAGGAGGAACCAAAGAGCTCTGTAAAGGTAAAGGCAAATCTTCTGAAGTTGGGATATAATTCATTTAATTTCACATAATAACCGCGGTAGAAGCCATTTGTTTGTTAAAACTTTATGAAATATATTTGTTCTGTTTGATGTTTGTTGTGAATGACGTAAACTCACAAACAACGAGGTAATTAGTCCAACGGTTAGAAACTACAGCGGCTGTAATGAGCCACAGCAAAGGGAAACAAAGGTAAAATAACCTGAACAGGTGATCAACTCAAAACCACTCCTACCTTTTTACTCTCTCTCTCTGTAGTGTAAGCTCACCTGTTACCGTGGCAACCGCCTGCGCCCCGCAAGACGAGCAAAGATTACGTTAAAAACATAACATTCAGTTTGTTACGATATCAAGTTTCCAGGCTTGATATTTATTTCTCGATTATTAATCAGCGCTTCCCTGAACACAGCGATGGTTGACAGACTAGCTGTACTTGGTGCTAACGTGGCTAACACGAGTAACAGTTTAGTCCAAAGCCTTTTCTGCTAAAATAAAATCTTTAGTGTATGTCAGATACAGACACATTGCATATTGATCTGTTTAGCTAACGTAAGACTGTGTAGCAGACAGGCTTCAAGGTGTAGAAGTTGTATTAGTTCTGCCATTATGCTGTACTTAGCTAACGGGAAGCTAAGTGTGTTTGTGAGACGGCCACGTAGAATGGGCATCAGCCAATGAAACGTGGCCTCTCTGGTAAGGTCCATTAATCGTAAAACATGGCGTCCCTTTTTCAGATTCGTTGTGTGATTCAATGCAACATGTGCATACAGCAGTCACATGACGTCCGGTCCAGTAATATACAGCGCCGGTTCTGGACTCTGTGGTACCTGGGCAGTTTGCTGAACTTGTGAGTAACGGTTGCAGATTTCCCGCTGCACTTTTCACACGAATATTCAATCTCCTCCATCTGGAAACAAACAGAGCACCCAGCAGGCGTTAGGTTGGGTCAAAGCTAACATGATAGCTAGCATCTTTAGCTAAAGAGATGAGGAAGAGGAGGAGGACTGACCCTGAAGAAGAGGTCCAGGGAGTCCTGGATGGAGCGCAGCGGCAGAGTTTTCTTCCTGCGCGGCAGGTCGATGGAAAGATCGTTGAACTGTTCACGTTTGTTCACCACCTCACCACAGCTGCAACACCAATGACAAGCATCACAGCCTCAGAACCGGCTGGCTAACGCAGAAACCAGGAGCAAGAGGAGCAAGAGGAGGAAGAGGAGCAAGAGGAGGAAGCGGTCTCACCATTTGCAGGTGATGGTGTGCTGCACCTCGAACTCCATGTTGACGGCCACGGGGCAGGTGTAGATGCGGGAGGTGTCGGCCTCGTCGCCGGGCGTCGCCACCGCCTCCGGAGGGTTGTCACACGTCACCGAGGAGGAAGAGGAAGCAGCCGTGTCGCTCGCCAGGCTTTTGTTCATCTTCTCTACATCGTCCTTCAGCTGATCCAAACACTGACTCAGGAACTCGTGAGCGTCCTGACCAACAGGACAGGTTCAGGTCACGGTTTGCTCATTTTCTGGTTGAATCGTTTGGACAATTATTGATGTATGTATGACCAATACATCAACAAGGTATTGGTTTTAAAACTGGGAGCAGCTGATTAACATTTCCAAACCCTCGAATTATCCCTCAACTACCTGACAGTCCATTAAACTCGGTTTGATTATTTCTCTGCTGAGTCAAACCAACCTGTTCCCCTCCTGGCCTGTGGGGGCGCTGCACCAACAACCACTGAAGGAAACGACACAAAAACCTCTGAAGACACTGAGAGCAACTTCCTTCTTCACCAATAAAAACCTTGATTTTAGCAGTTGGGGGATTTCTCTTTAGTCTTTGGCTAAAGACCAGGAGCCATTTCTCCTGCTAGCGCTAGGCTAGCACGTTAGTTTTGGTTGGATTTACCCAGAATGCCCTGCGCTAGTCCGTTCACCCAGACTGAATCCAGAGTTCACGCCTTCCCAAACAAACCAGACTTTCTAAGCAAACACACTGGAGTTGGACTAAAACGAGCCTTTAAAGAGAAGCAGCAAAAGCAAATGAGGTGGATTAGCAGAGCTAGCTAACAGCTGATGTCATGCAGAACATGTTACTGTGGAGTTTTGCCTCTGCTGCATGGATATTATGCTGTTAGGATGTCATGACAGTCATGAGACATACAGCAACAATCTTTAGTCAGAGGATTCTTCAGATTCGCTGCAACACTGGCTGCTACTGGAGATCCTTCCACTCCACAGCATCAACAACAACTACACATTTAATCAAGTATTTTTGAACTGAACTGAAGCAGGATTAGTGGTTTAGGGGCAACTTCAGGTTCAGTTTGAGATTTTTTTAACCAACATGAAGCTGGTTCACTTCTGTTACCATGGCAACTGATGAAGCTCCGCCTCTTAATCTCTGCAACTTGAACTTTAAAATTTGCTCGCATTAGGAAAACGAATCAACGCTTCTAGAACTTCTTTTGCTTCGTTTCCGGTGAGTCGTCGTTTCTGGACGTTCATGTTCAAGATTTCTTTAAAAACTTTCTAAAAATCAGATAAAATGGTTTAAAAACAGTCGGGATTGATGGGCCGGTGAGCCTGACCTCCATTAGAAGACCTTTGGATATTTTAGTTTCCAGTTGGTTCAGCTGACTTCTCGGTGTGGGTCTAGTTAAAGTCTCTGCAGGAACGTGTTAACGCCACAGAAAGGAAGCAGGAAGTCTTACATTCTGCACGTTTCCAGAGAAGCGTTCGGCCGTGGAGGAGATGGCGTTCTTCACCTTCCTCAGCAGGTCCTTCTTGGTTTCTGGACAGGCCACATCCTTCTTCACCATCAGGTGGGCGAAGCGCCTGCAGACGGACACGCGGGGTCAAGAGATCAGGTCAAAGCTTCAGTGAAGCGGCCAGCGGGCGGCGTTAGGCCTCACCTGAGCAAGGCGTTGACAGGAACCTTCTTCCAGGTGATGCTCTGCTTCAGCATGTCATTGGAGAACGAAGGGAGGCTGAACAGCGACTGCAGGATGGCGTTCATGTAGCAGGTGTTGCCCAGGTTGGAGAACCTGCAGAAAATCAGTTATTTTGACGTTGGGTCAGGCTTGTGCTTCGGTTTGCTCCAGGACGGCAGGGTGCCTTACCCCTGCAGGGGCGGCTGCGGCTGCGCCAGGCTGGACGGTCTCTGCTTGTTCCAGCCGTAATCCAGAGACGGACGGACTTTCTTAAAGGGAGTGGAGTGGTTGGGCAGCATCAGGCTTCTCTTGGTGGTGGAGGTCTGAGCGGCGCCGGAGGCCCTGAGGACCGTCCATAAACGTCACGCTCTCCGCTAGCAGCTAGCTGAATCGTCTCACCTGAGAGCAACTCACCTGTCCAGGAACGAGTGGCTCTGAGCGTAGTCTTTGGTTCCAGATCGGCTGCCGTAGAACGACGTCGGCTGAAGAGGAGCGGAGCCCAGCGGGGCTGCAGACGGAGGAGAGGAGGAGAGATGGAGGTAAACAGGAAGCCAGAGGAGAAACACAACTGAAGACGGGAACTTTTAAAGCAGCAGTTGGTTTAAAAAAAGTCTGAGGATTTGTTGCTTGTTTGAAAAAACATTGCGAAATTTATCAATATCCTCTTAAAAAAAAGAAAAAGGTTTTTTGAAAGAAAGTCAAAAGATTTGTCGTTACTCGCTTATTTGGAAAAGAAAAAGTTGATTAAACTTTTATGTATCTTTAATATTGCATGACGTAACCTGAGGAGGTTACATGAAACATCTGTAGAACATGCCAGCCTTTTTATTCAATTAATCTTCAGAATAATAATCATGAGCTGCAGACTGGCTGAAACACATTTGGGGCGTCATCATTAACGTGACGGTCCTCACAGCGCTGCGGTTTAAACAGCAGGTGAGGCGTTGGGGGCGGAGTCTACCTGAGCTCCGGTTCTCCTCAGTCTGCTTCAGTTTTTCTTTGCAGCTCAGCAGAAACTTCCTGGACGGGTCCGAAGTGGCCTTGTTGTTGCTGAAATCACAAGTGATAAAGTGTTTTTGTTTGCCTTCTGTTGGTAAAACATCAACGTGTCGACGCGTCTGCGGCGCTGCCGCAGCAGCCGACGCATCGCCGCAGCTCCCACCTGGAGGAGTCGTTCTCCTTGGGGTAATCCTCCGTCAGGTCGCTTTCAGAGTTCAGCAGCCTCTTCCTCTTCTCCCCCCTGAAACAAGCAGCAACAACAAGCTGTACCAAACTGACCTGAACATGGCCGGGTTTTCAAAGGGACGCTGGCGCCCCTCCCCCACCTGTTTTCAGAGAGTCCGCTGCGTGTCGGCGTGGAGGCCGCTCTGCTCGGGCTGCTCAGAGGTTTCCGCGGGGTGGAGTCGTCCCGGCCGTCGGCGCTCTGCCGCCTCGGCGTCGTCTGAGTGTTTGAGTCAAACGTTCAGCCTTCGTCTCTCTGACTGAGCTCAGCGCTCAGGTAAACACCGATGCTCACCTGTCTGTCCCCAGACGGGCTGTTCTCGTTCTTCATGGGTCGGTTGCCGAGCACGCCGAAGTTGGCACTTCCATGGGACGATTTCAACACTGAGGGATGACAGGAAGCACAGCTGCTCACATTACAGAGCATTAAAAACAGATATTTCCATCATTTATTTATTTTTCTGCCTTCTCAACTTGCTGGATTTTACTCTTAATAAAACAAGTTTATTTAACTTCATTTTAAAATTTTTATTAAAACATCTTAATAAATTATTGTTTAGAAAAAGTTATAATTATCTCCAGCAGCTTAAAACTGGTTGAACACTAATAAATGGAGAAACTCTGCCACCTGCTGGTAGAAACTGCACCTGCAGGCATCGTAAACATTGTTTACAACTAAAAACAAACATTTTTAGCTGTAAACAATCCAAGAACTGCATTAACTTTGTGATCAAAATTCAGCTGAATGTTTCAGAACCTTATGACTTGCAGCAGAGACGAGTCTTAACTTTCATACTGTATGAAACTCCAAGTTCTCATTTATATCAAACCAAAAGTTTATCATTTTTAAGTTCCAAGTTCAACACTTTATTATTTGAAACTTATTGAGAAGACCCCAAACTGACCATCTAAGTTCTGGACATTGAAGTTATTCATTTGTTTGTTCTGTCAAATTAATTCTGTAATTTCACATTTTTAAAATGAAGCCATATTTTTTGCGAAACGTTTAAGTGGTAAATTCCATGTTTACCGAGTTTCCTGAGGGTCATGGCGTTCTCTCGCAGTAATGTCCTGATCAGTTCATGCGCCATAATTGAATCCTGTCTTACGGTGGCCATCATACTGTCTGCTATAATCTGAGGCTTTAGGTTTTTCCATGTATCTTAATATCTCACTGTGAAATATCTGAAGTTTTGTGTATTTTTCTTTAGGACAGAAATGAACCACAAACCTACAATATAAACAGAAACTTTATATAAATAGGAAAATAAAAGAAAAATACATTAAAACTCTGTGGACTATTTCTGAGTTATTATCACAGGTAATCAGTTATCTGACAGTTTGATTGTGTCTCTGTTTTGTTGCTCTGAGTGGTTAAAGGGCCGTTTCCATCCCAGCCTTACACAAACAGACATAAACATGCAGGGAATAAATCGATTTTCAATCAGTTTTTTGCATCAAATAGTTAATAATAATAAACACGTTTCCACTGAGGCAATTTAAATGTGTTTATATTTGAAATGTTAAATTGACATTCATGACTGTATACAAAATAGACCAACAAATATGGCAGTGAACTTATTGCGAGGGAACACAAAAGAAACATTTTTCCCCATGTCCCATTTGGGGCTCCGTAGATGTTACATGTAAAAAGAAATGGATAAAAACAGTTGCTAACCTTCACTGGAATTTCATTAAAACTAAGTTAACATGTTGATGCCCCCAACCCTGTAAACACAGTTTAACCTTTTATACAACTGATGTAAAGTCACCTGGATTTCCTGTGATGATGTAATAGATTTTACACAAACTTTTTCTGTTACTTTTTAAAACCTACTTTGCATTAGCATACCCCCTCCCACCCAAAAAAACCTGGACTATTACAAATTATGCCTAATGTTGCTAATTTGCAACATACCTAGATTATATACACAGCATGTTGTTTGTGATATATGTACATTTTGAATGTTTACTTAATTTTGACATTAAAAGGATGTTTATTTTAAGATCGATAATAAAACCAACCAGTAGGGGGAGTTAGAGCTCAAAGTGTTTAAATTCAAGGCTCCCCTTGTCAGGGTTCCTGTGTGTGTGTGAGAAAGAGAGTGCAAGTAATGCATCTTTTCCAGCGAGGATCTTGGTGGAGAACCTGGGCAGCCTACACAGGTGGAGCTCATCATAGTGCTGGGATTAAAAGAGCAGCAGATCCTCCACTCAGTCCTGGATGATCAACGTTTACTGGTCGTCTCTCTGGCCTCCTCTTGTGGTTACCTGTCACAAGCTGTTCACCATCTCCTGTGCATTTGCTAGAAGTTGTTTAGTCCTTGTGTTTGCTGCCTCTAGGTTCTCTCATTGGATTTCCAAGAAGAATCAGTTCTGCTGTTTCCCCTCCTGTGGATTCACCTGCAAGTTACCTGCCTGCCTGTTCAGCCGTTCATCATTTCTCCACCCAGCTCCATCAGACCCCTGGTTCTCTGTCTAACCATCCACCTCGCACTAATCTGAGGATTCACCATCAACCATTCTCCACATGGCCATCTTTCCCTCCTCGCCTCACTCTGAATCATTCTAAAGTAAGCTCTCTCTCTTTCTCTCTCTTATTTCATCCCTGATCAATCGTTTCTGGCCACCATTAACTCCACCCTCATTCCAGACGCCACTGATCTCGTGACCCTTTCCATCCTCCTGAAGGATCAGGATCTGTCAGTTTATTTCTTTGAAAATAAAACCAATTCCTTATTTTAACTCTGATTCTGCATGCGGGTCAGAAGGTTAAATCCGAACGTGACACCCGCAGAGGCTGAAGCACAACAAAAAGAACAAATCTGTAACTTTATGATTTCCTGCCATCATTCTGAGTTCAATTATTTAAAACATTTTGATTAAAGTTTTTCCAGATCTGACTGGATGAGCGGCGCAGTAATTACCCGGCTTTCCTTGCTTCAGCTTCTCCAGGTACTCCTTGGTCCTCTGAACCAGCTGGGCGGGCATTTTATCCAGGGTGATGACGCTGTTGTCCTTCAGGGTCAGCATGATCCGGTTCAGGTTCTGGGTAAAACTCTTCACGTTCTGATTCAGCTGCAGGCAGCAAAATAAATTCACTTCAGTCAAATTCATCCTCCGTTTCCACTCTCTGCATCACTTCACCATGAGCAAAGAAATAAATAAAAAACATGTAAAAATTAATGAAAATAGATCAAAACAAATAGAAAAACATAAATACAATAATACATTTAAAATTATATAAAAGTCATTAAAGTAAAAAATGTAAAAATATCTAAAAAATAAATTAAAAACAGAAATAAGTGAATGAAAAACAAAAAATTTGAATAAATAAAAAATTAATCAAAATAAAGCAAATAAACAAATCTAATAAGGAAAAAATATAAAAGAAAAAAATTTATAGTAAAAACATAACTAAATATAATAAAAACAAATGTAAAATATATAAATATGAATAAATGATTTAAAAGAATAAATGTAAATAAACCCAGCAGTCAGGCCACAGAGTGTCCAGGTCGGTTTACCTGGAAGGTCCTGGTTGCTCCACCGCTGCTGTATCTCAAGCTCAGGCTGACTTTGTTGTCTTTCTCCAGGATCTCAAACGTTCCCTCTTTCCACTTGGTGGTGCCCAGGTCCATGCTGTTGAATCGGATCTTTACTGTACCACCACTGGAGAGTTTGGGCACGAAGGCTGCCATGGCTTATTGTCCCAACGCCGCACCGCCAGAAGGTTCCTAGAAGCAGAGGAAGGTTTGTGTCAGCATGAAGTTATGACCAGCAGTCAGACTTGGCAACATGGTAAAAATCAAAGAATATCGTTTCTCATGCCTGGATGCTGCGCTGTTAGCATGCCATGCCAGTCTGGAGGCTGTTATACAGCACTCTGCAGTCAGAGGCTTCTTAAGCTTTGATGCAACAACAGATATGGATAACAGCATTTAACTTCCTTTGGAGTCAGGGATAGCGCGGTAGGTCCAATAACCCAGCGTTAAATTTAAGGTTCTAGCAGGAGCTCTCTGCTTTATTCAATGACAACAAAGTCCATGTCGACCGGAACCAATCCAAGAGGCTACAACCCAAAAATATTCTCCTCAGAGCAGACCCAATCTCCCAAAAAGATGAGGAAATTCCTCCTGTTTTCTGTTTGTCCATCATTAGTTTAGCCTGCGGTTCGCTTCAGCTAACACAACTCTCTGCCGCTGCGTTTAATGGCGACGACTTGAATTAGTCTAACCGAACAGAACACAGAGGTTCCGGTCCGGACGAGCGCCGGGAAGAACAGCGAAGCCCAGTTAAACGTCTGGGAGGCAGGCTCCGTCTTATTCTCCGCGGGCGCTGAATGGATGGAGGAGGCCGACATTAGCAGAGCTGCTAGCAGCAGCCGCTAGCTGAGTGGCTAATTACTGCTGTAACTTGGTGATGGAAACAGAGTCACGGCGACATTAACTCGTCGGTTCTTTACCTGAAGACGGCGGAGCACGCGCCTTCGGATGCGCAGAATGTGGTTCGGTGTTTTGTCGGTTGTCCTCCGGGAACAGAAAGTTAGTTTCGCCGGCATTCACCTGCTCTCCGGTGGGTCTCTTGTTGACAGTGAACGCGACGCTTCGCAGCAACGCGCGATGATGGCGGGAATGTGAACGTTTACAACGGAAAGGAGATGGTGATGGGACTTCCGGCTCTCTTCCGGGATCCATGTCATTTTGCTTCATGTAGTAAGAATTTCTTGATTTTTTTAGTTAAACAGTTTGAACATTTGTACAAAATAACATGGCATGTAATAATAAAGAGAGAAAAATACGTCCGTTTGTAAAAGTTTCCAAGTTTTTTTAAAGACACGGAATCCTGGTCCATGTAAATAAAAATAGTTTTTTGTTGTAGTTTTCTTATTATTCCTATTCTTATTATTAGGAAAAAGAGTTTACTAACAAAACAAGGCAACAGTGTATGGCCAGCCCTAGGTCGTTTGGGAGCTTATGACATGCATATGTTAAATACTAACAAATCCATCCATCTATCCATCTTCTTCCACTTATCCGAGGTCCGGGGTCGGGTCGCGGGGGTAGCAGCTTCAGAAGGGAGGCCCAGACTTCCCTCTCCCCGGCCACTTCTTCCAGCTCCTCCAGGGGAATCCCAAGGCGTTCCCAGGCCAGCCAAGAGACATAGTCCCTCCAGCGTGTCCTGGGTCTTCCCCGGGGCCTCCTCCCGGTGGGACGTGCCCGGAACACCTCACCAGGGAGGCGTCGAGGAGGCATCCTGACCAGATGTTCCTCAACTGGCTCCTCTCGATGTGAAGGAGCAGCGGCTCTACTCTGAGTCCCTCCCGGATGACTGAGCTTCTCTCTCTAAGGGAGAGCCCAGCCACCCTACGGAGAAAACCCATTTCGGCCGCTTGTATCCGCGATCTCGTTCTTTCGATCACGACCCAAAGCTCATGACCATAGATGAGGGTGGGAACGTAGATCGACTGGTAAATCGAGAGCTTCGCTTTTTGGCTCAGCTCTCTCTTCACCACGACGGACCGGTACAGCGCCCACTTCACGGCTGACGCTGCGCCAATCTGCCTGTCGATCTCCCGCTCCCTTCTTCCCCCATTCGTGTCCAAGAGCCATAGATACTTGAACTCCTCCACCTGGGGCAGGACACCCCCCCCTGACCCGGAGAAGGCACTCTACCCTTTTCCGGCTCAAGACCATGGCCTCGGATTTGGAGGCACTGATCCCCATCCCGGCCGCTTCACACTCGGCTGCGAACCGCTCCAGCGAGAGCTGCAGATCACGACCTGATGAAGCCAATAGGACCACATCATCTGCAAAAAGCAGAGATGAGATCCCAAGGCCACCAAATCGGATCCCCTCAACACCTTGGCTGCGCCTAGAAATTCTGTCCATAAAAGTAATGAACAGAATCGGTGACAAAGGGCAGCCCTGGCGGAGTCCAACTCTCACTGGAAACGAGCTCGACTTACTGCCGGCAATGCGGACCAGACTCTGACACCGGTCATACAGGGACCTGACAGCCCGTATCAAAGGGCCCGGTACCCCATACTCCCGGAGAACCCCCCACATTACGTTCGGCCTGTAAGCACAAACGACAGTCAGGACTCGTCTCCCCACCTGTAGGTGGAGGGCGGCTACCTTCTCGTTCACCGGGGTAAACCCCAACGTACAGGCGCCGAGATGGGGAGCAACAAGTATGCCCACTCCTGCCCGATGCCTCTCAACTTGGGCAACTCCAGAGTGGAAGTATGTCCAGCCCCTCTCAAGGAGGCAGGTTCCAGAACCAGAGCTATGCGTCGAGGTGAGACCGACTATTTCTAGCCGGAACCTCTCGACCTCACGCACTAGCTCCGGCTCCTTCCCCACCAGAGAGGTGACATTCCACGTCCCAAGAGCCAGCTTCTGCAACCGAGGATCGGACCACCAGGGCCCCCTCCCTCGGCCGCCACCCATCACACAATGCACCCGACCCCTTTGGCCCCTTTCACGGGTGGTGGGCCCATGGGAGGGGGGACCCATGTTTCCTCTTCGGGCTGAGCCCGGCCGGGCTCCATGGGTAAAAGCCCAGCCACCAGGCGCTCGCCATCGTGCTCCCCCTCCAGGCCTGGCTCCAGAGTGGGGCCCCGGTGACCCACGTCCAGGCGAGGGAACACGAAGTCCAATGGTGCCATTCATCATTGGGGTCTTCGGGCTGCGCTTTGTCTGGTCCCTCACCTAGGACCTGTCTGCCTTGGGTGACCCTACCAGGGGCATGAAGCCCCAGACAGCATAGCTCCTAGGATCATTGGGGTGCTCAAACCCCTCCACCACGATAAGATGGCAGCCCAAGGAGAAAACCCAATTCTAGAAAATCATTTTTGATCAATCAACTGGCCAATTTTAACGTAATCTATCCCTGTTTTGATGAGTAGCATAGAATGCCTTTATTGCCCCTGAAGCGGAGCTTACTACAAAATGTACGCCTTCATCCAGGTGCAAAGCCATTGAACTGTCACACATTTCCACCTGTACATATTTTATACAACTTATTTATTTACTACTGCAACTCCTCTTCCTTTCGACTTTTAAACAATTCTGGTTTGGCCTTGCTGTCAAATGATGTCTTCAAAATAAGAGCGAAACGGTTCGCAACAGTGAAGCGGAGTTGGACATAAATTTGTCAATGAACCGGCATTTTGAGCTGGATCGGTCACGATCAACACATCCACAACACGAGAACGGGGCTTTTCTACCCTCTCGCGATATTTGTCACGTCCGCATCTCGTTAGCTTCCATTGCTGAACAAAAACAGAAAGATTGTGTTTACTGAACGAGGAGCAGGCAGTTTAAAAGTGCATATCGTATTTGAAATAGATACAAGTGAAAAGTTTAGAGTTTTATTGTTTAGCTGATACGCAGAGTTTCAGAGTAATAAGTGGAAAACAGGGAGAGGTCCGGAGAATGCTGACGACGGGAGCGGTGAGTGTTTAACACGAGCGGGTTTTAACTCGCTGTTTTGCTCCAACAAACTCTCATTCTGGTGGATTAGCATCATTATAAACTCTGGTTGGACCCATTTTACACATTTCGTTAGGAAACAACTCTATGCTTGTTTTATGACTGATTTACTCCATCTGATGGAATCATAGCTCCACGTTTTATTTTTCATTTTAAAATAACGATTAATGCTTCAGGTAATTCGGATCGGGTTTAATTTAAATAGGCAATAATTGGCAATAACACGTTGTTCTAATCATGTAAAAGTTAATGTGTAGTTTTTGAAGGGTTTACTCATTTTCACTTGACTGTTTTTGAACCAGTTTCAGAAAAAACCCCGCAGAGAATCTAATTTAGTTGGTATTACAGCATCTTGTACCAAAGACGATCTTTGTCAGGTCCAATTAGGAGTGGTTTTTACTGAGGAAGAGAAGAAGAAGAAATGGACACTTGGTTAAAACTGCTTCTAATAGACCAAAATAAAGCAGTAAAGAGAAAGGTTTCTGTAAATGTGGAGGACTCTTAGCCATGGTTCTCAAGCTGTGGTCAGTGTGCCACTGGTGGTCCATTCAGTGACAGATTCATTAAAAAGCAACAAGCCAGTTTATCAATTAACCAACTGTAAATGTGATTAAATAAGCAGAGATTTAAACCTTGGCTGTGTCTGGAATAAAGTTTGGCTGATTGAGTTTAATAAGTTACCCTCATGGAGTGAATGGCAGCTTCAGCCGCACAAACTAAGTGGATCTGTCAACAACAAAAGCTGCAGAAATAGTAAGAACTTTTATTCAAATCTGAATTTATGTGCTGTGGGCCTGATGGAGACTGAACACTACAGTGACAACATTCGTCTCAGTGAATGAATGAAACCATCATTCCTAAAATGAAATATAGTGATCATCGGTGGATAAAGGGGTTGAGTTCTTTTTTAAAATGAGAAATAACTGGAAAAGACTAAAACTTCAATTTATTCAGGAGTTTTCATTTGTTTTCAACAATTTTGTGTTAATATTTTAGCTTTTGCTTACTTCTAGTAAAGGGCAGTATTATGTAAAATCAACTTTTTTAAGCTTTACATCATCTTATCGTGTTATTCCCTCTTCAAAAACATACCTGAAGTGTTGCTTTAATTCTTTAATGCATGTTTGAGAAATCATTTAATCTCCATGGTAACCATTCAGCTGTGCAAAAACCGTGTTTGGACCTAGCTCCGCCTTCCAGGCGAAGCTCCTCCCCCATTAAGCTCCTTCAGACTAGCCAGCAGCAATTAGCAAACTGCTGAGCTCATCATAGGAGCTGCTGCTCAGAGCATCACTGTTAAAAATGTTAAAGGGTTAATAGAGGAGCCATATTGGGATGACTTCCTGGAGGCGGAACTTCAGAAACAGCAGAAGTTTTTAAAGAGACAGAGACCCAATTTTGTTTAAGTCATATTTGATATCTACAGCGTTTTTATGGCAACTGAATTTACATAGTTACTTGATTGTGCTGTAAGCGGCAGTATGGACCTGGAAGCAGAAAATAATACCGCCCTTTTCAAGACTTTTGCTAAATTTGCTGCCAAATTCAAGCAAAATTCTTTTCTGATGGAGGATTGGAACACGAGGCTGTGAGGTGAGGACGATCCGGTAAATGTCTCTGTTTGGTTCCAGGCCGTCACCAACGTCACGGCGCTGGCCCAGGTGGACCGGGAGAAGATCTACCAGTGGATCAATGAGCTGTCCAGCCCAGAGACCAGGGAGAACGCTCTGCTGGAGCTGAGCAAGAAGCGGGAGTCGGTGCCGGACCTGGCCCCCATGCTCTGGCACTCTTTCGGCACCATCGCCGCGCTGCTGCAGGTCAGAGCCGCGGCCCGCTCCGGCCCGGTTCCGGTCCAGACTCTGGCTGATTTCTCTCTCTGGTTGCAGGAAATAGTGAACATCTACCCGTCCATCAACCCTCCCACCCTCACCGCTCACCAGTCCAACAGGGTGTGCAACGCGCTGGCGCTGCTGCAGTGCGTCGCCTCGCACCCTGAGACGCGGTAAAACCCAAACCAGCGCCGGGTTCAGTTTCTGCTCCTCAACCTCAGAAATGTTCTACAGAAACCAGACATTCTGAAAAGTTTAAAAAAGCTGAGCTGGAAAAGAATCAAATTTTTAGATTAAGCTCAAATATTTCTGAAATTCAAAAGTCAAAACTTTTCCCACCATCAGGTCGGCGTTCCTGGCGGCTCACATTCCCCTCTTCCTGTATCCGTTCCTGCACACTGTCAGCAAAACGCGGCCCTTCGAGTACCTGCGCCTCACCAGCCTGGGGGTCATCGGTGCGTCTCTTCAGGATCTCTGCTGGTTTACCTCAATGTTTACGAGCAGATCATTAAATGTTTGTCTTTATAGGAGCTTTGGTGAAAACAGACGAACAGGAAGTGATTAACTTCCTCCTAACGACTGAAATCATCCCGCTGTGTCTGCGCATCATGGAGTCAGGGAGCGAACTCTCCAAAACGGTGAAGTTTTTAAAACTTTGCAGTTCCCAAACCCTCAGAAATGAATTTGGAAACATTTGAGTCGGCCAGTTTATTAAACTGAGCTACTAGCTGCGTTTCCTCCGGCCCAGTTTTGGTTCCAGTAGAACCGAGTCGACCGGACTGTCAGCTGTTAAACTGCCTGAAGCTCTCTAATGTCCAAGCTAATGGAAGAATGGTTGATTATGGCCTGTTTCTTATTTTGATTTTGATTTATTTACTGCAACAAAGACTGAAGATTCCCAGCATCACAATCCTACTTTTTAATTGTTTTCATTATATTTTATACTAAGAAAGATAGCTGGCAGTTTTGGATGTAAACAAGAAGTTTGTGTTGTTGAGGCTGGATCGATGTTTAGAACGTTTTTATTTCTCTTAAGTAACTTCTGGTTATTTTTCTGCCTGGTTACTTTGCTTTGAAATGATGAAACATTTCACAATTATTTTTGGATATTTTGTTCCAAATCGTGCTTCATGTTCCTTGATGTGGAGGAAAATCTTTCAGAAAGATCTAAAACTCATCTGATTTCAGTTTTTAGTGTTTTTATTATTATGTAAAAACTGCAGCAGCAGAATCAGACGTTCTCCATTTCAGAATCTAAACTGACCTTTAAAAAGACTCAAATGTTCTTTTAGTTGAGTAGTTCAGTTGAGTTTTCCTGACTTTATCCCATAATTCCCATTTTCCCGTCAGGTCGCGACCTTCATCCTGCAGAAGATCCTGCTGGACGACACCGGCCTGGCTTACATCTGCCAGACCTACGAGCGTTTCTCCCATGTGGCCATGATTCTGGTGGGTTTCTCTGCCGGGATTCGGCCCGGGTGTTCGCACCGCTGCAGCGTTCCCATCATGCTCTCTGTCTCCTCAGGGGAAGATGGTGCTGCAGCTCTCCAAGGAGCCGTCGGCCCGGCTGCTGAAGCACGTCGTCCGCTGCTACCTGCGCCTCTCGGATAACCTCAGGTAGACGGGAGGAAAACTCAGCATTTCTGATCATTTCAGGTTGTGTTTATAGTGTGGGGTGAGTTGGCACCACTAGAGGGCGCCGTTCTGACTCCAGGATACAGCCGGTAACAGCCGTTTATTTTCTCATCTTGACGTTTTTGTTGCTGTTTGGAAATAAAAACGAAAATCAGACCCGCTCGGCGTTTAGAGAATCAGATTTCAGGATTTATTTGATGAATCTCAGCAGAGGAAAGCTTCTAGCTGCGTCTTTAAGGCCTGGAAACATTGAATTTAATCCAGAGATTTTCCTGTTTGGAAAAAGGAAACAGATTATTGATAAGTTTTTGTATTTTCAGATCATTTTCGTGTAAAGTTGTTTGTTTCTTCATCCATCCAGCAGCAGGAACTTTATTAAGTCTTTTGTATTCATAGCTAAATGATGAGCTTTGCTAACAGTTGGAGTCTCTAATTGTTGGAAAGGAGGAACATGGAGGAACCCTGGTTTAGTTTGTAATACATAATATCTAGTAATGCCACCTTAAAAACCAGTTTCCTGCAGGGAACCCAGTTTGTTCTAAAGATTCTGACCAGTATGGTTCTGTTCCTGGACATTTCCTCTGGACGCATCTCAGTGGAATAGGTCAGGGGTTGAGATCGACGGCTGGCTCAGCGCCCCCTGCTGGGCTCTTCAGTCACTATTAAGCAGCGATTATTGTTTCCTTTCATGGAAAGTTTCCACCAAGCTGCTCAAATATCTTTGTTTGGTTCTGCTTTTACTTTCTGAACCTCCTTCTGCAGAAAATCCACAGTTTTCATACATAACGTAAAAAAGTGTCCAATCTTCTGTTAAAATATCCAACATTAAAAATATGATGAATTACTTCAAACTTTTGCACCTTTAATGTGACAAAAGAATCAGAGACAAAAGGTAACAGATAAAATGTTGTAATCCCTTATTGGATCATTTTCACCTCATCACAGTCGGATGTCATCCTTTGTAAATCTTTACTGCAGCTGCACTGATTCCTGTTTTCCAACCGATCACTAAAAGACAGAGTAACACAATTTATTATTATTATTAATAACTGTCTAGTGGTGGGATTTGATTCAGAATTTTAATCACGTTAATTTTAGGGTCTATAATGAATTAATCCAGGAATTTATTTATTTGTAGCCTTTTAGCTGAAGCCTTAGTTTTCAGTAGAGACGCACCGATCAGAAAATGTAGTATTAATACTGCTGTAATGGCCAATAAATGATATTTACCGACATTTTGTGCTGCGTTGCTATTGCTGTCACAACCAACAGCAACAAAATGAGAATAAACATGGGTTCTTTACATCAGCCAGTTTTACATCTAGAAAAATTGTCTCTATCTGCCAATGCTGACATTAATGCAGATAAATTTCCCATCACCTGTTTGCAGAACATGATTAGTATCAGTCAGGAGCAGGATGCAATAAAAAGCTTCAGACATTTTCAAAACAAACAAAGAAATTTGAAGAAACTGCAAAACATTTCTCAGGACGTGATATGTCTGCATTTATACCGACTGATGTTTGTCATTTTTTAATATAGTGGTGGGGAAAGTTATATAATATCTTCAAACATTGATTATTGCAGCAGTATTAATATCAGATATTGATATTTCCCAGATTTTTTATCAGTTCATTCTGAAAATGTTCATTTGAAGTTGGATGAAGTTCTGAGCCGTTCCAGATGAAACCGATCCGACACCTTCGGGTTTCCCCCAGGAAACTGAAAATATGAGTTGATGTTTGAAATGTTTCGGCCTCAGAGTCCAAACAAACGGATCAGCGCTTTATGAGAGGAAAATGGACCGAAAGCCGAAATCAAACCGATGTGAACTTGTAGAAACTGCAAACTGAAGGAAGGTGGAAAATGGCTCCAGACTCAAACGGCCTGTTTCAACGTCATGTTTCCGTCGGTCTCACGAGGTTCTGATTGTTTTGGATCGGTTCGTGTTTCGCCGCCTCTCTGCAGACAGACTCCTCCTGTTTTATAGTTGGTTTCTCCATCAGAGCGTCAGGAATGCTTCCTCTGGAAGAACGGCTGGAACTGAACCAGCCGCTCCGATAAGACAGAACCGGAGATCAGCACCGTGATTTTAGTTTCTCCTGTTCGTTTCACTGAAACATCCAGAAAGCTGCAGCTGAAGTTTTCATCCGGTCCAGTTTAGCTTTAGATTAGCAATGTTTGATATTAATACGTACAAGTCGTGGAAAAAGACACTTTTAAAGTATTTATTGGTGTCACAACACACTTTTTATCTACTGGAGGATGTTTCTTCTAGTGATGGGCAGATGAGGCCTGACTGGGTGTGTGGCTTCGTCCCAAACTGTCGACTTTGTGCTGAGACTGTTGCTTTGCCTGGATTTAGAAAGTCAAAGTCCAGTTAGGCCAGTCAAATAAAGTGGGGAGTTTTAACTGGTTCCTCCTCCTCATGCCGGCACGGTGATGCCTCAGCATTGTGGAGCAAATCTACGATGTATAAAAGTTAATCCATGTAAACTAACTCAAATATCCTATGAGAAGGAAATGGAATAATCCGAAACTAAAATAATCAAAAGTGGAAGTGAGAACAGAATAATTATTTTCCGTTATAAGACCAAAATGATCCCACATGGAAGAAAACTTCCTCTTCCTTGGTTGATCCATGCCGGTGAGTCAAATACGAGCCGAGACCCAAAGAACACAAAGTTTCTCCATCCAACAAAACCCAAACGTGTCGACACAGTTTTGGCGCGCTGACATCCAAACGACAGGAACTGCATCGATCTCGTGGTTTTCCTTAAAGAGATCAACGCACCGACACAGGGTTTGCTCCGCGCATGTGCCGAGGTTTCTGTGTCATCTGGCCCGTCACTGGTTTCTTCCAATAAATAAATTTGGCATCAATATTACTTATTAATCAATAGATGTAAACAAGCCAAAGTTTTTTGTTGTTTTAGTTTTGCAGCATCGTATGACATCTGAGAGTGACATTGTCTTGCTCTTAGTTTGAGAATCTGCCTGATTTTTATCTCTTCATCATCAAAAGTCCTTTTTCTTCATCCTGGTTTCGTGTCGGTTCCTCAGAGCCAGAGAGGCGCTGCGTCAGTGTCTGCCGGACCAGCTGAAGGACAGCACCTTCGCCCAGGTGCTGAAGGACGACACCACCACCAAGCGCTGGCTCGCTCAGCTCGTCAAGAACCTGCAGGAGGGCCAGGTGACGGACGCCCGCGGCATCCCGCTCGCCCCGCAGTGACGCCCCGACTGCCACCAGCCCTGGTGCTAGAACTGTCCTCAGAGCGGCGAACCGACCACGGACAGACAGAGGGTTTTGGGGGTTTTGGGTTTTTTTTCGATTACGAACTCTTGAATTTCAGAAACGGTAGATTTTCAAACCTGAAAAGAATACATCTTTTACTGAGACATAATATTTTTTCTGAACTGTTTAGGTGAGACATTTCACAGATAAATGAACAAACAGGAACTACATCAGGTGAAGCGTTGCAAAAAATGAGAGAATGTGATGATCAACAATAACCAGAAGTTCATGATGACATCACTTCCCTCCGATGGTCTCATGAGTTGCTGCTGATACTTCCCTTAGCAACCTGTCGCCCCCAGCAACACGCTCTTGCTACGTCTGATGGGTGAACTGTGTTCTGTGTCGTAGGCAGCAGTTCCTGTCATGCAGTGGTTGGACTGGTCGACTCTTTTGTACAGAGATTATTTCCTGGCCTCTGATGTTTCTAAATAAACAATTTTTCAACATATTCAGGAAATTATGACTTAATATGTTAATGAAGCTAATGAGATGACAAGGGGGGAAAATGTTGACACATTCCTCTCATACTAAAGATACCATGAGAAATCCTTTGGTACCATCTAGTGGTCGGAGTGTGAACTGCACATGGTTCATGTCTCCACCACATTCAATTTCGCCAATAAACTCCGTAAATCTTAACCTTGATGTTGTGCAATAAAAATAAACTGAGACTTACTAATGTCTCCTACATATATTAAAATAGAAATGTAACCAAATTATTCTAATTTTAGGTGTGAAGCTCTTTAGCGACTCCAGTCAACTAAGGAATGGAAATGATTATTATTAACAAGCAATAAGTAAAGGTATAACTGTAGAATAATAAATTACGTGAATGTATGTCAATTATGCATCTTAATGAAAGAAAAATATAAATATATTGTAAATGTTTACCCCAATAAAATGTTTTTATAGTCAAAGTGATAAAGAAGGCTAGTAAGTTATATAGTAAAATCATTTTTAAAAAAATATTTAACCATTTAAAAGACTAACAATAAAAACAGTATTTGCTGAAAAATACATGTTGAAATTTATTTTGTAAAACTGATTTCATGTTGCAAAAAAGAGCTAGGAGCTCCTGAGACAATAAAACAGCATAATGATAAAGAGTTATTCAAAAACATTTTGTCTCTAAAGTCTAAATAAATACTGAAATTGAACAGCATTTCATTCCTTAAATGCCTGATGTTGCTAATTAGCATCACAGCAAAATTCTCACTAATGGTGCTGCAGTGTTCCAGTTTTTAATCTTTCCGTAAACAGCAAGAAAACTAGACTGCAACATTTATTTCTGTTACTTTTAGTGTCTTTGGTTTATGGAAATTTAATGCAGTGGCTTGAAAATTCAAAACAAAAATCAGGTAAAATCTAAATGTGTTATCAGATTTATATTTGGTTTTGTCTTACGTTTTGGGGAAGGTAATGAGAGACACGGTGGAAAGTCCAGGTTGTGGTTGGGAAGCTCTGGAGCCTCACCGCCTTAACAGGCTCATCTCCCGCAGCATCAACACATCATGGACTCCATTAACGCCGCAGACCAGGACGGATGGACAGGAAGCATCACGGAGGAAAAACACCTGAGTCGAATCCCGGTGGGAGACGATCCGGCGTTTAAAAGCTGCAGCGGCTCAAATGGAGCAGAGCGATCAGGCCGAGTTTCCGTCTGCGATCTGCTGAGGGAGACGGGCTCTTTACCCTGGGCTTCATCAACACGGCTCCAGTTTAACACTTTATTAAGACATGAAGGAGAGTCGATGAACGCTTATTACTGTTGTGAAATGTCATTCAGTAAATAATGATATTTTAATGCAACTTTGAATTAAAAATGTCATTATTTACAGAATGACAACAACAAAGTGTCACCATTTATTGATGACATCATCTCCTCGGTACAGCAACATATTAATAACATTACAGACGAGGGGAAAAGCAGATTGTCAGATTTCTGACAAAAAAAGTCAGAAATTTAGAGACTAATCTCAAATTTTCTAGAAAATCATAAAAAGTAAAAGATTTGTGACTTTTTGAGTTTTTCAAGAAAATTTCTGATGTGTTGAATGAACCTGTGTGATCTGGAGAAGATGGTTTACTGGGAGGAAAATAAAGATTTGCAGCCAGAGATCAGGACTCACTGTTTGGTTTGGTTAGATTTAAACACAGTTTTATCAGGAAGATCTCTCTCTCTACAATCAGAGGAACTGAGGTTGAGCCTTTAATGGAGGTTATTGTTCTCATGCATGGTTTAATGGCGGCTCTGTTTCCAATAATCAGGAAGCTGAAGTCCTGCAGCGCGGCGCTGATGCGAGAGGAGGGAGTGGCCGGGCAGGAAGGCAGCGGGACGAGGCGGTGCTGGAGCAGGGAGCGCTGCGGAGCCGCTGGGGAATCAGGTTTCTCACACCCAGCAGCAGCAGGACTGGAGGAAAGGGAAGGGAGGAGTCAGACTGGGACTCACTTCCCCTCCAGTACTCCCAGTTCTTAAAGCCTCAGACTCTCCTGGAGTCGCTCTGAATCCGAGGAGCACATCCTTCAGGTAAGCATCAGGCTGCCGTTTCCCTGAGTCATTCTGGCCTCTCTGAGCTGAGCATGCATGAAAACTTTCTTTCTGCTTCTGCTTCTAATTTACTCTGAAAATCCTGCTGGAGTTTCACATTCCTGTCATAGATGCATTAAGGAAATCCAGGATTACAGCTCCAGCTCTGACTGGGGCTTCAGCATTCCTGAGCTGCATAAACTCCCAGAAAACTTGAGAGCCGTCAGATGCTGCTGGTCCTCATGGCGCCTCCGAGTCACGCGTGTGTGTTTGTGTGTGATCAGTGAACTCCCTCATGAAGTGACTCACTGCCCCCAAAATAAAGCAACGGCAGCAGCTGAAGGTCTGGCTGCTGGGAAGAGCAGAGTGATGCTGGCGCGCTGCAGCAGTGGCCGGGCGCTGATGATACACGCAAACGTGGCGATGCTCTGTGGAAAGTATGCATCACTGTGACCAGCTCCAAACTCAAACAGTTTGCTGAAGGAAGCTGGAGCTTACAGACAATGAAAGGAAGAGATAGTTATTACACGGCAACCTGAGAAAGCGTTTGCTTTCCGGGTCGGTTTGTCAGCAGGCAAAATGCAGAGGCCAGGCTGGCGGTTCACCGGGTCGACTGTAACCTGGTCAGAGGGATTAAAGTCAGAGTCGTCCTTGATCGTTCTGCAGCTCATCAGTGACCAATGAACAGATTTGATGCAATGATTCCACCAAACGCCTGCTGGCAGCACCAGCGACGTACTGCAGGGTTCTGCCTCCAGCAGGTTTGCTGCCTCTCAGTGTTTTGCAGATGAGCCTGGAGAGAATAAGATGTTTTTCCTCGTTGACGTTGCTCCCTTGCTTTACCTTCCTCCAACTCTCAGCAGACCGTTATCCAAAATTGGATCCAGTTTGTAGCTGGAACTTTGTCTGCTTACTGTTCCTGTTGTACAGTAAGCAGAGGAAATAGCAAGGAGGAAATGTTGTTTTCAAACTTTTGCTGCTGATAATAGCGTCTGATGGCTAACTCTAGATAAACAGCTTTCTTTTAAAAATCACATAGCAAATTTGTTACGAACATTGAAAATGAAGATTGGGTTTTATTACTGAAATGGATCTTGTTTCTCTCAAAGCTGGAAGTAAATTGGTAGCAGCAACTTTCCTGCCACTCCTGGATTATGGAGACGTTTTATATATGAATGCTTTGACCAAAAGCCTTCAAGCACTGAATACTGTGTATCATTGAGCTTTAAGGGTTGTAACCGGTAGCAGACGTCTGAGTTGTATGCAGAAGCTGATTGGCTCCTTTAAGCGAACGGAGAAACAATCACATGATGATCCTGATCTATAAATCTCTACTCGGCTCGGCTCCAGCATACTTTAGCTCTCTTACATAGATCTGTTATTTCCTATTCTTTACGCTCTAATAACATTTTTCTTTTGCATGTTCCACGTGTTTGAACTGAAAAGGGGAAACAAACAGTCGGTGTTTTGGCTCCTTCAGCCTGAATCAGCTCCAGTCTGAAGTCAAGATGTCTGAACTGATTTCATTGGATTTATTTAGAGGGGTTCTTAAAAACAGGCAACGAGATTCTATTAAACAGTGTCACTGTTTTTAAATTGTTTTCTATTGTTTTACACTTGTGCTTATGTATTAATTAGTTTGATTTTGTAACCAGGTTGCTGTATTGCAGACTTTCTGCCCAGGTCCCTCTTGAAAATGAGATCTAGATCTCCACGGGGTTTACCTGCTTAAATAAAGGAAATGAATAAAATAAAATAAAAAATAAAAACTCAGCTTCCAGCAACTCTTTGGGCTTTAGGGTTTCTGTGCTTCCACTGGCCCATCATTCAGATCAGGGTCCTGCAGACGATTTGCCTGTCGACTGAACTGCAGCAAATGTGTTTTCTGTCAGGATCTGTGTTTTTATCTGTGTTTATTTTGAGTTTTCTGTGTCCCTGAGTCTCCGTGCTGTCCTGTCTCCCCTTGATCATTCCCAGGTGTGTCTCGTTTCTGTGATTACCCTCTGTGTATTTAATGCCACCTGTGTGTGGCGTCCTGGTCGGGTCCTAGTTGTTTGTGCGTGCTGTCTCTGTCTTCATGTCCATTCGTGTAGCTAGTGCTACCTGTGTTGAGCCCTGGTCTCCGCTCTGCAGTGCTGCCTGGTTTTGGACTTTGTGTTGGCTTTTTCTTCATTAAATCATCATTATTCATCTAACCTGGTTCCATTGCGTCTGCCTCACCACTCATCCACACTGCACCGCAAGACATTTTCAGCCTGAGAAACCAGGAAATCTTAAGTTTCCTCCATTCTGTGACAATCAGTGGCCTTGATTGAATCAGCAGCAGTGGAGTTCACCAGAACCTCCTTTGGATCACTGGAGTCCGTCTTTTCATCAACAGGATTTTCTGGCCAGAATTCCTCAGACTTCCAAAGAAAACTTACAATCCAGCTGCGGTTTGAAGGAAAGCTGGTCACTTTCATTCCCCTCAGTGCAGAATCAGCCGGGTTGCTGTTGGAACCAACATGCCTCCACTGGAAGGGCTTGAAATCTCTCTTATGGTGCAGATCCGATTTGCCACAAACGTATGGAAACGTTTATCCTGATAGTTGATTCAGAACTGATGAACTGTCTGTCCGACTCATCCAGCTGCAGCTCTGCGTTTAGCATGGCGACCGCCCTGGCAGCCCAGGCTGCAGCTGGACGTTCCAGTCGTCGGATCGTCGCAGCTTGTGAAGGCGTGACTGCGGCCTTGCCCAGTAAGAAAGCAAAGTGAATACGATCTCTGTTGTCTTTCAGCCAGATGCATGTTGCAGTACATAACAGTTTGTACTTTTATATCAGCAAAAGTATATAAGTGGCTTTAATCCAACTATCTTCATCTTTACTGTTTTGATTTAACCCACCTTTTCACATTTTCAATAAATTCATCAGTGAACATTATTTTTGCTTTAAACCATGTTTTATGTTTTACTTTTTCCTCGACTTGCAATAAATCCATTCAGGGATCATGCATGCATCTTATTTTAATGAGACTGTTGTACTTCTGAAACCAAACCATTTTGGATTAAACCTCGGATCCTTTTCTTTAAACAGCTTCATTTAGTCTTTCTACCACTTTATTGACGCTGTAGAGGCCAACCAAAACCTTTAGCCCAAAGCTTTAGCCCAAAGCTTTAGCCCAAAGCTTTAACCAAAAGCTTTAACCCAAAGCTTTAGCCCAAAGCTTTAACCAAAAGCTTTAGCCCAAAGCTTTAGCCCAAAGCTTTAACCAAAAGCTTTAGCACTAAGCTTTAGCACAAAGCTTTAGCCCAAAGCTTTAACCCAACGCTTTAACCTAAAGCTTTAGCACAAAGCTTTAACCCAAAGCTTTAGCACAAAGCTTTAGCCCAAAGCTTTAACCCAAAGCTTTAGCCCAAAGCTTTAGCCCAAAGCTTTAACCCAAAGCTTTAGCACAAAGCTTTAGCCCAAAGCTTTAACCCAAAGCTTTAACCCAAAGCTTTAGCCCAAAGCTTTAGCCCAAAGCTTTAACCCAAAGTTTTAACCCAAAGCTTTAGCACAAAGCTTTAACCCAAAGCTTTAACCCAAAGCTTTAGCACAAAGCTTTAACCCAAAGCTTTAGCCCAAAGCTTTAGCCCAAAGCTTTAACCCAAAGTTTTAACCCAAAGCTTTAGCACAAAGCTTTAACCCAAAGCTTTAACCCAAAGCTTTAGCTCAAAGCTTTAGCACAAAGCTTTAACCCAAAGCTTTAACCCAAAGCTTTAGCCCAAAGCTTTAGCCCAAAGCTTTAACCCAAAGTTTTAACCCAAAGCTTTAGCACAAAGCTTTAACCCAAAGCTTTAACCCAAAGCTTTAGCTCAAAGCTTTAGCACAAAGCTTTAACCCAAAGCTTTAGCCCAAAGCTTTAGCCCAAAGCTTTAGCACAAAGCTTTAGCACAAAGCTTTAACCCAAAGCTTTAACCCACTGCTGTGGTTCACCAGGTCAACGCTCTGACTGTTACCTGGTCAGGTGGATTAAAGTCAGAGCCGTCCTTGATCGTTGAGCAGGTCATCCGTTTATTTTCTTTGCACCAATGAAGCCAAAAACTTATTTTTTTACAACGATTCCACTAATCGCCTGTTGGCAGGACTTCGTTTCATTCAGCTGTCAAAAGCTGAGGAACCAAGAAATATAAACCGCTGACTGACCATTCACCCAATCACAAATTCATTCATTCATCATCTGATCCTACAATCAGCTGTCAGGTTCCAGCTGCAAGTGCAAACGCTTTGATTTTAATCTGACTTAACCTGAGCCGAGGCTAACAGGCAGAAACTGATTCTTTACAGGAGAAACATGAACACGGCAGAAGAGCAGTTAGTCGCTCAGGTTTAGTTGTTTTTATGCAACTAAATTAACAGAAAAGTACAATCAGACTGTAGAATCAAGAAATGACTTAAAAGACTAAAAGAAATTCGACGACAGAAGAGGCGACACATCTGGAGAAACACTAGCAGCAGCTACAGCGAAGCACGGTGGTGGCAGTGTGGTGATCTGGGACCTGGACGTCTGTAACTGTTGGAGCCATAATTACAACTGAAGGAGAGGATCTGACCAACATTTTATCTCTGAAGGATTTGGAGTGTCCCAGTCAAAGTTTGGCCTTAAAGCAGGCAGTTTACGCTGGGAAAACCGAACTTAAGCAATTCTGCCCAGCAGAGTGGGTCAGACATCTTCTGCACTCACTGCCAGTTTTCAACAAGTTCTCAAGTGAAGGTTGCAGTTACTGGATCAGGTTTGGTGGCTTTATTTCCTCTTAAGAAATTAAATCATTGAACAAAAGGGATTTAATTTCTTTGATGAGAGAAAAAACTATAACAGAAGACTTTTTCCTTTTCAATCAAAATGTCTGGATTTGTTTAGAGAGAAAACTGCAATACAGGCAATAAATCAGAGGGAAGTCGGTCCGGTCCAGTGCGGTCCGGTCCGGTCCGGGTCGGTTCTGATTCCTCCTCGTCAGCACTGAGCTGCTCTCTGCTTCCAGATAAGCAAAGATTCAGAAACTCTCCCATGCTGTTAAATGCCGTTTGTCCAGCGAACAAAGAGGAGCTGCTGCTTTCTTCACGCCGTGCTGGGAACGATGGTTTATTTCAACCAACAGACCAGTTCAGAAATGGCACCAGCCTGGTGGACAAACACAAATCTGAGCTGAGCTGTGAGGTCCAGAGAAAATCCTAAGAAAGTTTGAAAACCTTTCAGACAATCTGACTGAATGTGATTCTTTTTTAGTTTGGATTTTCAGACGACAGAAATTCACCAACATGTTTCTTTTACAGGAAAATATTCCCACTCATGTTCCAGAGATAAAGATGGAGCCTGAAGGTTCATGTGAGTATTTTACCTCCTCAAACTGAAGACTTTCAGTTTAATGAACACCGAGTCAAAATCATGAACTTTGACCTAATGGTTGTCATAACAACCAGAACCTCAGTAAATACAGTGAACCCTCGCTACATCGCGGTTCACCTGTCACGGTCCCGCTGCTTCACGGATTTGCATCGTGCATTGTGTTCTGCATTCTGATTGGCTAAACAGTCTCTCCGCTTCTTCTCTACCTGTGTGTCAACAACGTTGCGGTTTAATATGTACACGTACGTAAAACAGCTTGCCAAATTTAACATAATCGATGGTGGCATGTCGGTTTATAAGAATCTTTTTGCCCAGAAGAAAAAAGAGCGACAGCAGCTACCGATAACTATGATCTTCTCTCGTAAAAACACACCTTTAGAAGAAAAACCCGCTACAGAGCGGAGTCAGGCTGCAGCGGCTCAGTCAGAACAGAAAATACACGAGAGTCACTATTTGTGCTGCTGTACTTTGTTTTGTTTTTCATAATCATTTTTTATTTTCTCCCTTTCTAATCCAGTAACTCAGGTCGCGGTGGGGCGGCGCTGATCTCCGCAATTCGGGCAGGGAATCCGCTTTGAGTTCATATTAAAATTATTATTTTACAGTACAGTAGTTATTTGTAAAAAAGAAAAAAAAACGTTTATACAGTACTTTTTATTTGTTAAACAAATGTTTGGGCCTGTAAAAAGGTTTTGTTCTTTGGTTTCAATGTATTATTGAGTATTTTATTGTATAATAATTGTAAAAATAAAGGTTCCTACTTCGCGGATTTCACCTGCGGGTTCTTTTCAGAACGTAACACCGCGAAAAACGAGGGTTCACTGCACCAGGTTTTTACTAATCAGCATCCTGTTTATGTCATCAAAAAAAGAAAATCCCTTGGAAATATATTGGTTAAAGGTTAAATTGTGGGTTCAAGTTTGTATTAGAATTTGAAATTTCCAATTTTGGAGTGAAAAATTAATAAAAATGTTTCTAAAAGTAGAAACATTTCTACTTTTAGAAAATGTTCTTGCTTTGCATCTTATCAAAGCACGAACACAGCATTCTGATAAAAATAAAATCTGTTTGTTCTGATACCTTTTATCTCGTGTCACCTTTCAAATAGAGGAGAAAACCTTCAGTGGTTTAAAGCACGAAACACAGAGAAACGTTAGCATGTTAGCTTGTTTGCTAACAGCTATAGCACGATTATTGTGGGTTGGATCCAACTCTGATCAAAGTTGGGACTTCAGAAAGCGACAGTCACCTCCAGCGCTTCTTCCTGGTTCCAGTTCATACTGGGAGTTCTCAAAATGTTGCTAACTGGTTCTATCTTTTGAGAAGTTTCTGATGAAGTGTTCCCACCACTATTGAGATCGATGGTTTGTAGTTTTGGTCCTGACTATGTCAATAATTCCCCTCAGACGTCCAGGACGACCCGCACGTCAGGCTGATGATGGCGGGCTCGACCCTGAGGAAGGTCAAGTCCCGCTCCTGGAAGAAGCAGCGTCATTTCCGCCTCCTGGAGGACGGCCTGACGATCTGGTACAAATCCAGATGGGCGGGGAAGGGCCACTCCACCTGTGAGTGCAGAAACACCGTCAGAGCACATATGATCCGTCAGGAGGGAGAGGAAAACTCACATTATAGCCTTTGGCAGCATTTCTAACTAACTGGCGCCTGAAGGGAATGTAGCAACAAAAAGAAAATGTCCAACAGAACCAGGCCAGACGCTTAATGCAAGTTATGCATGAAGCTCCTTTGGTAATAAAAATTAATGTGATCCTGGAACTCCGAATACTTTGATCCTCATAAACATTGTCTTGATCTTGTTTCTCTTTTTTTGACATTTTTCAAAATGGCCACCAAGATGCGACATAAAGTTATGAAAATGGGTAACATTTTATGGCAATAATTGGTTCAAAAGGCACAAAAACGGCGGCCATCTTGGGAAATGGTCATTATCCTGACTATTGGGAAATCTGAAAAACACAACCTGAGGGGTTAGCATGCTAATCCTTATGCTTACCCACACTTGGAAGGTTTTTACAGGCGCATGCTGCACCAGAAGAAATGACAGTTTAGCTGAGATATGTGCACCGCTTTTTAAAAACAATGGAGGTAAACTGGTTGTAGATCAGCGACTGGGAATCAGACAGTTTGATGCAGCAGAAGTAAAGGCGGTTGCCATTCAGACGAAGCTGTGTTGTGCAGAGGTGAAGGACCAGAGGCAGCCTGGGCTAGCTAACGGTGCTAACGACTGTCTCAGTCTCAGTGATGGACGTGGAGGCGGTGCGTGAGGGCCATCAGTCTGAGGTCATGCTGAGCATCTCCGAGGAGTTTCCTGCCGAGCTCTGCTTCACCCTGGTGTTTCACGGTCGCCAAGGAAACCTGGACCTGGTGGCCGACTCCCCAGAGGAGGCCCAGGCCTGGATCCAGGGGGTCCGGAAGCTGATCCACAAAGCCCAGACCATGGATGAGCAGGAGAGGCAGGACCAGTATCCCACATCTGCCTTAACTCCCTCCAGCAGCTTCCCTTTTACTGTCTCCAAACCTCTGAATAAAAAATACCAAATTAAAGTTTTTAAATATGAGAGTTGATTCTATGACTTGAGGTTTTCCTCAGCGTTTCTCAGATGGGTGCGAGACTGGTTCCAGAAAGCCGATAAGAACAAAGACGGGAAGATGAACTTCAAAGAAGTGAAGAAGCTGCTGAAGATGATGAACGTGGAGATGAACGAAGACAACGCTCTGCATCTGTTTACGGTACGGATCTGACCTGATCGCAGGAGAAACTGGAGACTATCAGCCAATAATGACTTTGTTTTAAGACCTGGGCTGATTAACTAACTGATTGCAGGTGTGAGGAGCGAGAGATGAGGGAGGGTACACAGGGAAATGAATCTAACTAAAGAAGCCTTTTCGTTACCTTTTCTAGGAGAATCATTCAAAGGGTTACCCGTTTCAGTCCTTTTTTTTTCTCAGCGAGGCGCGAGCTTCTTTTCTCTTCAGTCGCGTTGTCCAGGCAAGAAGAAATGAGGCTCCATTAGCAATTTTTTGACTTTATGTAGTGTCACTCTGCGTCCCAAAAGTTCGTTGTACCACCTTTGCAGTTTGTCTAACAACAAATATTTGAATCACTCGACTGAAACCAAGTCTTCTTTTATGATGTTTACTTAAAGAACTCCAAAAGTACACTTACAGAAGAAATGAAAGGCTCGGTACAGATCGGTCAAAAAATTGTGTTGCTTCCACCGCATCCAACTGCAATCTGACCTCAAACGTGCATACGGGCAATATTAATGTTATGCATTACGTAGTGGAAGCCAAAATTACTTTTCACAATAAAAGTATCCCTTTATATTAACGAAGTTATACATTCTAGAAAATATACTCATCATGAATTTCTTAAAATTAAATTAAGCATATTTATACATTTTTAATCTAAATTATTATTCTATATGAATTCCCCATTAACTGGCTCTTACACTAACAGTAAAACAAACTAAACATAGGAAACATAATTAAACTAGAGAAAGAAAAACTAGACACAAGAAATAAGATAGATTCATTAAGAAGGAACTGAACTGCAGAAAACCAGGAACAAGACTGATCTAACCTAGAAACTATCACCGAATAATTATGAGACTCCAAAACAACCCAAGATCCCAACAGACGTTTTCTGTTGTTGTAAAGACGTCTTCTAAAAACCAGTTCCTTTGTTTCCAGATGGCCGACAAGTGTGAAAGCGGCTCCCTGGAAATCGAGCAGTTTGTCCACTTCTACCAGATGCTGACCCAGAGAGACGAGGTGTGGAAGGTTTTCCAGGACTACTCTGGAGACGGAGAGCGGCTGACGCTGGAGGAGCTGGAGACCTTCCTGAGGCTGGAGCAGGGCGAAGGGGACCAGAGCTCCCAGCATGCCCAGCAGCTGATCCAGCGCTACGAACCCTCTGAGACGGGTAGCTGGATGCATGAGAATCCCCCGTTCAGATCAGGAGTTATTCACACATTCACAGAATCGTGTTCAGGGTTGTTTTACCAGTAAGACGACTATTTATAGAGCAGAAAAGGTTTCGTTGGACGTAACTCCATGCAGTGTCTCTACTGGTTTCACCAACTCAAATTTAAGACTTTTAAAGACCATTATGAATTAAATTTAAGACCTATATCACAACAGATTTGTACAATTAAAATTTGCAGCCAAGCTTTTTATGCAAAATGCACGCCGAGTTACGTCGTCCAGCCAACTGGAAATAAACTTATACTTAATCCTAACTACTAGGTAGCAAGAGCAAATTAGCAGCTAGCTTTAGCCTCGACTGCTTCAAGTCTCTGACTGCAATGAAGATGTCAAACTTTGCCTGACAGAAAAGTCCAGCAAAAAAAATAAACTACATAGATTATAAGAGATTAAATAATTCTGTGTGGTGGGCAACATGGATTTAAAATTTTATTACGATATTTTGTGGTTCTATTGTGATAATAAAAGTGGCAATAAGAATTATTTAATACTTATTTTTTAGGCGACTGTACATCTGTGACTGCATGGCAGAGCAATCACAGACCCACAAACACAAATAATGTCCTTGGAAAACATTCCTATGTGTAAAACATTTATAGGACACCAGTCACACAAAACACTGTGATTTATTTCACTAAAATAAATCTGTGAATAAAATGCACATTAAATGCACATTTAATCACGTTTTCACCTCTACTGAACAAATAATGGAGAAAAATAGTAAATATAACCATGTCAACAATACAGACAGCTTCAGGGTTTTTTACAATATTTTGGAATTTATTGTGACAATAATAATAAAAATATTATTATGACAAGAAATGTATCATGATTAATGATAAGCAATATGATAAATGCTCGCCCTTATTCCTGCCACAACAAAATTTAAGACTTGTGATTCATGTATTTAAGGCCAATGTAAGAAATAATAAGGCCTTTATTTTAAATACATGAATTTAAGACTTTTTAAAGATGTACAGAAAAATAGAAACAATCATAAATTATTCTTTTTTTCTAAATATAACGGGTTAGAGATTTAAACGTCGTCACTGAGCAGCAGAGTAAAAACCTGTGATGTGTTTCGTGTCTCTGCCTCCGTCCAGCCGTGAAGGAAAGCTCCATGTCGCTGGAGGGTTTCCAGACGTACCTGTGTTCCCAGGAGGGCTCCGTATTCAACCCGGCGCTCCTGGAGCTTCAGCAGGACATGAACCAGCCGCTCAGCCACTACTTCATCTCCTCCTCACACAACACCTACCTGCTGGAGGACCAGCTGAGAGGCCAGAGCAGCCTGGAGGCATACATCCAGTGAGCACTGCACCAACTGCACCAAAACCACGTTTTCATGCTAAAAAGGCAGAAAGGAAAATGTCTGACTGTCTTTATGACTCTTGAGTCAACCTTGAGTTGGTAATAATGTGTCTCTGACTGCAGGGCGCTGAAGAGAGGCTGCCGCTGTGTGGAGGTGGACTGCTGGGACGGCAGCGACGGGGAACCCGTTGTCTACCACGGCCACACGCTAACATCAAAAATCCTCTTCAGAGACATTATCTCAACTCTCAAAGAGTACGCCTTCAAGGTGAGCACCAAACTTTGAGTTTTTCCAGCTGCTGTGGTTCTCTTCCTCTCTGCTCTGACCCAAACCAACCTGTTCCCCTCCTGGCCTGTGGGGGCGCTGTACCAAGAACCACTGAAGGAAACGACACAGAAACCTCTGAAGACACTGAGAGCAACTTCCTTCTTCACCAGATGGAAACACAAATGAAGTAGCGTCAGATTTTAACTCTTTAGTCTTTGGCTAAAGACCACAGTCATTTCTCCCATGATTTCTCCTGCTAGCGCTAAGCTAGCACATTTGTTTTGGTTGTATTTACCCAGAATGCCCTGCGCTGTAGTCCACTTCCTGATTTTGGAGCAGTCTGCAGTCCACTTGGCGTTCACAATGCATTCGAACTGAACCAGAGTTCACTTCAACCGAACCCAGACGAAGGTTTGGAGGACCGGAGTTTCTGGACAAACGGACTGGAGTTGGATTAAAGCGGACTGAACAGGGAATGCACCCTTAGATTTATGATGGTTTTTACAATTATTTAACATATTTTTTATATTTTAAACTTTATCAATCAATCAAGGTTATTTGTATAACACATTTCAGCAACAATGCCATTCAAAATGCTTCACATCATAAAAATACAAAGTCATAGAAATGCAGTTAAAACCTGAGCGTTTTGCCAAGTACCATCATCATAACGTTTACTGCACATCAGTCACTTCAGCTGAACCTGCTGGGACTCGTCGTTGTCCTGAAACTCAGGAAGCGTCACCATGGGAACCGTTCTCCTGACGATCTGCCTATTTGTTGTCACGGGAAATGCCACTAATGAATTTGCGATAACCTCTAATGTATTTGAGTGGCTGCAGAAGAGCCTTGACATAATTATCTTATAATGAACCCAAGTGAAAACAACTCAATCCTCAAACCACAATGTCCGTCCTCAGAGGAGGCGGCGCGGTGAGAAAAGAGCTGAATGTTTTCATCACCGCAGGCAAAGCAGAGGCATTTAACTGAGCTGAAATTTACCAAAAACAACAAGAACTGGTTACAATATTTGTGCTTAACGAGTTTTTCCCCTTCAGGTATCGGACTTCCCCGTCATCGTGTCCCTGGAGAATCACTGTGGCGTGGAGCAGCAGACCGTCATGGCAACACACCTTCGCCAAATTTTGGGCGAGATGCTGCTGACGGCCCCGCTGGACGGACAGATCCCCCACATGCTTCCCTCGCCTCAGGTCACAGGTTTCACTTTAAAGTTATTATGCTGTAAACCCACGATGTTTAACTGTTTTGTTCAGAGTTTGTTCTTTCAACACTTGAATGATTAAAGATCTCAGACTTGAAAGGTTTCTGTAGGTTGTCCAGCGGTGCAGGGTTTTTGAAAAAGTTTCTATCTAAGGAAAACCAGCGGAGCATCGAGTCACTGACCTGCAGAACCAGAACCAGAAAACTGCAAAACAGCTGAAACACTGATCACTTTGGGACAAACGCCCAGCTCTGCAGTTACATTTACAAGCGCCTGGTGCTGACCTCATTTAGAGACGGTTCTGTTCAGACGGATCGATATTCCGGGTCTTTGTTGGAAGAAATGGAGCAAATAGAAGCTGAGGTCAGCAGCCACACTGAGACGATGCATCGCAGTTTAACCTGCAAGTTCAAGTTTCACATTTAAGCAGCTGAAAGTGCTTCAAATATAAAAACACCAAACAGTCACCAACTGTGAATATTGATGAATGTTTCTTTTAAAGTGAAGAAGGCTGATTTGTGACTGTCTTCATGTGGCTCCAGGATCGTTTAGTTCAGATGGGACTAGAGTTTCTGGAGTCGGCTTCTGGTCACTGTTTGCTTCTTATCTAGTTTTTTTCCAGACTCTTCAGGTATTTATCGTCATTCTGTCAATAAAAAAAGTTTTTTCCAGACGTTGACCTGAACCATAAACCCTATAGATCCAAAAGTCTCGTTTTAAAAATTAATCAGCCTCCCTGTTGTTCTCCATTTAGCACTAATGCTAAAAGCAGTAGTAACTCTAACTTATGAACTCCTCTCCATTAGAGCACTCACAGCAATCAATGCTAAATGAAGTAATGGTGGAGGAACGCCGTGAGAGGCTCCACTGAGGGTCGATGCTTTGCTTCCTTCAGTTAGGACACAATGCAGTGAAATAAAATCTGGTTCCTGCAGAGACAAACTTATTTTTGTGATTCTTCACTACAGGAGCTGAGAGGAAAGATTTTGCTGAAAGCCAAGAAAATTGGCGGGTTGGAGACTCACCTGGACGAAACGTTGACTGACGAAGTCAGCGACGAAGACGAGACGGCGAACGATGACGCAGAGAGTCCGAGCGCAGAAGATCCACCGGCGGAAACGACAAACAAAGTGGGTCAGACGCATCGAACGCAAAAGTCAAGATAAACATGATTTACTGTAGAGTTAGTTTCTAATCATTATTGGTTCTCTGAAGTTCAGTCAGGAAATCAAGTATCGATAATGAAAATATTTCTCCTGGTTTTCTGAACCAAAACAGATTCTGGTTCCAACGGATGAAGTGCAGCGTTATGAACGCAAAAATAAAAATCTCAATATTTTCCACCTGAAGCTGTAAATTTGTTAGTGAGGACAGATCTGGCTCCCCTGGTGGTGGCTGAAAGACCAGCATGTCCACGGATAAATTAAGGCCTTAAAATGTCTTAAATTTATTTTAAAAAATGTAAGTTTGCCTTAAATACGTAAATTACAGCAGGACTATTTAGTTATTTATATTATGTTTTCTGTCTTGTAGAAGGTTGAGTTGTATACAGACATCTTCACTTCGTTCTGTGACTTGAGGCGGTTGCAGCTATCGCTAACTAGCTTCTAATATACACCTGTTAGCTAGCTGGCTAGCTGTTTTGAATCTGTTATGGGTTAAGTCCAAATTTATCTCTGTTTGCTGGATGATGTTTGTCTTCACCATTGGCTAACTTAATAAAACTTAAGTTAGTTAATAAAACTTAATAATTAAATTTAAGTTGGTGAACCCTGAAGATGCAGCAATCTACGGGCTGGTTGACTTCAACCCTCCTTCTCCACATTGTTCCTTCATAAAAGCTCATGGAAACGGCTAAATGGCAAATTAATTACGATACTACTGTTACCTAAGTTGTTTTTTGTTTCTAATTTTTGTAGATTGTTTTCCTCCAGAAATCTGAATAAAAATGTGACCCAAAGATTGATTTAAAAAGTACAGCTGGAGCTAAATCCTAACTTGCTCTGATTTAAACTCCTGAATCACAGATGAAGGAAAACAGTCGTTTTGTGTCTCTGAGGCGAAGGCTGCTTGAGGTTTAGCTCCTGTTTACTGGTTTTAGACACGATTTGTTGTCTGTTTGCTCTGACAGGATGTTGATGATGAGTCAACAGTCCCAGTGTTCATGTTTATCCACGTTTATTAAAACTGTTTAGCAAACCAGCGAAGTCTGACTTTCCTATCATTTACCAAGCCACTGCTGGTCTAACCGGATGTTTCTGTAACCCTGAAGAATCAGGCGTTCAAGCAGAAAATGCAACCATGAATCCAGTAGTTTGTTTTTTAAATATTTGATGTGTGTTTTGCAGAAGTCCAAACTGTCCAGGGAGCTGTCAGACCTGGTGGTCTACTGCAAGAGTGTCCACTTTCAAGGCTTTGAGCACGCTCGCTCTCAGGCTAAGTGCTACGAGATGTCGTCCTTCTCTGAATCCAAAGCAAAGAAACTCGCTAAGGACTCAGGTAAAAAGGATTTATTGTGGAAGTTATGACTTTTTAGACAGAACGTAGCGCAGTCTGTGCAGGAGCTCAGTGTTCAGGCTACAGGAGCTGCTGTGTGTTCCTCTGTAGGGTCAGAGTTCGTTCGGTGCAACGCTCGGCAGCTGTGCAGGACTTACCCCAGCGGCCTGAGGACCGACTCGTCCAACTACAACCCTCAGGACATGTGGAACGTGGGCTGCCAGATCGGTATGAGAAACACCGCCGCCTGCTGCTGTCAGATAAATACTGAACATTTCCTGTGTAATTTACATGAACATGACTTTGACTTTCAGCTGAAGGTTTGCATAATGCATCATTTAAATGTGGGTAAAGATTTTAAAAGCTAATCTTTGTTTGTGTGCCGTTTGAGAATCAGATTCACAAACTGTTTTGCACAGATTTCATCCTTCTGACCTCTGCACAGATCGGCCATTTCTAACGCTGCAGTCCAAAACTCCCAGCAAGAGTTTTGTTAATTCAGCATAATTAGCAAGTTAGCCGAGCAGCTAAATATTTAATTGGCTAAATAAATATTTAGCATGCTAACTAAACATTAAGTTTACAAACTAAATATTTAGTTAGCAAGTTAAATATTTAACCTCTAAATAAATATTTAACTTACTAACTAAATAATTAATTAGGAAGTTTAATTTGTTGCTGCTAACAAGCTGAATATTTAGTGAGCTAAATATTTATCTCTGTTTAATGTTTATCTAAATGTGACATTTATAAATGAATGAATTTATCTAAAAATGAACCACATTGTAGAAAGAATAATCCAAATTATTGCTGTTGATTTTTGACTTTGCAGCTTTACAAACAGAACTGTTTAACAAACGATTCTTTCAGGATGTAAAACGTTTAAATGTTCAAAGAAAGTCAGACAGGGATAAAGCGGCGAGTGTTTATTGATCAGAAGATTCCAGAAACAGAGAATCAACTTGTCTCTTTCTGATTCATTTTTATGTCTGGAAAAATGAAAGTTAATTAATTTATTTTCCTCTCTGTCTCAAAGTGGCTCTGAACTTCCAGACGGCCGGCCTGGAAATGGACCTGAACGACGGCCGCTTCAGGCAGAACGGTTGCTGCGGTTACGTCCTCAAGCCCGACTTCATGACAGACGCCGACAGCAGCTTCAGCCCGGACCGACCCGAGGACCGGCCGGGCTACAAGCCGGCCCGCCTGTCCATCCAGGTCCAGCTGTCCTCCAGAGCGGGTCAGAGGGTGTTTGGTGGGGTCAGGTGAGTCTCCAGGTGAATGTGTGTGTGTGTCGCGGCAGGTGATCAGCGCGCAGCAGCTGCCCAAGGTCAACCAGAAGGAGGGATCCATCGTGGACCCGCTGGTCAGAGTGGAGATCTATGGCGTCCCTCAGGACCAAACCAAGGAGGAGACCGGCCACATCAACAACAACGGTACGAAACTCATCAGCCCACCTGCAAAGCGGCGGGGTGTTCACCTGGCTGCTGACCTCTGACCTCTGACCTCCAGGGTTCAACCCCGTCTGGAACGAGACTCTGAACTTCATCGTCCACTCGCCTGAGCTGGCGCTGGTCCGCTTCGTGGTGGAGGACCACGACAAAACGTCCAGGAACGACTTCATCGGACAGTTCACTCTTCCCTTCACCTGCATCCAGCCAGGTGAGGCTACGGCAAGCCAATATCACATAAAATCAGTTTCATCTGGAACGTCATTAGAGACGTTTTGACCAGACACACCTATAATTTACGCGCCATACAAAGAAAAAGTAAAATAAAATTACAAGAATAAACCTGTAAAGTCATAATATTAGCAGAATAAAGTTATATTATGACATTATTCTCCTAATATTTCAACTTTATTCTCATAATTTTACAATTATTTTTTCTAAGTGTTGCCCTAATAATATGTTGTAACACTTTGAACATCCTGCATAATAACTTAATATATCTGCATTCACATTCTGACTAAGAGGAAGAAGTCAAAATAAATGTAATCTCTCCTCATCTGAAGAGTCGACATCTGTAATTACAGTTCAAGGTATCTCAAATGTAACTATAATTTGTCAAAATTTCATGTTTATGTATCTGAATGAAGAGCCTTTGTGTAAACTGGAGATGCTGCCACTAAGCTGTCCAAATAGATGCCTGTAGACTTTTGGATTTTCTGCACAAAATAGTCAGATGATGCCACAATAGAGAAAGAAACCAGCATTATGGGACATAAAGAGAATGCAAATGCAGAAATATGATAATAATTTCCCCTTTTATTCTCTTCCAAAACTTAAACAATTCACTTAAAACGGCTTTGAGGAGCTAAAAGTGCTGCTGAAAATTAAGCTTTCAAAATGTATTTTTTCTCCCTTTTTTTAATTTTAATATCAAAATGCTACATAAATCTGGGATGTTTTGATAAACAGAATAATTATTTAAAAATATCAATGATGTCATTCGGACTTTCCGATATCTGGAGTGTGATTACACATACTCAGAAAAAACGATTTTATGTCAAAATTGTTTGCCGTAAATTTTGCAGCGTCATTATTTGCTTTCAAGATATCTGCAATTTAATTTAACTTTACTTGGCATCATTAATAACAGTCAGAATGTGATTTCAGATATCTGGAATGTAAATGTGTTGGAGCTGATTTTATGTTAAACTGGCCTGCCATACATTAATTTTGTCCATCCAGGCTACCGTCACATCCACCTGCTGTCTAAAGACGGGACGGCCATCCCTCCGTCCTCCGTCTTCGTTAACGTCAGCGTCTCAGAGCTCACATGAAGGTCCCGGCGCCTCTGACCTCACAGCTTCACTCCAGTGTTCATGTTTTAGTGTTTTAGTTGCTTCTAAACTCATAGAAAACTTTCGAATGTTTACTGATTCCAGGAACGTCGTTTTACATTTTTATCTGGACTCTAAAGAATCACCTGCTGGGCAAAATGAGATGAAGGAAAACTCCAGTGTTACTTATTATTTAAGAACAAACAGGAAAAGAGATGAGACTGAATCATTCCAGTCAGACTGAAGCTTAAATTTAGACTTTGACTAGGACATTGCAGCACTTTGGTCCTCATCTTTTTCTGCCATTTTGTTGTAGATTGTTGAGGTGTAAAATGAACAAGGAAGGACTCAACGTCTGCATTTTATTCTTTTTCTCTGAGAATATTTTGAAGCTTAAAGATCCACAGATTTTATTGTTTATTTCACATGTAAAAACCACAGGACAGATACTGTTTTTATCAATTTAAACGAAATATTGTTACAGGAACATTGCCATGTTGTTAACGCTGCAATGCATGCTGGGTAGATTACGTATGCTAAGTGCTACAGCGCTAGCTCCGTCCAGCCAGAAAAGTTTTTTTGTGACTTTAGTGACATTAAACTCTTTGAATTTGAACCTGAGCGCGTTGAAATGTAAAGGGAATGAAGATGAGGAGGACCAAGAGGAGGAAGAGCAGAAAGTCTGAAAAAACTGGAGTTTGTGCTGCTGCTAGGAATGCTAACCAAGAAGGAGAGCGCTAGCTGCTGAGGTTTCTGGCTCTATCTGTTTACGGTTAGCATCAGGATCAAAACATTTTCTCAAGAATGATTTTTACAAAGTTTAACCATCCACTCATATTTCAATTTGTTTTGATTTAGAATTAGCGTCTGCTAATGTTTTTAGCTCTTGCTAATGGCATTAGCTCTTGCTAATGGTGTTAGCTCTAGCTAAAGTAATAAACAGTAGGTCACAAGCCATCTGGTGTTTAGTAGCAGTTTGTCTCAGTTTCGACGTTTCTGTGTTTTGACTATAAACTTTGCGTCACCGGCCCAGCATGCATTGCAGGTGGTAATAAAGATGTACAATATTTTAATTATGAGTTTTTATTCATCACAGTTTGCAGGTCAGTAGGAAAATGACTCTTTAAGATGTCTGAACATGAAGGATTTCTGCATGTTAAACCTGCCTGAACTAACAGCAACATAACTGGACGACTGTTGGAAACAAACGTCCAAACTGCCAGATATCAGTATTATACATATAAAAACAGACCTTATTAAAAACAGTGTGAACTGATGATGCTCTACCTTATGGCTCATTTCTTTGTTCATAAACACGTTTACAGTTTTTTTCTCAAATGGAACCAAGAGTCCATAAATATTCATACATCTCAGAATCTTCACTGGGTTTTGGTGTTTTGTTTTGCTGCTGCGTCTCCTTCAGAAACAGCTTCTTCGTTCCTGGCTGGAGGACGCTGCTCCCTGACCGCCGCGGCGTGCGGCGCCCCCTGCAGGGCCTCCTTCAGGGTGAGGATGCTCCGGTCTGAGTCCCGCACCACGCCCTGCTCCGCCGACTCCTCGGGATGATGCCGCCTCAGATGTTTGACCACCTGGAACCGCTGCTTGGCTCTGTAGGCGCAGTGGCGGCAGGAAAATGGCCGCCGCTCCGTGTGGGACAGGAAATGATGTCGGAGACCCGCCGGCCACCGAAACGATTTCTGGCACAGTCCGCAGGCGTACGCTCGGTCGTCCGTGTGCTTCTTCTGGTGGGTCTTCAGGATGAAGCTGGTCTTAAAGGCTTTGCCGCATTTCTCGCAGACGTAAGGTCGAAGGTCGCGGTGCTGAGTGTCCCGGTGTGCGCGCAGGGCGTCTGCTCGGTTGGTGCGGTACCCACACTCATCACAGGGGTATGGTTTCTCCCCTGGAGGATTAAACAATTCAGCAGATAAGTCAGATTGCCATTTTACTCTGGTGTTATTGCTGTGTTCTGACGTTCGTGCCTGTGTGCCGCGTCATGTGGTACTTCAGCTGCGTCGCCCATTTGCATTTGTAGCCGCACTCTGGGCAAAGGTACTTCTTCTCTTCTTGGTGAACTCTCATATGCAGCTTTGGTAGAAATGAATGGAAAATTAGATGATTCTTATTTTATTTACAACAAAGCAAATAAATTCAGCTTAAACACACAGCTGACATATTAGTGAGGTGAAAACCCGAATGCTGACCTCAGGGCAGCGAAGCAACCAGAGAAACTTCCACATATCATAAACATTAGTTATGCTAACGCTAACGTGCAACACCAAAATGCTAACTAGGTAACTAGGTTAGATACAACTCAAAGTACCCAGATTGCTGAGGTGATGCATTCTGGGTACAGAAAAAAACTGAAATTTCTAAACCACATCCTGCATGGAGAACGTGAGGAGAGGAAACAAGTGCTGCAAAAACCGTCTTCACCTACTTCAAAATAAGAGCGTGAATATTAATGTCTAACTACTTAAAGAAGAGTAGCGCTTTAGAATTTATCTGGAAGAATTAATTTATGAGAAGCTGAGTGCACTAAATGTTTTCAATGTTAGTAAAAATGCTAAAGCGTAAATTGATAAACTAGCTCCGTTATTGTCGTTTTAGCGCAGGGGTGTCCAAAGTCGGTCCTGGAGGACCAGCATCCTGCATGTTTTAGTTCTCTCGCTATGGTACCAACAACCTTTTCAGGAGGTCAATGTTCTTCTTAGGCCATTTAACGATCCATCATTTGATCCAGGTGCGTTAAACCAGGGAGAAAACTAAAACACGCAGGATGCCGGCCCTCCAGGACCGACTTTGGACATCCCTGTTTTAGCGGATTGAGGATGCAGAGTGCAAATCAATGATGAGGAACAATTGGGCAGAACTTCAACCACTAGACAGCAGCAAACTGCTTCCAACATGATCCTTGGTATGTGTAGAATTTGCATCAGTAGGTATTAGCGTAACATAACCAACTCTGGCAGGATTAAGACCAGAAGTGGTTTGAAGAAATTTCACAATGACAATCTACAACCTATACAACAAGAAAGTTGCATTCATTTTGATATCTGGGTGTTGGTCACCCAGGTGTCTACCTTCAGCCTGGACGGGTCTGAGCAGGCGTAGCTGCACTGCTCACAGCTGTACGGTTTCTCCCCGGTGTGAATGCGAATGTGCCACGTGATCTTCTGCTTGTTCCGGGTTGCGTACTCGCAGTCTGTGCATTTGTACATGCGCTTGCTCCCATGTGACCGGAGGTGCTGCTCCAACACCAGCTGATGCCGACAGGTGAACTCGCATGTGCTGCAGCGCAGAGGCTTGTCCTCTGATGACCCGTCCTCATGTTGGCTCAGAAGGTGCTGCGCCAGCAGCGGCCTTGTTTTGGCTGCGAAGGGGCAGAGCTGACACGGGTGTGCCAGGTGAGTCCTCTGATGAAGGCCGAGGCTTTCTTTACTCTGAAACTCCTCCTGGCAGGTGCTGCATTTCACCTCAGGGTGTCTGCTCTGCTGGTGCTGCTTCAGTGTCCCTTCGCTGCTGCCTGTAAAGTCACATTTCTTACATGAAAAGCAGGCCTGAAGTTGATGCGCCCGTTTGCAGTGGTTCCTCAAGGCAATCTCAGAACTAAACCGAGCGTTGCAGTGACTGCAGATGTGCTGCAACTCCCCCGAGTGACACCGGCGGCCGTGACGTTTGACGTCGTCGAGAGCGTAGCCGGCAAAGTCGCACAGCGGGCAGAAGTGTGTGGGCTGTTTGTCGTGGATGCGTCGCTTATGCTGGCGCAATTTGGACACTGAGCCGAAGGTTTTGTGGCAGGCGTCGCAGCTGTGACGGCCGACGCCCGTGTGCAGAGACTCGTGCTCCTCCAGGCGATGGCGCCTGGAGGAGCTGAAGGAACAGTGGCTGCAGCGATACATCCGAGCGCCTTCACGCTGCTGGCAGTGCAACCGATCCTCTACTGGATCCTGAAGCTTTTCCTCCTTATGATCAGAAAGAATGTGACGGGATAGAGAACGTTTGGATCTGGTTGAATAAGGGCAGCTGGGACACCGGACCTCAAATGGCTTCAGACGGCCTTTCTTTTCGGTCACAGCTTTTCTCTGACTACATCTTAATGCACAGTTTGGTCGGTTTTCTCCTGAACTACCATCATTGGTCTTTCCTACATGCTCCTCCATACTTTTGAGTTTTTCACTCCCTTCTTTGTCCGTTTCAGAAACGATCTGACCTGAAGTCTCTCGGCAGGCCTGGAGGTGTTTTTTAAAAGTTGCCAGCTTGGCTGAGGAAAAGCTGCACACCTCACATTCAAATTTACCGTCTTTTTTAACATAAAGGGCTTTGCTCTGTGCTAATTTAGATGTTTTAGTTAACTCTTCCTTCGCATTTGCCATGATTTGACCAGCCTGAGGTTCTGACACGGTGGGTGTTTGGTTGTGGGCGGTGCACGGTTCTTGCTGTTGATGTTTCAGTTCTGTGGACGTCTCGTTTGCAGAGGACAGAAGTTCAGTCTGATGTGAACTTGTTTCTCTGTGTGATCGTCCGGATTCTGCCGGTGCTGCAGCAGGATTTCCTGGTGAAGCTGTGTTGGGTGGAGGAGCAGGATGCTGATGTTTAAGGTGGTGATCAAACCTTCGCCTCTGTTTGAATCGCTCCCCACACGACGGGCACTCGTGTCCCTTTGTCCTGCGGTGACACCGATTTCTGCAGTGCTGGTCCAAAGCCGTCTCCTTGCTGGTTACGTAGGAACATTTGTCACAACGGTAAACGGCTTCAGATGGCACCGCCAGCATCTGGACCCGTCCCTCTAGAACCATGGCGTCTGCTTGGTCCTTGTCGTGTTTCCTCAAAGCTTTCAGTCGGACCTCAGAGTGTGACGGGTCGGTTTCCTCGGTTGGGAAAGCAGAACCGATAGTTGAAACTTTATTTTCCCCCTCAGGGGTGAAGGTCCGACCGTCCACAGACTCAACAGATCGACTCGGGTTGGTCGGAGGCTCACTGGCATCTTCTACGTCACTTTGCTCACCAGGTCCGTCTTGCAATCCCAGATTGTCTTCCTCCAATGAGCTGGCAGGTGTGGACGGGTCTGGCGCGGTTAAAGGCGGTGTGCTTCGGCAGATTTCGTTCTCATTTCTTAAAGCTGTGTTTTGGTCCTCGACGGTCGGCAGAGTGGTCAACAGCAGGGTACAGTACTGCTCCGGACTGCTGGCGGATCTTTCAGAAACTTCTTGGGCGAGAACCGAACCGTCGGCTTGAGAAGCGGCAGAGCTTTCTGTGCAGGCACCGGTTCCTGACTGGTTCTGCTGTGTACCGGCAGCTGGCGGTTTGGACTTCCTGTAAAAGTCCTCCATGAACTCTGCTGACTTCCTCTCCTGTTCCTTGGCTGCATAGTTCTCCAGCCAGGCTGCGTCTCCAGGGACGTAGCCGTGGACCTTCCTCTTGTGCAGGAAGAGGCTGATGCTGCTGTAGGACGAGTAGGAGCAGAGCGCACAGCAAAACTCCTTCAGCTTGGTATGTTTGCAGTTCTCGTGGTTCTGGAGCGCCTGCCGGTACCAGGTGGTGTATGAGCAGTACTTGCACTTATATGCAGCAGATTTCTTCTCCTCTCCAGAATGTTTGGCCAGCATGTGGTTGCGGAGCTCATACTTGCGCTTGCAGGCGTAAGCGCAGATCTCACACATGAGCGATTTAGCTTGATGCCGTAATTTGTGACTCTTCAGCTGATCCATTCGGTGGCATCGGTAGGAGCATTGATCACAGGAATATCTAGGAGAGACAGGCGGGTCATTTGGGTCATCTGACCTTTTACCAGAGAAAAACATGGTGGTTCGTTTTCCAAGTCATATTTTGAACGTGGATTTATAATACTACAGTTTCAAACTAAATACTTAAATTACAGTTAAATATTTACTTTACAAACTAAATATTTACTTTACAAACTAAATATTTACTTTACAAACTAAATATTAAATATTTAGCTCCAAGCTAAATATTTAGCCAGCCCTGTTATTTGCTAATAATTTAGTTAGCAAATAGTTTATTTGCAAACTAAATATCACTAACTCATTATTTAGTTAGCAAGCTAAATATTTAGCTTCAAAATAAATATTTGCGAAAGGATATTTGGAAGTGGTTAAATGATTTTTGTTTCCACAATAAACAGAGGGACCATTTGAAAAGTGTGTTTTGTACCTGAGCTCTCCGGCGTGTTTCCTCATGTGGACGGTGAGGTAATGCTTCCACTTGGTGACGTAGCCACACTCAGCACACATGAAGTTCTTGTGCTCAGTGTGAACCAGCATGTGTTTGGACAGGTAGGACTCGTCTCTGCACCTGAACTCACACAAGCTGCACTTGTGAGGTTTCTCACCTGGAGAGCAAACAGACGGTTCAGCCACAGCCAGAGAAACTCGTCCAGTTGGTGAAGTTAGTCAGTCAGGAATGAACAGCAATAATTTGGATTATTCATTTATTATTCATTTTTCACCATGTTATTCATTCATTTATAAATGTCACAATTTCAAGCTATATAGTTAGTTAAAAAACTAAATATTTAGCTTGATATTTTGGCCAGAGCTAAATATTTAGTGCAGAGATAAATTTCAGCTGCAAAGTAAATATTTAGTTAGCAAGCTAAATGTTTAGCTCAAAGCTAATTTGAAGCTAAATATTTAGTTTCAAATTGTGATATTTAGAGGTGAATGAGTAACACGGTGGCAGTGTGACTGAAAACCAGCCCAGGTTTAGTTTTTTCTGAAGAACTCAGATTGTTTCTGTTGCTCCTCACCGCTGTGCATCAGGTTGTGTCGCTTCAAGCCGCGTTTATGCGCCGTGACGTAGCTGCACCGAGAGCAGCGGTGGATCTTCTCGTTGGCGTGCAGACGCGCAACGTGCTGCTCGTGATCCACAGGGTTAAAGGTCACAAAGGGGCAAAAGTCACAGCAGAGCTTTTGTTGGCCGGTGTGGCCGAGTCGCCGGTGCTGCAGGAAGACGTTCTTATTGGAGCAGGAGAAGCTGCAGTCTGAGCAGTGGTAGGCCAGGTGGGTCCGGTAGTGATCCTCCATGTCTGCGGCGCATTTGAAGACGGCGCTGCAGGCGTGATGACGACACTGCGCCGCTCTGACCCCGTGCTCCTCAGCGGCGTGTCTGAGCAGGTCTTTGCTCTGGGAACTCTGGAAGGAGCAGCCGTCCTGGAAGCAGGACACCGGCGCCCCGTCCCTCCGGATGTTGTGTGTCTTCATGTGAGCCTTCAGGGTCCGGCTGTGGTGGAAGCTCTGACTGCAGGCGGGACAGAGGAAGCTCTGGCTGCTGCCAGCGTCCTCTGGATGCACGCTGGCCAGGTGGCGCCGGACGGCGTTTCTCTCCACGGCTGAATAATCACACAGGTGGCAGCGGTGGGCCTTCTCCCCGGCCTCCCGGAGGCGGTGTATGCGCAGCTTGCTCTGGCTGGTGAAGAAGCGGTCGCAGGTGGGGCACTGGAGGCTCGGGTCGGGGAAGTGCAACCGAAGGTGCTCCTGCAGGTGGGAGCGCATCTTGAAGCAGCGGCGACATTTGGGACAGGCGTGGGTCCGATAAACGTCCTCTGATCCCTCAGAAAGGTACGCTGGAGGACAAGAACAAACAACCACTCCTTCTTAGAAAGCATGTGGCGACAGTGGAGAGAAACAACTCCTTTAAATGTGAAGACACCTCCAGCAGAACCAGGGTCAATATGAGTGACCCCACCTCCTGAGGTTTACCTGCAGGTGGCGCTGAAGCGTTGGGGTTGTGTTCTGGTTGTTTCCCTGCTGGTGACCGGCTCCGGCTCCCTAAACACACGGGATGTTTTCAGGATGAAGAAGAAGAAGAACAATCAGCTTCTGCTGTTCTACATTGGGTTCTGATGTCTCCTCCAGGTGTTTACCTGGACCCGTCCAGACCGGCAGCTTTGGACAGCGGTGGGAGACGGACATGGACGTGTTTGAGAAGTTCTGTCCACATTCACCACATGATGGTTGCACCGCCTCCATCATGCCTGAAAAACACAAGGAGCTTCAACAAATCCTGATTTCCTTACAATTTAAATTAATAATCTAAATTTGGAAAAATATCTTTGAATCTTTTTAATCCAGCTAATTTATCATTTATTTTCAGCACCGCCCCTGATGTCTTGTTTACTCCAGTCTTTTATCAGTGACAGAGAAGATTTGATGCTCTTTTTAACCAGGTTCATGAATCCACTTTATCAGAAGAAAACTGGAAATTTGCCTCGGAGCAGTGATTCTCATGACCCAAAAGGGTATGGACTCAAAAAATAAAATAATAAAAAATAATAGACAAAAGTCCTAAAACATGATCTGCACAAAAAAACCAGATTCCAGATTCTCCTTCTACTGTCTGATTGAAGTTTCATTTGAAATAAGAGGAAGTATGAAGGAAAGGGCCGAGACGTGACCAATCATCAGTAAAGCAAGGTGGAGGCTGCGTCATGCTATGGGCAGACATTTTCAGCCAGTAGTGTGGGGTTTCTAGGAAACAACTGAAATTTTAGCATGAGAGGAATCCCAAACTGTCATGAACTCCCACAATAAAGCCGTGTTTTATTGATCATATAAAGTTTTCTGGTTGCATGTTTGAACAAATTTATGCTTTTTTCTCCAGTTTTCCCTCTAGAAAAGAAACGAGGGTCGGATCGAGACTTTTGCAAAGTTCTGCGTCATTATGAGTTACAAACCGCTGATAAACAAGGAGCAGATCTGTGTCACGGTAACAGAGCTGCTGCAACAACAGGTAATAAACAGATTTACAATCAAATAAGTCGCCAGCCAGACCTCCTGCCTGAGATCTCACCCTCAGTCCGCCTGACAAACAAAAGATCAACGTTCAGGTTTCGGTTCTCATCGCCTCCTCTCGTTTCTGGACTCGGTTCTGTTGTTGTTCTTCATCTGAATCCCTGGTTACACGCAGACTGGCCTGCTGCGAGCCTCCATTTACTCATTAATGTTGAGAGAGCGGAATAGATCGACTGTTACCGCTAGCTTAGCTTAGGTTAGCTAACTGCTAATCAGACGGTGCTGAAGTTAGCGTCCGATTTGTAACTCCAGCAACAGTAAATGTTCACACAGCGGGACAAATATAAAAATCAACATTTTGATTTTAATGTATTTATTTACTTAATATAATTTCAACCCATATAACCTTTACTTACTTGCACTGATTACTTTTTTTATTAATTAAATTGTATTTGAGTGGGAACAAAAATAGGTATTTTGCGTGAGATTTTCTTTTTGTGTTTTCATAGTTAGTAGACATTCTGCACAGATTAGAAACAGAATAATCTGGAACCAGGTTCAGTCCAGGTTTAAATTGTGTAAATCTTAAAGTGGGGCAAAAACCCAAAATAAGAAGTGAAATTTATCTTTGTTATTTTCACAAATGGAATAAAAGTTTGACAAATAACAAGTAATCGTTAAATAATCCAGGTGTTGTACTAGAATTGAAAATAATCCCGATTACATACAAAAGTGTAATAATCATTTAATAATGGAGCTTCGAATCAGAAGCTAACTTCAGTGCCGATTATCTGAACACCGGAACATACAATGATAGGTATTGGTGGAGAGTCGGAATGTTTTTCCGGTAACACAGGAAGTGTAGTAAAGGTCGCTGCATCACGTGGATCCTCCAGCTGCTGTGGATTTTACATTCATTGAGTTAAAACTCTGGTTCTAGGAGGGGCCGCGGGGCCAACATCATGCCGCTGTCGGACTTCCTGGACGGCCTGAAGGACAACCCGTACTTTGGTGCTGGGTTCGGACTGGTCGGGGTCGGGACGGCGCTGGCCGTGGCCAGAAAGGGAGCCCAGGTGGGCATGGTGTTCTTCCGAAGGAACTACATGATCACCCTGGAGGTTCCCAGCAGGGACAAGAGCTACCACTGGCTACTGAGCTGGATCACCAAGCACGCCACCCACACGCAGCACCTCAGCGTGGAAACCTCCTACATGGCCCACGAGAGCGGACGGGTCCACACGCAGTTCGACTTCCACCCGAGTCCAGGGAACCACATCATCTGGTGAGGAAAACCTCCAGTTCCGTTCAGTTAAACTTTGTTGCGCATCTAAACCGGATTTTACGACTGCATGCTGCCTTTATGTACACCTCGTTAATTTAATCATCGTATCATTTTAGAAACTTCGCAGATATCTTGTTCATATAGTATGTTGATGTGTACTAATTGTAGTAGATTTCAAATAGCTATTTCAATATATTATCCATAATATATTATTTATTATAGTACATTTTATATACAAAGTGTCCTTGAATGCAAGCTCGACCGTAATAACTACTATAGAAGCGCAACGATTTTAAAAGATGTGTTTCTGAATTGTTGATTGTGTGACCACAGTGTTTTAATATGTGGTCACACAATATTTATTGACAACTTTTGTGTAGTTAAATCATGTTGACCTTGTTTTGTATAACCTCTATTTCTTTTAGCAAGAAAAAAATTCCTTATTTTCCTTATTGACCAGGGACAGCGGAGGAAAAATAGGGTTTTGGCTAATTCTGGCCCATTTACAAAAATGTTAATTACTATGCAAATAAATTAACAAATTTGAAATAAACACACGCACAATCAGTATTTGATATAAAGAAATCAGCTGGATGTGGTCCTGGTCTCCTGGTACCTGGTCTCCAGGTACGGCAGGAAGTGGATCCGGGTGGAGCGGACCAGGGAGAAGCAGATGCTGAATCTGCAGACCGGGACTCCGTGGGAGTCCATCACCTTCACCGCTCTGGGCAGAGACCGGCAGATCTTCTTCAACATCCTGCAGGAAGGTACACAGGAAAACTCTCAGCCTTTGATGAAGGCTGTTGAAAACAATTATCTTAGTTATCTACCAATTATCGATGAAGCTAATTATATATATATGAAATGTCGATGTGGATGTTGTGATGGTGTCGTGCAGCGCGGGAGCTGGCGCTGAAGCAGGAGGAGGGACGCACCGTCATGTACACGGCCATGGGCGGCGAGTGGAGGCCCTTTGGGTTTCCACGGCGACGCCGGCCCCTCAGCTCCGTGGTGCTGGAGGCCGGTGTGGCCGAGCGCTTGGTGGACGACGTGAAGGATTTCATCGGGAACCCGCGCTGGTACACGGACAGAGGTGAAGGACCGGTTCTGGTGTCAGGTGGTGCCGGCCCGTCCAGGTCGGGTTGCCGGTTCTGATCCCGTCTGTGTGTGTTCAGGGATTCCCTACAGGAGAGGGTACCTGCTGTTCGGGCCTCCAGGATGCGGGAAGAGCAGCTTCATGTGAGTCGTCCTGCCGCGGCGTGTCGGTCTGAGCGTTTCCGCGGTTCTGACCCGGTCCGGTTCTATTGCAGTACGGCGCTGGCTGGCGAGTTGGGCTACAGCATCTGCCTGATGAGCCTGAGCGACCGGACGCTGTCGGACGACCGGCTCAACCACCTGCTGAGCGTGGCGCCGCAGCAGAGCATCATCCTGCTGGAGGACGTGGACGCCGCCTTCGTCAGCCGGGAGCTGCTGCCCACCGAGAGTGAGAGCCGAGCAGAACAGAACCGGCCGACCCGACCAGAACCGGAACGCTGACCGGTTCTCCTCCTCTCTTCCAGACCCGCTGGCCTACCAGGGAATGGGCCGCCTGACCTTCAGCGGCCTGCTGAACTCGCTGGACGGAGTCGCTTCGTCTGAGGCCAGAATCGTCTTCATGACCACCAACTTCATCGACAGGTGCAATATTGATTATTGATTATTAATCATTGATTATTGTCTCATAATTGAATTAAATGTTAATTTTTTTCCATTTTCACCACAAAAACTGCTTCAGACCTCAACATAAAATGACAATAAAATCTTTTATTTTCTGTGTTTTATATCGTTTTTTTTTTCCATGAGAAAACTTTTTCTAAACTATTAGCTGCAAAGGAGAAAATATGCAATGAGTTTATTACAGATCTGATTGATTTTATGCATTTACTTTTTAACCTTAATTATTTACATATAAAGGATGTTACATGTAGCTTCACATTTTATTCTTTTCAAATTGGTGGCATTTAATTGAACTAATTTAGTTTAATGTAAATCTTTGTTTCTTGTGATCCTGTTTAGTTACAATAAAACGTTTCATGGATTTCTTTTATCACTCTTCTATGGCGGCCCAAATGGGTCAAAAAATGCTACAGCTACAATGCAACAACCAAAAGCTACACTGCAAAAACAAAAACCACAACAGCAGTAAATAAATAGGGATAAACCTGCTAGCATAGCTTTCGTTGTTGCCTTTGCTTCCATTGACCCTTCTGGGCCACCGTTCTCCCCAATACTTGTCATTTAAGAGTCATTTAAACCTGTATCTTTTGGTCTATTTTGCATAATGTGTGTGTGAGTGATGCATTCAGGAACACCAAGAGAAAAATAGACTCCAGATTACATAGACAGATAACAGTGCCTATAGAATATATATATAATTGGTCGTCATAATGTTATTTTATACACCATCTGTGTCATAAAAACACTTCAGATGTGTGAGATGTTCTATTGACAAATTTTGTAATTTAAATTTTAAGGAGATATTTGTACTTTGAAATATAAAAATAAAAATATCATCAGCATAACCGGAAACTGTGACTTCAGTTTGACTTTTCCCGATGTTCTGAAGAAACTCAGATTTAAATTTTTATCATTTTAATCCATAGATGTGCATCTAAAAGTTTGTTCAGAACCTTTTGGAAGCTTTTTATTGTGCATCGGGCTTTGTTCTGATTTTTATAACTTAGCCGACAGCCTCCGCCTACAGTCTGCTGATGTCTTTGCTAAACCGCCTCTCTTGCTCTCCCAGGTTGGACCCGGCGCTGGTCCGGCCCGGCCGGGTCGACCTGAAGCAGTACATCGGTCACTGCACCGCCTGGCAGCTGGCCCAGATGTTCCGGCGGTTCTACCCGGACCAGCCGCCGTCGGAAGGAGATCGCTTCGCTAAGCTAGCGTTAGCCGCGCACACGGAGATCAGCGCCGCTCAGGTCCAAGGACACTTCCTGCTGCACAAAACGGATCCAGCAGGATCCATAGACAATGTGGCCCAAATACGAGGATGATGGATCAGAACCGGACTCAGACTGAACAGAATAAAGACGTTATTTAACAGAAAACCTCTAGTTTATTGTTTATTAAGTACAACAATAAACCAGACAAAGTTGATTAGATATGCAGTTTGTTTTATGTGGTAATATTTATTTGTAAAAAAGCTGCTTGTTTTCTGACCTGAAGTTTCTAAATATTGGAGTATAAAAGAGATTTTTTGGTTATCTGGGAATGTTTTATTCCACCTGCAGTTCTCATAAAATATTTTGAAAAAAAGTTACATATTTTAAGATGTTTTGCTGCAGATTCTGTGCTGAAATCTTTCTTTAAATGCAAACAATGTGAATCAAAATGAAAAACAGCCAGTTACTTGAACGTTCAGTGGCTTAAAAACATTACATATTAAATGTGATGAGATTGGACCACTTTGTAATTTAAAGTTTCCTACGGAAACTATAATTACATAGGAATAATGTAATTGTACTAAAAGCCAGTTTTCTCTACCTAGATGTAATCTGAATTATTTTCACAACATTTCCACCACCTAGCTCTGAATTTAGCGCTATAGAGGTGAAGCTATGAAGCTAAATATCCTAAATAAATGTGTTGCTGCTCGGGAAATTGATAAACATTTGGCCAATCAGCATCGCTGACCTTAATGTTCGCTCCGCCATAGAAAACGCAGGAAAGTCTTTGGTTGCCATGGTGATAAATTGATAATGGCGGTGGGCAGATAAGGGGGAGTAAAGACTGAATTCTCCATCTTGAATCGGAACAGAGGATTTTCAAGATGGCCGCTAGACTACAGGTGAGTTTTAGCTTCCATGTTGCTGTTTACCGTCTGTTGGCTCTGCTGCTACACCGACATGCTAACGCCGTTAGCCTAACGGTTAGCTCACTTCCTGCTTTCTTCTTATTGCTCCTGGGTTAGTATTCATAGTTTAAGTATTAGGGATAAAATGGCTTGTTTTTTGAAAATATGCATTTTTAAAAGCCAACCACTTTTGAAAATGCAGATCCGGTTCCTTTCTAAGAGCCAGAATCCCGATTAAGGAAAATGTTAATAGGCTAGTTTAGCTCTGTTGTTGAAATACTGTCCAGAAACAGCCAACATTTCATTTTCCTGCGAAAAAGGATTAGAGCCTCTGAATAAAAAATAATTCTGACTTTTTCTCAAAAGATTTTAGTCAGAAAAAGTCAGAATTTTTGATTTTAAAAACTCAGTTTTTTTCTCATTAGTCCTAATCGTCCACCGTATTTCCATAAGCTTATCCTGAAGTCTGGTTAAAAAGTCAGTCTCTTAGAAAGAAGTAGTAATTTTGAGATTAAAGTCCAAATTCTGTAAAACAAACAAAAAAAAAACTTAATTCTAAGAAGAAAAATTCATTCTGTGAAAAAAGTCTGAATTTTTAGAAAAAAGAGATTAAAGTGAGCATCCTGTGAATTTTTTTTCCTCATTGGCCCTAATCTTCTGTATTTCCTTAAGCTTTGCCCAGTTTATTCTGAATTCTGACAAAGTCAGAAAAAAATCTGAATTTTATGAAAAGAAATAAAAATTTTGAGATTAAATTGAGAATTCAGAAAAATCCAAATCTGTATTTTTTTCTCATTTCCTTAATGCTCTTCCATATCTCCTTAATCTTTGCTCTGTTTATCATGACGCCCCCTGCAGGTCTGGAGCCGCAGGTTGCAGCCCTCTGCCAGAGCTCTGGTTCTCCCTGTCGACGGGTCGGTTCCGGTTCGGCGGTGAACTGTGGACTGAAGCGAGCTGCTTGGCTCCTCCCACTGCTTGTTCACACTGAGCAGTAATGGCTGCCTGGTTGTCACGGAGCGCTGCATGTGGGATCGGCGGCGCGCTGCGGTGGAGCTCCTCTGCCCTGCAGGAGAAGCTGCGGTCGGTGCAGGACCTGCCGCACGTCAGCGCCCTGGAGATGCTGTACCGGGTTCTGGTCCAGGGCTACTTCTCCTCTCTGCACACGTTGCAGGTCCGTCAGAACAGAGTTCTGGGTTAAATGTCCAGCTGTCAGTTACAATCCATCATATTTTCTGATTCATCTCTATTTTTTGGTGTAACTGACCAACCTGCACCTTATTTATTTAGGTCTGGGTGTGTTAAACAGAAAACATGACCTTTGATCTCATAGATAAGAGCTGAATTTCAGGAAAACATGGCTGCAAATGTATATTTCTTTATTAATATTACTGCTGCAGCAATTAGAGCAGCTCTGCTTTTTTATTGCGTGTTAATGCTGCATGTAACCATGTTGTGCTGTCTGAAGGTCTATGAGAAGCAGCTCTATGGACCCATTTATAAAAACGGACGCAATGCGGTGTCAGTGAGCAGCGCCGAGCTGCTGGAGGAGCTGGTCCGGAACGACGACAAGTTTCCCACCAGAGGAGACATGGATCTGTGGACGGAGTACCGCGAGATGAGAGGCCTGGGCTACGGACCCCTCACAGAGTAAACACCATTCACTTCCTGTTCCTTCACCTCCTGTTCCTTCCCCCGGTGGAACCGTGCAGACAGTCACTGTTCCATCTGGCATCAGTCTGGTCGATTACCAGACCGATCCTGATAGAACTGGTGGAGTTCATCTGAACTCGATGGTTTCCACTCAGAAACAAAACAGATTGCTTGTTGGAGCACCAAGTGATTAAGGGCACCGTCACACCTGATAGTCTGGTACACTCAGTTCGATTGGGGACTTAAGGTCGAACATCTGAACTGTTTGAGCAACCTGTTCCCCTCCTCGCCTGTGGAGGCGCTGCAGCAGGAACCACTGAACCAAAAACTTCTGAAGAAGACAATGAGAGCAACTTCCTTTTCTAGAAACGTAAACAAAAATGGATTGCCATCAAATTTTAGCGGTTGGAGGATTTCTCTTTTGTTGTAAAGGACCACCACTCATTTCCCCGCTAACGCTAGGGTAGCATGTTTGTTTCGGTTGTATTTGCCCAGAATGCCCTGCGTTGTAGTCCACTTCCTGTTTCTGGTCCACTTGGTGTGTACATATGCATTCACCAAAGAATAAAGCCTGCTGTAGAGATTGGAGCTTCATACACAGTGAAAAGGGAATGGGCCTTAAGACCCTGAGGTACCTCAGATATAAGTGGAAACGGGTCACTAATGAGGAAAAACAGATTTAAAAACAATCAACTTGAAAAATACATATAAGAAATGCCAAACTAGAAGCAATAGAGGTTTAAACTATGACACAATGCAGGCGCATAGAATATAAATAGCTTTCTGGTGTTGCAAAGGAACTGCAACAAAAGGATTGAACCTAAAAAGTCTAACCTAACCTGATCGATCAATCCAGAAGGTCAGCTTCAAACCAAACATTTTCCTAAAAGCTCATGAAACGTTTCTGATGGAATGTGATGAGCTGTTTGTGCTGCCAGGGAAGGGGAGCGCTGGTACAAGCTGAGGGCGGTTCTCAACAAGCGGATGCTCCATCCCAGGGATTCAGCTCAGTACGACGGGGTGATCAACGCCGTGGTGACAGACTTCATCAAACGGATCAAACGTCTGCGTCTCTGCAGCCCAACAGGCGACCTGGTTCCTGACATCGCCAATAAGTTCTACCTGTTTTCACTGGAAGGTGTGTGCCATCAGTGTCCATAAGTAATGACTCTCTGAGAACAGATTTTATTTGCTTTTGAATATTTAGGTTTTGCCTCTCAGGTATTTCCTCCATACTGTTTGAGGCGAGGCTCGGCTGTCTGAGTGAGGAGATTCCTGCCGGTACCCAGGAGTTCATCACTTCCATCTCTCAGATGTTTTCCAACGCCGTTTATGTGGCGATCTTCCCAAAGTGGAGCCGCAGCCTGCTCCCCTACTGGCAGCGCTACATCGCTAGCTGGGATGGCATCTTCAGCTTTGGTGAGCTGCTGAAGCTTTACAGAAGAGCCAGTGGCCTAAACCAACTGGTGATAAATTTGCACTGAAATATTATAGATGCAAAAAGCTTAGTAGCTAGCAAGAGTATGTTAGCAGCTAGTTAGCTTCAGCTGCAACCGCCTCCGGTCATGAAGATTTCTGTGCCAGACAGAAAAATCCTGTAAGGTTAACTTGCATTTTTTTAATGAATTTAAGACATTTTAAGACTTCTTAACTTTTGGTTTTGCTTCAGGTTGGTGCTACCTCATCCACCGTAACCGACTTTCCTGCTTTCAGCTTCACTGTTCCACCTGCTTCTGCTAATTGTCCCACTTCTGCTCCACAGAGCATACCTCCATGTCTCTACTCTCACTGAAGAGCACAACGTCATCTGCAAACATCATGACTCCTGTGATAGCTCACCAGCTAAACTCTAACCATCAGCACTGCTTTTGTATCTTTGATATAATCCCATCTCTACCTATATCGGATTTACCAAAAATGCTAGAAGCTCTGCGACCAAATGGAAGATATTGCTTGGGGCGTGCTGTGGTGGCGCAGGGGGTTAGCACGCCCCACGTTTGGAGGCCTTAGTCCTCGACGCGGACGTCGCAGGTTCGACTCCCGGTCCCGACGACCTTTGCCGCATGTCTTCCCCCCTCTCCTCACCCTCCTTCCTGTCTGCCTACTGTTGAAAAAATATGAGCCACTAGCGCCGCAAAAACTCTTCGGAGAAAAAAAAAAGGAAGATATTGCATCTTGTTTGAAGACGTTTGCTAAGCTAAGCGGGTGTTGGCGGCAACTGCAGCAAAATTAAACTGTCGGGTCGTCTCTATTTTATCCGACTTCTGTTGTTTAAGGTAAAACTTTGATTGACAAGAAGATGGAAGACATTCAGCAGCGAGTGGACAACGACCAGGATGTGGAGGATGAATATCTGACGTACCTCCTGTCAAACTCCCAGCTGAGCACCAGAGATATCTACGCCAGCGTGACGGAGCTGCTGTTAGCCGGAGTGGACACGGTACTCGACTCATTCCTACGACAATAAAACCCTGACCCGTTTGTATTCCAGGGTTTGGGATTCTGACTCTAACTGGATTCACAATCCAGTTAGATTCTGACTTATCTACACTGTGATTTAAATGTGTCTTTGTTTCTATTTGAAAGACCTCCAACACCCTGACCTGGGCTTTGTACCAGCTGTCCAGGAACCCAGAAACCCAGAACAGACTTTATGAGGAGGTTTCCTCTCTGGTACCGGCGGACCGGATCCCCAGCGCCGCAGAGGTCACTGCGATGCCGTTTTTACGAGCCGTGATCAAGGAAACTCTCAGGTCAGACAGCATGGAGTGATGTTTGGTGTTAACTACATGCAGCCTGTTTGTAATCTTAGCTCATGTTTTTACAGGATGTACCCTGTGGTTCCTATAAATTCAAGGATCATAAAAGAAAAGCCTGTTGCTGTTGGTGGATATCAGTTTCCAGAAAAAGTGGGTCTGATTTTTGTTTTGTAATCCAATAAAGTAAATTTTCTCCAGATTTAGTTTTATAGAACAATAGAAAACAGGATTGTAATATTATTTCCTCTGTTGTTTTGCCAGACTTGTTTCACGCTCTGCCACTACGCCATCAGTCATGATGAGAACACTTTCCCAGAACCGTACCGGTTCAAACCGGAGCGATGGCTCCGTGACGGCCGCCAGAGGCCCAACGCCTTCGGCTCCATCCCGTTTGGCTACGGCGTTCGAGGCTGCGTTGGTCGCAGGATCGCAGAACTCGAGATGTACTTGGTTCTGTTTCGGGTAGGTACAAAACCCAAACACAGCATCATGATAAAGAAGCGTTCACATCCGGATTCAAACCAAACCAGAGTTCACTTGAACCGGACCCAGACTGAGGAGGACCGGAGTTCGATTAGCATTTACCTGACTTCGAAGCAATGCAGCAATTTAATAAATCATTACATTTATTTCAAAATTGAAGTCAAATTCATAGATGAATTACACCAAGATTGATACTTCGAAAGCGTTTCCTTCCCATTAAGAACATTGGATTTCTGTATTAAAAATCTGTGTATTAGTTTTATATAATTCGGTTTTCATTATCTTGGAGACATAATCATTAAAATAAATACTTAAAGTTTATCTGTCAATGTCTTTTCTACAATATTCTAAATTATTATGTATTTTTGGCATTTCTTCTCAGCTTATTCGAGAGTTTGAAATCAAACCGAATCCCACTGCGGATGATCTAAAGATCGTCAGTCGGGCCGTTTTGGTGCCAAACAAGCAACTGGACCTGCACTTTGTGGACCGACGATGAAGGAACAGTTTGATTTAACAGTTTAACTAAACGTCCCAAAAGTGCTGCTTCTGTTTTGTTTTCATGTGAAAACTTCTGTTTAGCTAAAACTAAAGTTATTGACAGTTAGCCTTTAGCTAGTTAGCTAGAGGCTAACTGTCATTATCCAACCATTCTATGTGCAATCACAGCAGGAATGTATTTAGGTCTGGATGATAGAGTTAAACTTACATGCATTTCCACACTTTAATTATTAATAGGGAGAAAAACTATTGAAGCACTTTCTGTATGCTAACGTCAAAGCTAGCTGCTGCTAACCGGCCAGGCCTTCCTTTTCCTGGAGAGTTTACATTGTTGATGAGCAGAAACAATCAGGAAGTTAACAACCCAAAACAGTTTTTTTGTTTAGCTAAATTCTAATGTTTGTAGTTTAGTGTGTATAATTTATAGATAAGGTTTCTAAAATTTATGTCATTTGGCCAAAATTGTCAAGTAAAATGCTAGGAGAAATACAGTATATATGTATTTTGTAAACTAGAATAAAAAAAAGATCATTATGTACTGGTTCAACAATAAGCTAAACAGGCAATATTTTAATTAAACAAATAGTCAGTTCTATTGTTGCTGGAAAGCATTGTATAAATCATTGTAGATTGAAAACTTAAAAGAGGAATTTTTCAGGTTTGCCTTATTAAAAGAAAGACATTTGTGTTATTAATTCTTTTGAATTGGTTGGAACAAACAGAAAGCAGATCTGGGTGAACCGAAGTCTGAGCTTGACTGAAGGTCACTGGGAGATGTGGTTCTATTTACTGTGAAATTTAAAGAGAATGCAAAAACTGTGGCTATTAAAAGATGAATACTTTATTGTACTGAATACATTCCATTGTTAAAAGATTTAAATTCGTCTAATCATTTTATCTAAATTATAATTTGAAATAAAAGGCTGTAGGTCAGATTAATGTGATTTTTGCAGTTCTTTATACTTGAGGTTATGTCTGTATGTGACTGTAGGTTTGAATATCTGATTACATGTTTGTCATAAACGCTAATTATGTTCAATTAATTTGCTTTTTATAATGTAATTAGTAATATAATGTTTTTACTGTTGTGGTATAATCTATATTTGTGTTCAGTTTTATTTTTCTAGTTACACAAATTTAAGAGATAATTTTTATCTTCCACAGATTTTATGAATGTAAAGTAATTAAATTATAACATCTTTATCTAAAAATATTTGTTTCCTCTTTTCTGTTTGCTGAAGTCATCCATCCATCCATCCATCCATCCATCCACCCACGTTTGCGCAGCTATCTTTGCGGGGACTTTCCATTGTCTTCCATTCATTTCTACAGCCATACCCTTATCCTTATCCTAACCCTAACCATTGCATACCTAACCCTAACCAAAACTCAATTCACACCTTAGTCCTAAATCTGACCCCTGACCCAAAAACAGCGTTTCCCCTTGTGGGGCCCAGGCTTCGGTCCCCACAAGGAGCAGTGGGTCTCCACAACGTAGTATATGTCAGGAAAATGGTTCCCACAACGTATTGGAAACAAACACACACACCCAGGTGTCATCTGCGTAGAGTTAGATACTCGCTTGCTGCTGTTGCCTGTTGGGAGCTGATAGACGGAGGAATAATGACTCTTTCTCTGTTCAGAACATTGTGGAATGAAGCATCATAATCTGCATGAACAGATTAGCTTTAGCTTCATGAAAATCTTTAAAATATTTTCAGAATTTGGTCAGGAAAAAGTCAGAAATCAAACATCCTGTTTGATAATCTCAGTTAGTCCAGAACTTCAGTTGCTGTGTTTCCATTGTTAGTGTCGAACACTTAACAGAAATGCAATTAAAATCACATATGAATAAGTTTGTTCATGCAGTAAGTCATTAAAAACATGCTCCGCCATCATCCTCCAACTACTTCCTGTCGTCTTCTTCGTGGATTGTGACACTTTGCAAAAAAAGTGTTTCCATTGCAGTTTTCCGAAGTAAACCAAAAAATTATATGGTCAATGAAAACGTAGATATTGACTTCTACGTCGAGACGAACAGGGTAACCAGATCATCAAGTTACTTTAAATTACTCAGAGTTTTGTGCCTCTGGTAAGGCACAGACCTCCAGTGGATGGGAAAGTTTGCAACATCAGAACTTATTTGGCAAATGTTTTCTAATGTGAATTAAAAATGTTGATAGAAACACGGCTAGTGCACACCTGTGAAGGTCAACCATCAGGTCATCCTGAGCCTAATGAGGGAAATGACCAACAGGTGTGCAGGCGCCAACAGACTCCCCCACACACACCAACAGAGATCCTCTGAGCAGGAAGAGGAGTCACTTGCACTGCAGGACTGGTGCAGTTCCTTGAAGACATTACTGTGAAACATTTCAGCTTGGTTTTCAGCATAAGGGCTTCTGAGTTCAGGAAAGTTCAGATTCTCTAAACAGTCGGACGTTTTGCTGTCAGCAGCTGGTGTTTCTTGCTCAGCCCCAGAGGTTGTGTAATCCAGAGCGAGGAGGTTTCACATGCTGGGCTGTTCCCTTAAAAGGGAAACCAAGCTTCATTGTTGGGAGCAGATCGGCTTATTAAGACGCTTATTAAGTCCGTCCAGACAGATTACACAACTGAAAAGGCTTTAAACCAGAGAAAACTGAACATTTCCTCAGACTCCTTCCTTTGTGGTTTGGGTCTTCAGACCTGGACGGGTTAAATCGTGCTCCGGACCGACCCCTCCCTACCACAGCAGCTTGGATGTAACAGGATCCGTGTGTTTTCCACTCACCTCCTGCCATGGCTGCGTGGCTGTTGAGCAGAGCGCTGTCGGGGAGAAGCGGCGGTCTGCTGCCATGGAGCCGGGTCTGCTGCCGGGAGGGGTGCCGGATGGCTCCCTCCGTCCTGCCCGCCCTGCAGGACAAGCCTCGGAAGGCCTCGGACCTGCCCCGGGTCAGAGTCTGGGAGATGCTCTACAGGATGCTGGTCCAGGGCTACTACAACCGTCTGCATGAGCTGCAGGTACCTGACCGCTCTGCAGCTTTCACACCTGCAGCCAAAGCCTGAAGCGCTTCCACATCCTGGTGCCAACAAATCTAACGCTGACAGCACGGTTCTGTTGGCGTTAGGTATGTTGCATGACCAAATCAAGGGCAGGTTTTGGTTATGCATTTGTTTTTCATGACCAAAGCAAATGCTGCTCAGGTAGCTTTACCTTTGTTTCTATTGGAGACGCACTGATCCGATTGCTAATGACGTCACTACTGGATGTTCGGAGAAACAGAACGGCGATATCTGAGGAGCGCGCAACGTTCCTGGAGATTTGTTTCCATATTCCTCCATGCAGAAGCTCAGTGTGGAGAAACCTAAACAATGGTTGAAATGCAGAAGCCTCAACGTGAGCAGAGAGAAAGCAGCGATGGCAACAGACACTGTTAGCTAGCGTTGCTAGCACTACTCTATCTGTGCTTAACGGGTTCCCGCCAAGTAATAAAATATGAAAATATTGACTCCTCAATGCCTTGCAGTTAATTTTTCCAATGAAATATCAGTTTGTAAAAGCCTGTGAATCGATTAGACCTCCTGTCATGAGGCGCTGACTGTCGCTACACCGGTGTTCTGTGTCAAACAAAACGATTCTGCAGCTGGAGTTTATTTGTAGTCATCAAAAAACGATTGGTGGGAATTAAACTGTGCATATTAATAACCTAAAGCACCCAATCAGAAACAAAATCAGTTCAGACGTTTCCCCAAAACAGCTTACCGTTTGTCCGAAGCTAAAATGGCCGCCAGAGCGCTGATCTAAATTTAGTAGTTTTACCTCATTTGCAATCGGCCCGACATAGAAAAATAATTCTACATATCAGTGCCGGTCTTTCTGATCTACAAGGGCTTTTCTATTCAGTCTAGTTCTATGCTTTATTATTTATTTTACATCATATTTAGATTCCTAATGGCACTTTCTGAAACATGTGGAAGAATTTATTTTTTATGCTTTGTGTTGCTTACTTTATAATTTATTTTACATTGTTATATCGTTCACCGCACTGACTGGACAAATTAAAGTTGTTTTTACGTTTGACCAAACTTTGAAGCTGTTGGTGTTTTTAGTTATTCTCTTCTGGTGCAAAACCAGTAAATGAAATTGTAATTCAGTCCATTTCTGTCTGTTTGGAAAAAAGAAACGGTTTAAATCAATTCAGATACTAAACCTCAGATATCAGTATGAGTATCGGACCGGAAAAAAGTGGGTCGGTGCAGCCGTAGTTTCTATAGCAACCACCAGCTAAAGGAGGGCGTTCCTCTGCTGGGAGCGTCCAGCTGAGGTCAGGTTACAGGTTTTTATCAGGATTCTGATCAGGATTCTGATCAGGTCTGACCGGGTTTCCCTCTCTTCCTCTCAGCTGTATGAGAAGCAGCTATATGGACCCATATACTGGAGCGGGATGAAGTCGGTGTCGGTGAACACGGCCGAGCTGCTGGAGGAGCTGCTGAGGAAGGACGAGAAGTTTCCGTCCAGAGGAGACATGTCTCTCTGGACGGAGTACCGAGACATGAGGGGGTTGGGATACGGACCCTTCACAGAGTAAACCCACACTGCATCCAGTTTGTAAAAACCAAACCAAACTGTTGTGATGGATGTAAAACAGCTTTACAGGAATAAAGGATGAACTGAAAGAGGCTCAATGACCAGAATTTTGCAACATTTTTTCCTTCCAAAATCTAAAAACAGAAAAAAATCAGGCAGACTGGACATACAAACATTTTAATTTTGTTTAAGAGAAGAGCTAGCTTAACACAGCGATCACAGATAACTTGACATCAGGTCAGGCTGAGGCAGCAGAGTGGTGGAAATAAGAAATACTGCCACCTGCAGGTCGGAGTTGGCATCAATACAAAGTTTTTGACAAAAATTTACAAAACTGACAAAAATGTTTTTGAGAAAATTTACAATAAACAGAAGTGATGAAGTCTGTCAAAGAAAAGATGGACAGCAGCGTTTTAGGCCAGCACTACCCAGGATCTTCCCTTAAATCTGGTTTAGTCGACATTATCGCCACCTGCAGGCAAAGCACAATTACTGCATTCTTGATTTAAGTGACTTCGTAGACCTGATTTTTATTTTTGAAACATATTTTTAAAAATAGCGACTCAGAACTTCCTATCACTGGTTGCCATGGTTATTCCCGCCATCTCCTGGATGCAGGGCGAAGGAAACCCCTGAAAATGACATGTTGTATTGAAATAATATAATGAACTGTGGAAATATTAATGTGTCTACACGTTTTTTAAATGCAAAACTCATGTCTCAGCATTTCCACACTGAAAGAAAAGTATATTGGATGTTTTTGTGTCGTTTCCTTCATTTGCTCTTGATGCAGCGCCCCCACAGGCGAGGAGGGGAACAGGTTGCTCAGCTGAAAATGAAACAAATGTTGCAACTTTGGTCCCAATCGAAGGAGTTTATCACACTGTCAGGTGTGAAAACACCTAAAACTGGCAATTCTGTAAAAACTGTAAATTCTGTTTAAATTTTGGTTTAATCAAATAAGGACTAAAATGCATTTTTAAAATCTGTTTTCATCTTTTTGTCTGAGCTGTCCAGGCTTTGAATGGTGTTTCTGCTGTAAATGTAGCTGCGCTGTGGAGCTCCTCAGGGCGCTGTGTTCGCACCACTTTGACCAAAATATCCTTTTAATGCGTAGGAAAACATTTCATATATTTTGACTTGCAAACCTAAACATCAAGATATGCATCACAACCACAAAACACAATTCACTCAACATCACCAACAGACTGTCAGCTTTGGGCTTGGTATTAATTTTCTCTCCATTGTTAGAAAATGTGATGAGCTGTTTGTGCTGCCAGGGAAGGGGAGCGCTGGTACAAGCTGAGGGCGGTTCTCAACAAGCGGATGCTCCATCCCAGGGATTCAGCTCAGTACGACGGGGTGATCAACGCCGTGGTGACAGACTTCATCAAACGGATCCAACGTCTGCGTCTCTGCAGCCCAACAGGCGACCGGGTTGTTGACATTTCCAATGACCTGTATCTGTTTTCTCTGGAAGGTGAAATGCAGCAAACATCATTCCCAAGAACCAGTACTCTGGTTTTTAATTTGGTGTTTAATTGTTTTTGTCACCCAGGAATCGCCTCCATACTGTTTGAGACTCGGCTCGGCTGCCTGGAAAAGGAAATTCCTGCCGGAACCCAAGAATTCATCAACTCCATCGCCCAGATGTTCTCCAACAGCATGGCTGTGGTGATAACGCCCAAGTGGAGCCGCAGTCTGCTGCCGTTCTGGGGGCGTTACATCGCCGGCTGGGAGGGCATCTTCAGCTTCGGTGAGTTGGAGAAACCAACTGGTGAGCATCGCAAGTCGGTAGTGCCATAAATCACCATGTTTTGCTGCCATGTGTCTGTGATAAAAAGTCACACAAGAGATGGAGGCTGTATAATATCGCACTGCTTTCTGATTGCCGAAAAAAACCTGCGTTTATTCAGGCCATTAAACATTAAACACTACGTTGAACACAAAAAGCAGCTTTCAGTTACCTGAATAAACACAGGTTGTTCTTCAGATGGTGTAAAAACAGCCTTCAGACTGGATTTACTGGTATTTATGGAATCCTGACTTGCTTGATTTTTTTTAACCAAATGTGAAGGAAAGGTGACAACTTGTGGCACTTTTGGGTTGCCGTAGGCGAGGATGAGTTTGTAAGAGTTGAGGATGCTCCAGAAACATCCTGAGTGAGACGCAGACACTCAGCTGAGGGTTTTTAACCATAACATAGTTGGAAAACATGAATACATGAATCATCATTCGTTTGCCTCGGAGCTGATTGGCTGAACTACTGAGAGCAGAAATGAGGAAGACTGTAAATGTTGTAAATGTCTACGATAATGCCAAGACGGCTTCCACCGTGTGCGTTTATTCATATTAAGGTATATGTGATGTTTAAACAATTAAAACAGGCAGTTATAAGAATATTAACTGATTTTTGGTGTAACATCAGGGAGCAGTAAACTCTACCTGAACTCTTAGCTCAGTTATATCCAACAGAAAGAGAATCTGATCAAACAAAACTAGCAATAAGAGATTGAAACAACACCAAGCTTCATTTGCTCTTCCTGTAGCTAAAACTTTGATAGACAAGAAGATGGAGGACATTCAGCAGCGACTGGACAACAACCAGGATGTGGAGGGTGAATATCTGACGTACCTCCTGTCCAACACCCAGATGAGCAGTAAGGACGTCTACGCCAGCGTGACGGAGCTGCTGTTAGCCGGAGTGGACACGGTACGCACACACAGTTCCTGAACAAGTCAACAGACTCCTTAGTTCAAGTATTTCTGACACACCAGATGCCTACAGCTCTTTCCAGGAACATTTTGGTGTTTATCAACTTTGTTGGTATTAATTTGTAAGCTACTTTCTGGTTGCATGTCTGTGTCTTTGTCTCAAAGACCTCCAACACCCTGACCTGGGCTTTGTACCAGCTGTCCAGGAACCCAGAAACCCAGAACAGACTTTATGAGGAGGTTTCCTCTCTGGTACCGGCGGACCGGATCCCCAGCGCCGCAGAGGTCACTGCGATGCCGTTTTTACGAGCCGTGATCAAGGAAACTCTCAGGTCAGACAGCATGGAGTGATGTTTGGTGTTTCTAACAAGAATCACTCTAATAACCACACACTGTTAACAATCTGCTGAACTGATCTTCAACAGGATGTACCCTGTGGTTCCTATGAACGCACGGATCATAACAGAAAAACCCATTTCTGTTGGTGGATATCAGTTTCCAAAGAAAGTGGGTCTGATTCTTCGTTATAAACCAGTATCATATATTTTGCACATATTTACTGTGAACATCTATAACACCTTTGTAAGCATCACTAGTGATGAGAAACATTATAATTAAAGGTTATTGGCTTCACAAACAACTGATCTTTAATTTATAACTTAAATGTTTTAAAAGTCTCCTTTCCTGGCCAGCTGGTTAGAATAAAAATAATCCACATGTGAATCTGCGGCGTCTTTTCAGGTTGGTGTCTTGGTCAGAATTTATGTTACCTTTTGTGACATCAGCAAGATGGCGTCCAGATCAGTCCGTTTGAGCAAAATGGAGACCAACACTAGTATTTACTCAGTGTAAAGGTTTAAGTTGGGTGGATGTCTTCTGGAAGGTTGAAATGGGCCGTGCTAACGTTCCTGAATCTGTTGACTCGTCTTTCTCCAGACTGGTTTCACGTTCTGCCACTACGCCATCAGTCATGATGAGAACACTTTCCCAGAACCGTACCGGTTCAAGCCGGAGCGATGGCTCCGTGACGGGCGCCAGAGGCCCAACGCCTTCGGCTCCATCCCGTTTGGCTACGGCGTTCGAGGCTGCGTTGGTCGCAGGATCGCAGAACTCGAGATGTACTTGGTTCTGTTTCAGGTAACAAACAATGCAACATTGTGATAAAGAAGCTTAAAAAGGTACTGATTCCAGAAAGATTAGAAATTCAGAATTGTATCATAAAACATTAAATAGTCCTAGCACACAACCCTGTGGAACGCCGTGACCAACTCTGGTGTGTGAGTGATGCTTCCAGCTAAGATAAGGAACACTGACTGATTCTTGATTCAGGGTTGGATTCAGATACAATCCAACCCTGGAATCTGTTATAAATAATGTTTTAACACTAAACATGAATAGAGCGGAGTGTCGTCTGCATAGAGTTAGATTCTCATAAACTGTTACTGCCTGCTGGGAGAAATAAAGACCTTTTCTCAACACAGAACATTGTGAAATGAAGCAGCATAATCTGCATGACAATATTATCCTTATCTTCAGAAAAAACCCTGAATAAAATGTGAACGTTTGAGGCACAGTAAACAGACAATAGATCAAAATATGAACCAAAAAAGAAGCTTTAATTTAACATGGAACCAATGAGCTTCCATAGAAATTCACTGAGGCATGAAACATCACAAACAGAAACAGATAAAGTCCAAGATCCACAGATCAGAACCAGGACCTTTCAACACCAGATGAGATCAAATTTGAATCTCTGAAATCAACGCTTCAGCTTCTCACCAATCCATCCATTTCTGAATTTACATAAAATTATTAAAATGAAGCTTCATTATCTTTATTTACTTTCTGTTTTTTGTCTTCAGCTTATTAATCACTTTGAAGTCAAGCCAGACCCGACGACCAGAGAGTTGAAAAGCATCAATCGAACAGTTCTGGTTCCAGACAAACAACTGGACCTGCACTTTGTGGACAGATGAAGAACCAGACCTGACTGAGTCCGACCGGGTCGACTGGGCCGTGGGATTACCGCATAACCACAGCTTTACGGGGGAGTGGCAGCAGATCTGAAACAAATGTGCAAAACAAAACGGCTCTTTTTCATTTATTACTGTAATGAGCATATTTAATGTTTTTACTGTTATCACTTCCAGCTTCTGTGGATGAACCATCAATTATCTGAGTTTATATATATATATATATATATATATATATATATATATATATATATATATATATATATATATATAAATAATATGTTTTGTTTGCTCACTTTATGTAAAACACAAAATAAATCTCTATGCTTGTGGTTTTGCTCTAACCTTCATCGCGGCTGCAGCTGAGATCAGGCGGACGTCTTCCCGCATCGAGCAAAGTGCTGAGAGAAGCGCCGTTTATTATGACGGAGAGATCAAAAGACTAAAATATGTGGAAATGATTTGGAAGATTAAACAATCTTATAACATAACCATAACATAACTTGGTTACATAACCAAGCAGCTGTGGACCATGAGAGCAAGAATCTGCTTCTAAGAGGCTGCAGGCTTGACTAGTTAACCAACTAAATAATTAAATCCAAACTAAATATTTACTTAGCAAGCCAAGTATTTAGTTTGAATCTAAATCTTTAGTTAGAAAGCTAAATATTTAGTTTTAAGTTAAATATTTAGCTCCAAACTAAATATTTTGAGCTTGCTAAATATTGATACAAATACTGATTTTTAAGCTAAATATTTAGTTTTTAGCTAAACATTTGGAGCTAGTTAAATAATTTGAAATGAGATATTTAGCTCTTAGCATGATATTTAATTTGCTAAATAAACATTTAGGTTAGAGCTAAATATTTACATTCTGAACTAAATATTTTGCTTAGTTAATATTTAGTTTGGATCTACATATTTAATTAGCAAGTAAGATAATTGGTTAAGAAACAAAATATTTTTCACTCTAATTAAAATTAAATATTTAGTTACTAATTGTGGAACTTATATGAATAGCATGGTGAAAGTATGACTTTGAAAAATGATGCCCATTCTTATGGCTAAATGATCCAGATTGTTGCCAGTTTGACTGTAACGTCAGTAGACTTGCTTTGCCTTGAAGCAAACAGCAGGGGGCGGTGTTGCTACATCAAAAAGCAGTTGAACTTCAGGGCCAAATAATGTTCGGAGTAAATATTTGAGTCCAGACTAACAGATGCCGCTGAATTTAAAATATGAAAACAGGAAGGTGCTTTAGTTTTATAGCTGGTAGTTAAAGTAACCAGAAGCTTTTTAAAACTTCTCCAACATGTGCGCTTTGATCCTGAGCGGCAGCACGAAGAGCCAATCAGAGAGCGGCTTGTTGGGACACACGTGAAGGTGAGTGAGTGTCGCTTCAGCTTCAGTCTGCAGACTACCTGTTTGTTCCCTCAGACTGGCGGAGCAGCTGCGGGAACACCTGGAAACTTCCCCGCAGGGCTGATCGGGTTCTCCAGCGCAGTGATGCCGGGCGGGCCGCGGGCAGCTCGGCCGCAATGAGGTCCTGATTCCTGGCCGCCTACAGCCGCAGGGAGCCGCGGGGAGCCGGGCGAGAGGCCGGGAGGAAGCCGCTCTGCTGGATGGGTCTGTGGAGGAGCTCGGATGGGATGCACGGTGAGCTTCATCTGCTGCGAAGAGGATTTTCTTCAGATGCCCCTTTACCAGCATGAGGACGAGAAGAAGAAAGAGGTGAGGAAGCTGCGAAAGTCTCAGGAAAGCCATTTTTAATCTGCTCATTTGGTTTTTATCAAAAGTTTTCTTTAAGTTAAAAAGTGTAACTGCTTTTAAGTCCAATTCTTGAACCTTTAAGCAGAAACAATCATGTTCCCATGTGGCGGTGGGCATTTAACGTGATAAATTTGATCATAATGAGAATTTAGATTTATTGTTACGATAGGTTTCAATTAATGACGTTTAAACCCCCCAAACTGTCCCCGTTGTTAGGATTGATACTTTTACCGTTTTCTCCAGTGTTTGTTCATTGAAAGGCTTAATAAATCCTAAATCCAGTCACCACGTGCAGTTTAGTGATATAAATAAAACGTCTTTATGTGACTGGTGTCCTAAAGAAACTCAGTAAAAATGGGAATTTAAGAGCATTAGTTCTGTTTGTAATAAATAGTTCTTATCATCACTTATCAGTATCATACTGCATAATATCATACTAAAACTTTAAATATGATGTATTAATAAGAATTCATGTTTTGTATGTTTTAATCTTCCATTTGGGAAATTAAAAAAGCAGCCAGTTGTTTTGGGCAATAAGTTAAAGAATTTCTGGTGTCTGGAAAAAGACCCCAATCGTTGAGTGGCACTGCTCTGTTACCTAGCAACCACAGCGGAGCTCCACCCGTTACTTAGCAACCTGGTCCCTTTGATCAACTGGTTTTCAGACTGTATGCGCTGCACAATGGCTGCTGGAAAACACAAGACAAGTGTTTTGTTGTTGTCTTGCCATCCAGAAATCACTTGCTGCATTCTGATTGGTTGTGCAGGAGGCTCCACTATTGCTTTTCAAAGTTGTATGGTTGTATAATTGCTCATCTGTTTGTGGCCATTTTCACATGCAAGTGTAAACCTTGAGGCCGACTAAAATCTCCTGACCTAAGAATGATTTTGAGCAGAAAATGAGATGAACCTGTTTTGTTTCGCCCATAAATCGATCCTAACCTGTTTGTGGAAGAATAATAAAACTTTAAGTCCATTTTGTCTCTGATCCCCGTCAAATCGTAGGTTTTTCTTCTCAGACTGTCTCCAGGTTCCTGAACTGAGTCATGTTCCAGCTGGGGAACATCTGGAGGATCTAATGCCTCCATCTTAACTCTGGTTCTGTGTGGGAGGCAGGTAGACCAGGTAGACTGAGTGGACCTTTTACCTTAATGAAAGGAACCTGGAAGAGTCCCACTTCCTGCTGCAGCTCTTAGCAGGCAACGGATCACAGATCCAGCTGATCACAGATCCAGCTGATCACAGCTGGAGGACCTGGGCTGGTTTGGGTTGTATCAGCTCCTCTCCTCCATCACAGACGTCTGTTTTGATTCTCTGATGTTTCTCTGTCTTCTCGTGGCGTTCAGCTGCGTTGTCGTCCATCAGAGCAGCAGGAGGTGAAGCCGATTCAGCTCAGAGCTGCTGTTTCCGTCCGGTTTGCGGGAAACCCGGCTGACGTCCCAGCAGGGATCCGGAGTCTGCCTGGGTTTGGTGGGAATGCCGCTCCGACCGGCGCCGCCGTGTTTCAGCTTGTTTTGACGTGGAAACATAAATATGTGGATGTTTGCGTGACAGACGATATCTGATCAACAATTTATCCAAAAAACAACAAGAGAGACGAGCGAGTCCTGAACACATCAGGAGGAAAAGCTTTTGGCTGATTTTATTATAAATACACATCTAATCCCAGCAGGGATTATTGAGAAGAGTTGGAATAATTTTTCCTGTAGAAAATCTGCTGCCAGATTTCTCCTGAGACTCGATCCTTAAAGGGGCAGTATCCTGTGAAATGTTATTTTGTTAGTCCCTCATCATACACATACCTGGAGGGTTGCTTTGATTCTTTCATGCTTGTTTGAGAAATCCTTTGATCTCCATGGTAACCATAGAGGTTGCCATGGGACACATACAAAGCGCTGCCTGTCTCTTTAAGAACCTCCTACTCATTAAGAACAGGAGGTTCTTAAAGAGACAGAGACCCAATTTCAAATCACCAACTTTCATCTGAGCCGTCTTTCATGTATAGAGCATTTTATATCAACGTAAAATAACATAATTATTTAATTGTGCTATGAAATGATCCTATGTGCCTGGATTATACATAATACTGCCTCTTTTTGCCTGGTTTTTATTGAGTTCTCTTGTTTTTTTAAATCTCCTCTTGGCTGTTGGACTGTTTAATTAGTTTATCGTGAAACACTTGTATCTTTAAATACCATACACATACAGGTTTACTTACTTGCTTTACTAGAAGCTACCAAAGACTTATGAAAAAAAGAGTTTTTTCCTGCAAAAATGTCTGTAATGTTTTATAAAACGGAGTGATGGAGTGGTGGATGGAAGCAGCTGAAAGTCTATTTTCTCTACAGAAGTTTAAACGTTGCTCCACTCAGACTCTGCAGTTTTTTCTGAGTTTTACTGATTTTCAGAACAGAGAAGTATCGTAATTTCTGGACTATTTTAATGCACCTCAATATGTGCAATTCTGGAGCCAATCAGAAAATTCAACTGCAGGAGCCACCGTTCAACCCAAAGATGGCAGCACTGAGGCGGTTTAAGGAAAAAATATATCAGAATGGAGCAAATTTACACAAAAATGTCAGAATTTACAAAAAAACAAAGATGAAAAGGAAAAAATTATTTTAAAAAAAGTTAAATGTTGTTTTATGATATTTATACAATAAGGTTATTTCAGGTTGTTAATTTACTTCCTCCTCTTATAATTTATAAATAAACCCATTTACTGTTGCATTGTTCAGGATAAATAAATATTGAAGGTGGAAAAAACATTTCAGTTTAAATACGGGAGTGAAAACTTGAGTCACTGAGTTAAGCAAAAATTATTCAGAACTTTAGTTTAGATTTCTAATAAGAAATAAATTAACCTCTAAGTTTGTTTTCCTGGGTAAAATGAGACAGGTGCCTCTAAAAGTTAATAAAACAATGTAAAAAAGTTCTAAAAGTAATTCCTAATTTGCTTTTTATTTTTCAATAATCAATTTAAAAAAGCAGATTAGCTTCTCAGCTGTTTGTTTTTCTCCTGCTGCACATGATGGACACACACTATGTCTCCAACAATGCACAGGTTGTTTTAGTGTGTGTTGGTGTGTGTAGCATTCCTCAGTGTGTTTCCTTCAGAGCTGTGAAGCTGTGAGGGTCCTGCATGCCGACGAACAGCTGGCTGAGGCCAACGGCAGCAGAGCTGGACTCTGCAAACGGCTTTTAGATCAGATCAATAAATCTGGGTTTGCTGTTGGATTTTAAGGCTCTAAATGGAGCTAACAGATGATGCTAACAGTTGCATATTGTTTCTTGTTTCTGCTCCATAGTAAACTTGAGGGAGCCGCTCCCAGCTCAGAATAGCAGATAGAAACTCTGGTGTCAAATGTTGAGCAGCTGATCGTTCAAATAAAAAGCGATCGCTGATCGGAGGACAAGCTGCTGCTGCTGCTCGCTTCCTGTCTGAGCAAAATGGACAATAACTTTTATTTATGGAGGTTATTTATATCGCATCAGTCATTTTCTGAAGGAGGGTTGATGCTCGGCATTTAAATATCTGCTTGAGGTGATTAAAATGCACCAGGCTGGAGTTTTTATTGTATTGTTTCTTGTTTTACAGCCAGAAAGTGAAGTGAGAATCCAGTTGAATATTAATGGTCGAGCTGCATCCTGTTTAGATGGAGACTTAAACAATAAAAACAAACTTTCTGAAGGAAAACCTATAAAAATGTTTTACAGCTTAATTATTCTGTGTCATTGTATTATAACAACATTAAAACAATAAACTTGTCAAATGAAATCTTAAGACGACTGGATGGAACTGTAAATAAAATCCTGGAGAATTATTTCACCACCTCAACATTTTCTGGTTGTTTTATCATCAGATTCTGCTTGATTGGTCAAGATTGTGCAGAAATATATTTTATAAATCATAGAGGTGGATGGACGGTCTGAGGGATGAAACTGTGTCTGTGGCGCCGCCCTGCAGGTAAAAGTCCAAACAGTTCATGTCCAGCATGTGTGGGATCTGCAGAGATGTTATCTGCTCTTTTCCTGACCCTTGACCTTTCAATCAATCAGTTTGTTAGATTGATTGATTGATTGACAGTCATAAAAGTCGCCATGCAGTCACCGTTTGATCTGGACAGAACTTTTACTGTGTGAAAATGAAACTTGAGAACTTTGGAAACGATGCTAATGGGCGGAGCCAAGCTGCAGCACGCTGAACGCTTTGTTAAACCAAAATGGAGGATGACTTTAATGTCTCTGACTCGTAAAGAGGACTTTAGTAGATCATGAGGATCCGATAGATGGAAGATGGAATCATTTTCAATAATCGTTTAGAACTGAAAATTGATTTTGAATTGAGTCGTGCCTCAAATGTCAGAGCTTGGATCATGAGATGATTGAAGAGGCTCCGTCCTCCAGGACCCGAGCTCTGATTGGCTGGACCTGATGGACGCGCGTTACTGAACGGCTGAACGTACTTTGATAATCAGGAGTAACAGCCTGAAACACCTGAAGGTTCATGTGTTCATGTTTTCCATCAGTTTGAGTTTCCCACCGCGGTGTGAGGCGGCCGGCGGGCGGTTTGGGTTTTCCTGGGTTGAACATGAAGGTATGAAGTGAACTCGCAGTCACCTGCGGCCCTCGCTGCATTCCAGCGGATGTTTTACCGTTCGGGACACAGAGCTTCCTCTGTTAGCGTCCCTAGGAGGCCGGTGGTTCTCCTCGGCCCGGCGGCGCTGAGCGGCCGCGCGCCGCAGAACAACGCCGCCTCTGTTGGTCTGCTGGGGGGGGAGGGGCGATTCAGAGGTCAAGTTTAACCGACCTGGAGAAATGTTTCAGTTTTTGGTTTTAGATTTTTGATGTGTAGAAATGAGAGAAATAATTTCTCCAGATTAATAAAAACGCTTCATTAATGGCCACCGAACATCCCAGTGTTTTACACTGAAGAGTCACCATGAGGCCTGTCATAACAGTTGCAATAAATAATAATATTTTATTGTTGTTGCAATAAATAATATTGTCATTTTGAGACCATTTTATAATAATAATAATAATAATGATCACGTCTTCCTACAATCATAAAACAGCAGCTGATTTCAAAAACTCCAGACTCCCCCTAGTGGTTAGGAGGACTTCTATTTTGCATTTTTTTCCTGTGATTTTTTTTTCCAGTGATTTGCATTTCTTTTGTTTTTGTTTTTTCCTTTTGTTTGTCTGATTGCGCCTCTCTGTGAGATGCTGACCTCTTCAGCCAGCCAGTGTGTTTCAGCAAATGTACTTTGGCAGGAAAACTCAATGTTGTATTTTTATTCTTAAATTGAGTCTAAATACATTTTTAAAGAAGGATTCATATTATTTTTGTTGCCACTTGTGTGTTTATTCCAGATTTGATAAAGAAACTCGTTTTTTTCCCTTTTTAAACATACAGTATATTTACTTTCTTTTGACAGAAGGTTGACCTCCTCAGGTCAGACCTGTCCATGGTGGTGTGAAGGCTGTGTGAAGGCTGTGTGAAGGCTGTGTGAAGGTGGTATAAAGGTGGTGTGAAGGCTGTATGGAGGCTGTATGGAGGCTGTGTGAAGATGGTATAAAGGTGGTGTGAAGGCTGTGTGAAGGCTGTGTGAAGATGGTATAAAGGTGGTGTGAAGGCTGTATGGAGGCTGTGTGAAGGCTGTGAAGGTGGTATAAAGGTGGTGTGAAGGCTGTGTGAAGATGGTGTGAAGGCTGTATGAAGGTGGTATAAAGGTGGTGTGAAGGCTGTATGGAGGCTGTGTGAAGGCTGTGTGAAGGTGGTGTGAAGGCTGTATGGAGGCTGTGTGGAGACTGTGTGGAGGCTGTGTGAAGGCTGTGTGAAGGCTGTGTGAAGGTGGTATAAAGGTGGTGTGAAGGCTGTGTGGAGGCTGTGTGAAGATGGTGTGAAGGCTGTGTGGAGGCTGTGTGAAGGTGGTATAAAGGTGGTGTGAAGGCTGTGTGGAGGCTGTGTGAAGGCTGTGTGAAGGTGGTATAAAGGTGGTGTGAAGGCTGTGTGGACGCTGTGTGGAGGCTGTGTGAAGGCTGTGTGAAGATGGTGTGAAGGCTGTGTGAAGGCTGTGTGAAGGTGGTATAAAGGTGGTGTGAAGGCTGTGTGAAGATGGTGTGAAGACTGTGTGAAGATGGTGTGAAGGCTGTGTGGAGGCTGTGTGGAGGCTGTGTGAAGGCTGTGAAGGTGGTATAAAGGTGGTGTGAAGGCTGTGTGAAGGTGGTATAAAGGTGGTGTGAAGGCTGTGTGGACGCTGTGTGGAGGCTCTGTGAAGGCTGTGTGAAGATGGTGTGAAGGCTGTGTGAAGATGGTGTGAAGGCTGTATGGAGGCTGTGTGAAGGCAGTAAACCTTTGCTACGTTTAGATGAGATGAATGAATTCATCTCAGACCAACAAGAAGCGTCGACTCGATGAGTTTGGATTTGCTCTCGGAGTCAAACTCGGCTGTTTTGCATTCATGGGATCGGAGAATCCGATTAAGGATTATTTGTTTGGTCGAGTCGTTGATGCGGAACATGGTCCAGGAAGTCTGTGGAATCAGGAATAAAGACGCTTCATTGAGCTGCTTAAAGTGACTCTGATTCAGCAGGCTGGAGGTCAGATGATGGATTAAGGCATGAAGTGACTGTATGCTCACTTCAGTCACAGTGATGTCTGCTTTTTAAAATGTAAATCAGAAGCTTCCTCCAGCCGTGTAGCATCGCTGCTACATCACACTCTCTGTTTGGCCCTCTACCAGCGGCTCCTATGGCTTTTGTTCCTCTGAAAGTGGCCTTTATCCTCCAGTTTTGTTGATTTTTCTCCATGTGTGGGAGGAATTTTCTTGTCTTCTCTCTGATACTTGGCAGGGCGATGAAGCATTTGCTTTTGGCAACGTTGAAAAGCCCCCCAAAGACTCTCTCTGGGGGCTTTTGTAGCCTTTCAGTGCACTTCCCAGTGATGGACAGGCAGCTCCGCTTGCCCACATTTCATCCTTTTTCCTCCAAAATGTCCTTTGTTGATTTTTCGTGGTTCCCTTTTCTTCCTTTCAGGACTTTTTCAGGAAAAGTCGGATGCTCCGGGGCCGTGAGGGTAATTGCTGTCACGGTGGAGCAGAAGTTAGTCGGGCTCCCACGTCGCCCAATCATGTTTTCATCATCAGGAGAAGTTTTTTCTTTGGGTACGTAATAAATCTCCCCTCTGACATGCTACATTTATTCTGAATGCAGGCGCGAAGAAAGACCCCAGGATTTATTTTCCTCTCTTTACTTGAACACCAAGCCTTGTAACAAGCTGAGGCAGATCATTGTTGCTGCTTCGCCCTCACTGGTCCTGCAGAGGAGCGGTTTGCACACCAACACATTCCGATGCTGCAGAGGAATTCCAGAGGTATTCACACCGGAATGACTTCACTCCGCGTCTTACTGGACTGAGAGGGAAACTGTGGCTGCGCTAACACTAATATGCTAATCGTAAAGAGTAGTTCACTAATGCTAAAGCACTTCAAAACATCGTATTTAGCTGAAGTTGATGCTAAAGCGCTATAAAAATACTTTATGTAGCAGCAGATAATGCTAAAGTCCCATAAAAACATTTAGCAGAAGCTAATGCTAAACTGCTAACTTCAAAATAACCATGCGCTAAGGATGCATAGCATTTCATTGACACATGATGGCTACCAACATGGTTGAAATTGTTGCTTTGGCAGTATCTAATTACTATCGTGGTATAGTGCTTTAGCGTTAGCATGACTAATGTTTATGATTAGCACTATAGGGTTAGTACAATTAACGTTTTAGTTAGTGGTGTGTGGAAAATGTATTTATGGGAAGCTAAGTGTGCTAAACATTTTCAAAGTTAGCGCTAGATGAAGAATTAGCTCTGCTATTAGCACATTAGCGGATTAGCAGTGTTTCAGTCAATGTTTTTATGCATATTTTGAAGTAGTTTGAGAAAATTTAAAATAACTTTCTAAATTTTTCATAAAAGTTAAAAGTTTTTCTGCTTGACTGAGGTGATTTTTGGCTTTTCCAATAAAGAGTTATTGCTTAAAGCGAGAGATAAAAACTCAAGACGTTTGCTACATGCTAGTTTGCTACCTCTACTTCCTGTTTTCCAGTCGGTGTAGCGTTAACATCTGGTTGACTTGCTTCAAGCTAGCAGACAGAAACACGCCTAATTCACATTTCCATTTTCCCAGCATTTTAAAAGTTCACGTAACAATTGGACGAACACATAACTGCTAATGAAGGTAATAGATTCTCTGAGGCCAACATAATAATAATAATAATAATAATGATATTAATAATAATAATGATATTGTTCAGTCTGATGTACCGGCCTTTTACTTCTCCACAGAAACTGTTGATTTCCTAGGAAATAAAGTCTACAGCAGATAAATGCGTCTGTGTGACTGTAGCTGAGTCATTAGTTTCCTGACCCTGATCCCTGTCTGTCTGTCTGTCTGACAGCCTGTCTGTCTGTCTGTCTGGTGGTCTGTCGGCCTGACAGCCTGTCTGTCGGCCTGGTGGTCTGGTGGTCTGTCTGTCTGTCTGGTGGTCTGCCGGCCTGGTGGTCTGTCGTGACGTCAGCCTCCTCCCCTCCAGCCTGTGCAGTTCGTGTGTTTAACTCGCCAGGCGCCGCTCTGCCACGTTCAGCTGAAAACCGACTGATTCTTTCTGGGTTAAAGTTTCATGACTGGAATTTGTTGCGTCTGTTTTTCATTAGTTGGATGATTTAAAGTTGCTCAAACACTCATAAGTTCATCATGTTGTTGACATCAGAGCCTCCTCCCTTCAGGGTTTCATCTTCATGCAGCTTAATTTGTCCAGTGTGAAATATTCAGATATTTCACAGGGTTCTGGTTCTGGTTCTGGTTCTGGTCTCCATCACTTCTCCTCTTTTGGTCCAAATAATCACCTTTCAGTCTCGTCTTCATCATTCAGGCTGCTCTGCAGGAGTTAAGATCCTGTTTTCTCAGGACTTTTCCTGATTATTGGTGAGAAAACAGATGGAAATGTTTTAGTTTTTATTGATGTGCTTAAAGTGAATCACGTTTCTCTTGTTTGATGTCAGATGAAAAGAAACTCTAAAGATTCTTTCCCATTTTGGCTTTTTTATATTTTTTCCTTTTCTCCCCTTTTTTCCATTTTTCCATTTGTTTGTTTTATTTCCTATTTTTCTTCTTTTCTTTTTCAATTTTTTTGCTTTTTCTTTCTTGTTTTTTTGGTCTTTTGAATTTTTTAAAACTTTCTTTGTTTTTTTCCACTTTCTCCCTTTTTTCTTTTGCTTCATGTTTTTCTTCTTTCCCTCTTTTTTTATTAACACATTTTTTCTTTTAATCATTTTTGGTGATTATTTTACAGCCTTGTTTTTTGTTGTAATCATTTCTAGTGTTATATCAGGTTGATTCTCAGTAACGATCATTTTCCTGTCATGTTTTCAGTTGGTTTTAGGATAGATTATCTTCATCTGTTGGTGTTGAACTCAACCTGCTCAGCTCCTCGTTCTTCATCCATTAAACTCATCCGTCCTGTGCAGCTGCTGCTCTGTGATTGGCGGCTCTGCAGTGACTTTTCTAAACGATGTAAGGACAGAAAAGTATTTTCCAGCGCCGTGTCCCATCAGAGCAATGTGAGGAAACAGCCTGGATTTTGTTTTATTGTGAAAATATCTGGAAACGAGACAAAATGATTCAGTCTTTGTTTCATAACCAAGTGCAGCTCTGCCTCAGTCTTTCTGTCTCTTAATGACATATTTAAAAAAAAATGTATTATTTAATTTGGATAATAAAAGGTATATAATGCTGGAGAAGCTTTGGTTTAATGAAGAGACCAGCAGGTTTTTATCTCTGACCTCACAGTCTGGCAGAAACAATGGAGCAAACAGTTTAGATAAAGTGTTGGAACGAACGGAGCTCGTTACTTTAACAGAGCCGTTATCAGGAACAGCTTATCTGCACCTGATTTCTCCTTCTTTTCTCTTTTTCTCCTTCTTTTCCCCTGCTCTTCCTCTTTTCTGCCGTGTTCCTCGTCTGTTTGTCATTCGGTGTGTTTTTATTTTACTGCTGCTAATCCGTGGCGTGGCCATGCCTGAAACACAAGTGCAGATTAAAATTAGACCGTGAGATTAGAGTTTGGCATGTCGGTGTTTCTGTGGAGCCAACGGAGCCGGGAACACACAGCCGCTCCAGATACTTTAATTAGGACATGAAGAGGATATTTATAACTTTTTACCAGGAGTTTAACTCTTTAAACTTTGAGTTGAATTAAACCGTGATTCGATAAAGTGCATAACTTTGTTTGGTCTGTCGTATGCCGGGAACAGCTGCATTTTAGAGGATGAATGCAGATCGTCATGGTAACTGATTATGAATGTAGAGCTGCAGCTAATAATTATTTTAAATAAATTATTCTGTCGATTAATCAATTCAAAAATAAATTGCCATATTCTGCAGATTTCAGGAGGAAAATCCTGCTGGAGGTCAAATATTTCCTGAAACAAAACCTGAAGAGTCTGGATGAACCAACAGCAGCAGCAGAGCGTTTTGTTCGGCCTTTATTTGGCCTCAGATCCTCCAGCAGCAGCTTTTGCTTCCAGTTCGGTCCGGTCAGTCTGGGAGTCCGCTCCGTCTTTTCCTGCCTCCTGCAGTCAGAAACCGAACCGCTGCAGCTCTTTCATCAGGAAGGAGGAAACAAACGTCAGGCTGTTTGTTTGGCGTCTGGGTGGGTCTGTGTCCGTCCCGTCCAACGAGACACAGACAGACAGAGACACAGACAGACAGACAGACAGAGACACAGACAGACAGACAGGACAGAGACACAGACAGACAGACAGACAGAGACACAGACAGACAGACAGAGACACAGACAGACAGAGAGACAGACAGACAGAGAGACAGACAGACAGACAGACAGACAGACAGACAGAGACACAGACAGACAGAGAGACAGAGACACAGACAGACAGACAGACAGAGACACAGACAGACAGACAGAGACACAGACAGACAGAGAGACAGACAGACAGACAGACAGACAGACAGACAGACAGACAGACAGGACAGTCCTCGGTCCATCGGCGTCTCAAAGTGACAGTAAAGTGGATTTTCCAGACGCCTCATTCTGACCTCCTGTCTCCTGAACACAGAGCCACTGGGCTGGAAGAGAAAAGCAGTTGTTTCGTTACCTTGGAAACGGTTTCAGTGGATCTGATTTCCCTCTTGGTGCCAGATGTTGACAGATGTGCAGGAGCTCATCTGTCTGTCCAAGAACGTGGCAGCAAGAAGTTTTTGAACAAAAGTGATTGTTTTTGATTAATTGATCACAGAATCTGAAATGTAATCATAATATTGGCTGAATAAAGACACAAATCACCAGAACAACGATTTTAAAATGTTGAGAAAAAGACGTTTTACTGAGAAAAAAGCTCCTAATCAGGACCTGACAGCTTCTTCTTTCTTCTTAATAAACTCAATCTTTTCAAACTCCTTTCAAATTACATCAGATATTGAACCATCGCCATGGTTACGGTGGCGCTGATCGGTGGGTTCCTCAGCATCACCACTCACAGACCTCAGACCGGCGGCCATCTTGTTTCAACCATTCAAACCAGCTGTACAAGTTGAGGGTCATGACCTTTGACCTTCTAACTGAAGGCTGTAGAGACAGAGATGAAACTCTGGTGTTGAGCTGAAACGATTAATCGGATTAATTGTGAAGAAGCGATTTTTGCAATAACCGGCTAATTTAGTAATCGATTAATTGTTAACTGGAATACACAGACACAGTCAGAGCGTTAACAAAACAAAACTACAAAACATATACAGGAAAAAATGATCAAGGAATTGAATTATTGACATCTCTTAATGTATTTCTAGCCATATTAATCATTTGAAACAAATAAATGTATTTTTTCTCTCTTAAGGCTCCTGGATTCACCTGTTTGGTTTTGTTTTTTTTCTCCATGTCTGCATCGGATCATGTGTTAAATTAGTCAGAACATGTGAGAACCAGAGCGTGTGCAGCGTTAGATCTGATCTTTATTCACAGACTTCATGACTAATTTAGTCTGCTTATCAGGTATCAGTTATTTCTGTAAGAACAGCAGCTGCTTCCACCGCTGCTTGTAACCGAAACTCAGAGCCTGCAGTGTCTGAAGTGACCAGCAGGGGGCAGTGAGCGCTCTGAGCTCACAGAAAGCTCCTGTTTCTGGAGGCTTTCTGAGGAATGAATCCTGGATGTTTCACTTCAGGTTTTCAGATTGTTCAGGATCCATGAACACAAACCGCCTCCGTCAGCTCTTAGCTGCTCCTTCCTCTCTACAAACCGCCTCATGTCCGCCTGCGTTCCCCCTCTGGTTCTTATCTTGGTGATCAGATCGTATAGTAAATATCGTGGTAAATATGTCGGATGGTAAATATCCAGTTTCTGTGTGCAGAACAGAAACATGGCCACCATTTTGTCAGCCAGAGAAGAAGACGCCTCCTCTGCGTCTGAAACCTCTGTGAGTCATGTTGAGACTGCGGCCATGTTGATGTCCCATGGATCCAACATGGCTTCCATTAACCGTCCCTCTGAAGCCAGAGGGACGTCCTTGACCTTTGACCTCCCTGTACAGAGCGTTGCTTTGTTTGTCTGCAGCCAGGAGGCTTATTTTAATGACTTAATAATAAAAATAGAAGTTTGAAGACGGTTTAAAGTTTGTTTTCTGATGGAAAAGTTGCAACAAAGAAAAAATGTTGGAAACATTTGAATCTGCATCAGGCTGTTTCCAGTCTGGACTTAAAAAAACTGAGAAAACACAAGAAGTGCTGTTTCTGACTGATTTTTTCCTGTTAGCAAACCATGAGGATAATGACTGGATGTAAATGTTTTGGAGTCTGAACTTGATAAAATGCTATTTCTACCATTTAACGGTTTGGACCTGCTGTCGTCTGGACCAACCTGTCGGACTTCTCTGGGTTCGTTTGGAGCAGATAAGAGAAAACAATCGACTCCGGTTGTTCCCACTTTCCATGCAGTGATCTCTTGACTCCAGCTTTCCACGTCGCTCACGTGTTTCCTTCTGCACCGCTGGAACAATGCAGCTCAGGAAGCTGGTGGAACGGAGCCAGACTGCTGGGCTGGCGCTGGTCAGTGCGTCCCAACGCTCCCAGTCCATCGGCTCTGGATCTGTGGAGGGAATAACGGCTCCTGGTTCTTCAGACCCAACTCAGCGATGTCCCTCTGGCTGGTGAGTCTGTCAGGGGTCAGGGGTCAAACCCGACAACACAGCGTCAGGACTGATGCTTTGGATTGTTTTGAAACTGCTTTTAGCAACGAGCATAAAAGATTTCTGGAATCGTTTTTCTTTGCATTTAATCAAGAGCCTCCAAGAAAACAGGAAAAAGTTAGAAATTAACAATAATTTTGGTTATTTAGTTTGTCATGAGAAGCAAAGAAATTCAAAAGTTTATGTTTCAAAGTCAAATTTTCACTGTTATTCATTAATTTGTAATTGTCACAGATCCAAACTAAATATTCAGAGCTAAATATTTAGTCAGCAAACTATATATTTAGATGGGGGCTAAATAATTAGTTAGTAAGTTAGTTACTTAGTTTGAGGGTAAATATTTAGTTGATATGCTTTTCAGTTATCAAGCCAGATATATATCGTTTGGATAAATATTTAGTTGGAGGGTAAATAAATTTCTAGTTTTAGCTTCAAACTAGAAATTTAGTTTGAATCTAAATAAACTAAACATTTAGTTTGAAGCTAATTGTTTAGTTTGAAGTTTGAAATGAATGAATATTGAGAAAACAGTTGGACTTCAGTCGAGTTTTCAGATGGACGGTTCTGATGTTCTGGTTCTGATGGCCGTTTTTATGGATGTTTTCTGACTGGATTGCCTGACGGAGTCGGTTCCCGTTCACCCGATGATGTCGCCACCTGCAGACTCGCGTTCTGACAGCGTGACTGGTCACTTCCTGTTCTGAGGGGAACAATGACCCGTGACCCGGTGACCTCTGGTCTAACCAGGCTGAGCGCTCAGCCGGCCCGGTGTGACCCGGCCGAAACCGACCCATTGTTTGTCCTGCAGAGAACAGGAAGACAACAGTTTGGTTCCTTGTCTGTTTGCCAGGATTGTTTCAGTTCAGGAGCTGAGCAGTAACTGGTTACATTCACTGCAGTAACTGGTTACATTGACTGCAGTAACTGGTTACATTCACTGCAGTAACTGGTTACATTCACTGTAGTAACTGGTTACATTCACTGCAGTAACTGGTTACATTGACTGTAGTAACTGGTTACATTGACTGTAGTAACTGGTTACATTCACTGTAGTAACTGGTTACATTCACTGTAGTAACAGGTTACATTCACTGCAGTAACTGGTTACATTCACTGCAGTAACTGGTTACATTGACTGCAGTAACTGGTTACATTCACTGTAGTAACTGGTTACATTCACTGTAGTAACTGGTTACATTGACTGCAGTAACTGGTTACATTCACTGCAGTAACTGGTTACATTGACTGCAGTAACTGGTTACATTGACTGCAGTAACTGGTTACATTGACTGCAGTAACTGGTTACATTGACTGCAGTAACTGGTTACATTCACTGTAGTAAGAGAAATTAACCCTTGGTTGGCTGAGAGAAGCTGCTGTTGTTAGCGGATGTTAGCGGAAGTTAGCAGTTGTTATCGGATGTTAGCGGATGTAGCTGTACATCAGATTTACTGCCACACCCAAAGCGAGTTCATTCTAAGGTTCTAGCTAGCGATGAACTGATCTGATCTGTATTGGTCCCGATGTCGACAATAATTTGGATATCTGTGACGATCTATTCAGTCTAGTTCTATGCTTTATTATTTATTTTACTTTATTTTTAGAATTCCAGATTAAACTTTCTGAACCATTTGAAAGAAGATATGTTTGTGCAGTTAAATTTTGTTAATTTGTTTCTTTATTTATTTTACATTGGCTGTTTTTCTCCTGATTCCACTGACTGAATAAATTATATTTGTTTTTACATGTTTGGCCAAACTTAGAAAACTATATTTAATTGCTCTGTAATGTTACCAAATTAATTTAGTTCATTTTTGTCTGTATTTGAAAAAAAAGGAAACGTTTTAAATCAGTTCGGTTGTTTTTCTGTATCGACCGATACTCAGATATCGGTATCGGTATCGGAAGTGAAAAACTGGATCGGTGCATCTATAGTTCCAGCTCTGAAATCTTGTATGTAAAAAATATTTTAAAATTACACATATTAAATCTTTTCTCAGAACCTTGAACGGTTGGTTGTGGGTTCGGTGAGAAAGCGGTTCTGTATCATTTGTTCTGGTTCCATCAGGCGGGTTGGACCGATTCCAGATTAAAACGCTCCTTCGTTTCCCCGCGCCGTCGTTTCTACATTAAACTGCAGACGCCCCTCTGCCCCCCCAGCCTTTTCCCATCATTCTAAGTGCCTGGCTCCATACCAGGCGGTTCTGCCCGACCCAACCCGCCCCGCCCATTTCTGTCCTTAATGTCGCTGCATCCAGAGACGGAAGGCTTGTTGGATGGAGGGATGGCGCAGGAGAAGAGACGTGATTTTGCTTTAATTGGACAGAAAGTGTCCTGTTTTCGTCCCCGGTGAGACGAGCAGAGCCGGACGGGTCCAGGACGGGTCCAGGACAGGATGGGAGGAGTTCACTGGTGCCTCCACATTGTCTTCAGTTGGGCGAAATTGTTCTTCTTCTGCATCTTTCCGTTTTGGAAGCTGAGGAGCGGCAGCAGCCAGGTACAGCGGTGCAGCACTGAGAGGCTGAAGGACGGCTGCCGGAAATGATTTCGGTTTTTATCCTCAGTTTGTTCAGATTTCTGGTTTCTAAAAGCAGCTGGAAAACACCGAGCCTCTCACTGGAGAACAGTTGCTTCTCTGAGGTCATTGCTAACGTCTTTCCACCCTGATGCTGTGCTGACACACACACACACACACACAGACACACACATGCACACACACGTATGCAGACTTTACTGGACATCTGCCTGGAGTATTAGGAGTAATGATGCCATGTTAACTTCCTGTCTTGTTCTTGCTGAATATTGTGAGATTTTTGCTCATTTTGAGTTTCTGCATCTTAAAAATTCAGGAAATATCGTCTACTAAATATCTCATCCAAGCAGTTGCTGCTGTAGCAGTCAGCAACTCAGTGTTTCAGCTGTTTTTCAGTTTTCTGGAAGTTTGTTCCAGATTTGTGGTGCATAGAAGCTGAATGCTGCGTCTCCAGGTTTGGTTCTGCTCTGCGTCAGAACCAGAACCAGATGACCTGAGAGGTCTGGAAGGTTGCTATGACAACAGCAGGTCCTGGAAATGTTCTTCAGCTGATGGAGGGCCGACTCTATGTGAAGGTTAACGTCAGAGTTCAGCCTGATCTCTAGTTTCCAGCTCTAGATTTATTTCTTAGCTAGGCTACTTAGCAGAAGCAGAAGCTAATGCTAAATCAATACTTTCACTATTATGCCTGCCCTTAAGCAACGATTTAATTTTGACATAAACATGTTCTATAACACCTTTAGTTACTGTGTTTATGTCTATATCTGGCTCTCTGCTGTCTGTCTTTTGTTTTTTTCTTGTATGAAATGATTATTGAGAAAAAAAGAGAGAAAACTTGAGAGGAAGCAGAACTGCTGTGTCCATATCACCTTCAAAATAAGAGCATGAATATTTGAAGTCGATAACCAAAACTTCAACTCGAATTTTGATGTTCATTCATCTGAAAGTTTACAAAACAGCCAAATAAATTAGCTCTTTAGAAACTATATGGAAAAATGTATCTGAAGTTAAGTTGGCTAAAGCGCTAAGAGATTAGCAGATTAGCAGATTAGTGTATTAGCGAAATTGCTATGGAGTATTACACAGAGGAAGATGAGACACCAGAACCAAGGATGATGCAGGAATTCAATCAAAGGAGCCACAACCAAACATTACATAAAAGTGAACATAATTCACAGAAACCAAATATTTCTCTTTAAAACATCCTTTGTATTGATTTGATATATTTGTGAGTCATAATAATCAACATTACAAGAAATTACGGCTTGAAACATTTCAGTCTATGTCCCTGATTTCAGAAAGGGAAATTTGTATATTATATCCATCCACTTCACAAAGAATATTTAACGTTTCTCCTGTTTGTAGTTTCCTGCTCTGGTTGGTTTCCTTCATGCTGTGGCTGCAGGCGGCCTGTAGGGGGCGGCGTTGAGCTCTGTGCTGATTGGCTGCAGCTCCTTCAGAGGACAGAGAAACGTTTCAGCACATGTGAGCTGAGGGGGGCATTGTTTCAGCCGAGGGGAGTCAGAGCGGGGCAGGGTGTGTCCCTGGTGGGGGGGGGTTCTTCCTCTCTGTGTCAACAACCCCCCCAGCCCCCACCCAACCCATGTGAGGACACGCCCCCCTCTGTCATCACTGCTTCCTGTTTCTGCTGCTCTCTGGGCTCATTTTGCCTCGTGGCCACCAGAGGGCGCTGCAGGTACAGCTGGGAACAGCCTGAGGTCCTGCTGAGCTCGTCTTCATCATCTTCCTCTTCATGACGACCTCCAGATTCTGTCCGTCACCATGGTAACTAAAGCTGGTACCAAGGCCTGCTGGGAAATAAAGATTCTCCATGAGGATCATCAGCAGAAAGAAATCTGAAATGTTCTGGTAGACGGCTTTGTTCATTTATCTCTGTTGGTTATTTTTCTTCCACTCAATTTTCCATTAGAATTGGAGTCCTGCTACTGCTTTCTAACTCTCTCTCAACCTGTTTACCTGTTTCTCTCCTAGATGAAGCCACTAAAGGAGCTGTTACTACCATTGACTTTTTACAGTAACAGTAGTTATGGTTTCATCCTGATCAAACTTTTAAAATGTCGTAAAAATGCCAAGTTTCTGTGTTTCCATGAACTGGTTCAGAGAATCAAACCGGCTTCATAAAGCATGATGTCATCATGTTGACGCTACGCATGGCTGGAATAAACAGGAAGTAGAAGATGCTAACTAGCATGTAGCTCGAGGTTTGGTGCCTCTGGTCAGGCACAGAGCCACCAGTGGATGGCAGCGTTGAGTCATTAGAACATGTTTTCATCTCCACTTTAACTCTTCATTGTTTAAGAAAAGACAAAAAAACGAGCGTAAAACTTTTTTTGCAAAATTGAGAAATTTATTCTGAATTTTGCCGTTTCTGTTAAGCTTTTCTAATGCGATACTTTGTAAAAAGTCAACGGAGTCACAGCTTTATGAAGTTCTCTTGGTTCAGTTCTTCTGTTTCCTCAAACCTCCAGTCGACTGGCAGATGGCTTCTGGTTCTGGTTCTGGTTCAGGTTCTGGTTCTGGTTCTGCTGGAGGTTTCTTCCTGTTAACGGGGAGTTTTTTCTCTCCACTGTCACCACATGCGGTGCAGGAACAGGTTACCGATCAGCTGGTTGGTTCCAGTTATCGGAATCTGTTTTCATTTTATTTTATTTTACTGTACATCAGTGGTTTATGGCAAGCCATTTTAACATAAAATCAGCTTCAGTGCACTTTTATTCCAGAAATCTGAAACTGGTTTATAGACAGACATATTAGTTTATTAATATAATTAATAATCTAATTACATTCTAACTAGTCTTTAGTAATTAGACAGAGGCTTTTACAAATTCGCTGTAACACAGACTGCTACAGGAGATCTTTCCTGCAAACAGCCATCAGCTACAATAACTCTTTGAATTAATGAGTTAAAACAACACTGAATTTCTCTTTGGGAATCAATACAGTATTTTTCAATTGAATTGATATTAAATAAATTATGCCAGATTTATCATTAAGTTGTCTTTAATTATAAATATCTGTAATGAATTACTGACTTTCTGAAACATTTTCCAGGTATTAGCAACTAAATTATAACTAGTCATGAAGTAAATTTAAGAAGTTTTTTTTACTTATAATATTTCTAATTAAAGATGTATTAAAGATATAAGATTCAACTTTTGCAGAGATTTTGAGCAAATTATGACTCAGCAAAACTAAATTAGTGATTTCTACAACTGTTAGTTTGACTCCAAATGAATTAGAGATATAATGAAGTTTTAAAAAAATCCAGATTACTTTTTTATTTCAGATATTTCTATCAACATTTTGACCAGTCAGAATGACGTCACTGATACTTTGAATAATTATTCTGTCAGGTTGTCGTTTCTCTGAGCTTCATGCTAATGAGATTAGCTCATTAGCACCTGGATGCTAACTCTTCAGTTTCAGCTTTTATTTTGATTTAACTTCAGCATCAAAGTTGAATTTGATTTAATTTCAGAGCCTCGTTTTGAAAGATGCCAGGTCTGAAGACGGAGTGGACTTTCTTTTTAGCCGGGCGTCTCAGTGTGGAGGAAATGCCAGCAGATTAACGCTGTGTGTGTGTGTGTGGGGGGGGGGGGGTGCGTGTGTTTCTGGGTGTGTCTGACTCTGTGTGTTTGAACAGTGTGTGAGAAACTGGCAGACCTGAATACAACACAGCAGCTAATTGTGAGCCTGAGTGGGTGTGTGTTTACGGGTGTGTGTTTATGGCGACGGAGGGTGTGTGTTTACGGCGACGGAGGGTGTGTGTTTACGGGTGTGTGTTTATGGCAACGGAGGGTGTGTGTTTGTTTGTGTTGCGTCATCAGGAGCTTCCAGTCCAGATCCGAACACCGGGCATGCTGGGAAAACCTCCGACTGGATGGAGAACATCTGAGAACGTCAGTCTAACTCAGATTAACTATTGATCACTTTTCTCATTTTTCATCTTAGAAACAATAACTTTTATGTAATTTATGAACAACCTGAACTGAAGTAAAAAAAACAACAACTTTTTTTTTACAAATAAAATCTGAAAAGTGCGGCGTGCATCAACCTCCTCTGGTCTTCTAGTTTAGGTTCCACCTATTTTGAAGAGAGCTTAGTCTGGACTTTGACTAGGCCATTCTAGCCCATAAATCAGCTTTGATCTGAACCATAACATCTCAACTCTTCTTCTGCTGATTTAACTCCGTCCTTCCACAGCATGGTGCTGCCACCACCATGTCTTCTTCTCTTTAGATTCTCACACCTTTTGTTTTACATAATATTTTATAGAATTTATTTTCTGTATTGGTTTTGCTGAAATTTGTAAGAAAGAAATTAAAGTTTTTGACCAGATTTACATTTGAAGCAGTAGTGTATGTAAACTTATGGACCGGACTGGATGAGAATCTGATTTTCCTTCCTGCACATATTTGATGATGCTACTTGTGTTTTTCTATCCTGCATTTGTTTTGTTGAAAGTTTTAATCGCTCTAAATTAAAGAAAGAAAAGTTTTTTGTTTTTAATGCAGATTTTCCAACCAGGACTGAGACTAAATGTCGCGGCTGCATTTCCTGTTGTCAGGGGAAACGTGTTCATCTGAAGGGCAAACGGAGGCAGAGCTGATGAAATATTAAAAAGGACGCAGAAACAGGAGGGGGAGGGGCAGAGGGGCAATGAATGAAATGAAAGGCAGTGAGAGTCGGAGGTCTGAAGAGAGAGAGGGAGAAACGGGCGAGCGGAGCACCCCCTCCCCCAGCCAAACCCCCAGCTGGAGGAGAAACGCTTTGTGAAAGTTTCCCTCAGAGCAACGGAGCGGCTCAGAGAGGCAGCCTGGTTCTGATCCGGAGCGGACAGCGGAGCACGGTGCGGTCCAGAGGGGTCATGACCTTCCTGCGGCCAGCGGCCGGGCTCACCCTGAGGAAGCATCATGCCGTCCGTCTCCCTCAGCCTGCCTGCGGCTCGGACCTGGGTCTGCCTGTCCTGCATGTTCTGGGTGAGATCCGTCAGAACCGAGGCCGAGCGGCGGCGCCGGGTCAGGAGATGCTCTGGGTGGTCCGACGTGTCGGGGGCTGGGTGCGGGGCGAGGGCCCGGCTGCGTGGGGCCTCTGAAATGAGCTGCTGCTTTCAGCTCAGGGAGAAAGTTTTAGATTCAGTGAGTTGGTTTCATGTGAAATGGTTTGGTTCTGATTTGTCTCAGAACGTTTGTTGGGTTTGGTCGTCATTAGACGTGTGAATCTTTTACTCTCATGTTTTCATTCTGAGTTTTGGTGTAATGATTGTTTCTGCTTCAATCTGTCGCCAAGCAAAAGATCCTCATGATCTGATCCAGTCTGAACGACAGATGGAGACGTTAAACCACTTTTTCACTTTTATTCAGCTTTAAACGGCAGTTTTATGTTTAAGTAACTATATTAGTAATTATATTACACTTTTATAACACTATGTTCTAAAAATCCCATATGTATCAGATATGACTTAAAAGAATGTTTACTTTGTAATCTTATCACCTTGAAATTGGGTCTCTGTCTCTTTAAGAAGCTCCTGCTCTTTCTGAAGCTCCACCTCCATGAAGTCATCCCAACATGGCTCCTCTGTCAACCCTTTAACGTTTTTACCAGCATTTCACTGAGCAGCAGCTGCTGTCACGAGCTCAGCAGCTCCACCAGCTGTTTGCTAATTGCTGCTGGCTAGTCTGAAGGAGCTGAGTGGGGGAGGAGCTGTGCCTCCAAGGTGGAGCTAAGTCCACTCAGGCGTTTTCACAACTGAATGGTTGCCATGGAGATGAAAGTATTTCTGAAACACGAAGGAATCAAGGCAACGCTCCAGAGAAAGACTTAACATGATGGAAAAACTAAAGTGGTTTTTTTTTATGATACTGGCCAAAGATTTAGACTGTTCATTTTTAATGAAATGAAATGTTTTACATTGTATCTTATATAAAACTCACAGGCCAATATGAAGATTATATACATTTTTATTAATGTATATAATCCTCAAATATGTGACCAAATATCTTTTTGGGACCAACATGGAGCCAAATCACATGGGACATTTTCACCGCTGCATGTACTTTAATGTGCATGAGTAAAATGCTTATTTTTATTTATTTGTTTTTTGGGATGGGGAACCAGAAGTTTCTCCATCCCAGGGGCCCTGATTCTCCTGAATCCGGCCCTGGGAACGCCACTGGTCGTTATCCACTGGAAAAGCTGGAAAAATGTTTCCAATGCGACTTTAGGGAAGGAGTCTGAATGTTTTTGCTCCAGTGTGTCGGCGCTCACAGCCGGGTTGTGTTTGCATTCTGATCTGGTCCGGTCCGGTCTGTGCTCCGGTCCGGTCCGGCCCGCGCTCCCCGTGTTTGGACCTCCGTCTGACATTCCGTCTTTAAGCGTTACGTTTGTGCGGGTGTGAAGTGGCGTTCCCGTCGCTGATCGCCGCTCTGAGATGAAAGCGGTCGGGTCTGAATGGACCTTTTCAGATCCGTCCCTCCTCATCGGGCCGCTCTCCTCCGGGACACGACCGCACCGCCGGCGCCCGGCGGGGGGGCCGGATAATCTCACTGAGCTCTTCATCAGTTAATTACCATTCTTCCTTTTGAGGAACGGTAGGCGAGGTGGAGGGGCTGGGGCTCCGGGTCGTAAAGGAGCTCAAAGCCCCCCAGCTAAGCCGCGGGTCACTGATTGACTGGATCAGAGCGCGGGGCGACAAAGCGGGCTCACTTAAAGGGGCGAGGTTCAATCTGAGCCCCGTGTTGAAGGCTGAGCTTTGTTTGGTGCTGAAGCCTCTTTAATTTGGACTCACCTTCCCTCCCCCTCCGGATCGGTTAATATCTCTGATTTAAAATCCTTTGTCAACTTAATCCTCAGCTATTTGCTTTTAGCTTCCTTTCCAGACACGATTCTACGTTTGCCAGGAACTTCTGATCTTCTGCTTGAGCTGGAAAACAGTTTATATCTTTAAAGTGACACTTTGTTTGGTCCAGTTTCTGCAGAATAAACACAAAAACTGAGTGTCAGGGTTGAAAGTGTCCCAGGACAGGTTCAGGTTGGGAGTTGTTCTTGCTGAGCGTTTTAATTAATAATCAACTTCAGCTCCTAGTTTCTGTTCACTTTCACTGCAGTAGGATCTTAATGATTAATGTCTGTAGAAAATCCTCCATTTAAAATCATATTTGGTGGCTTTAAGCCGATTGTTCTGAGTAGATCAGCTCAATACGTCCATCCACAGGCTTCATTGTCGTGACCTTTCACCCCACAGCTTTAAAGGACCTCCCAGAATGTTGAAAGCCTCCATTAGGACCATAAAACACTAAAAAAGGACAATTAGCAACTTGCAGATCAGGGAATCTCAATGTTTTTATTACAATAAACTAGGATTAGTAGTTTATCATTAAACTAATAATGATAAACTAAATATGTTTAGAACTACAAATGGACTTTATTAAATAATTTAACACTGTAAAGCTAATAATGTAAACACTTTGTCTGAAACTGTACTGTATAAATCAATTTTATATCATATTAAATGTTTCAGAGCTCATTATAACCAGATTATTATGGAGACAATCAGGTCTGGAGCTCATGTTGACTCTACAGCTGATAACTCCGTCATGAAGAGGAAATCTCAGGATGAAAGTCTGAGTTCCCCGTCCAGGAAACGGGCCGCCTCAAAGAACCAGACAGGATCCGCTCCGCAACCTGGAGGTTCAGGAGAAAGTTTGCTCCTGGATAAACGCTGATTCCTCCTCCAGCAGAAAGAAAATCCAGAGGAAAGTCCTGGGAAATGGCCGAAACGACTTGAAGGAGGCAGGAAATGAAGCCAAGACGCTTGGGGCAAACAGTCGGCGCAAAATAAACACAAAGCCGTCAGAGGAGAGCTTCGACCCACCAAACACGCTGAATAATTAATGAAGGCCAAAAAGGAGTCCAGAGATTTTATCAGGTTTCTCAGAGACGACCTCGGAATAAAGCCAGAGTTTTCAAAGGTGTTGACATTCAGGAGTCGTTGTTATTCTGGATCAGATTGGTGCCAAGCGACTGGAAAAGGTGTCAGTCGGGGGGATTTGATCTCAGAAACTGCGGCTGCTGATCAGGTGTGGATCCGATCCGTCTGAGCTCAGCAGTCGTTTTTTAAAAAAGTCCAGCGCCACCTAGTGAGGGACTCAAGGTGGTTTACTGTCACAAGCTGAACATGATGGCTTTCACATGATGCTGATTTCTGTTTATTTAAAATTGAATGGACATGCAGACAGAAAAGAAAATACATGAAGAAATAGAAGTAGAGGAGAGAAAAATCATGAGGAAACACTCCAGAAGTCACCTGCAGAAAGAGAGAAAACACTAAACTTTTCTACGTTAGTGATTTTCTGACCGCATCTAAATGAAAGTATTTTGAAAAGCTGTGATGGAAACACTTTTTTTGCGTCACATAAATCATGTGATCCACAACCGGATGTTACTACTGGTGGAAAAGACAAAGAAGACGACAGGAAGTAGGAGGAGGATGATTTTTAATGACTTTTTGTATCAACAAACTTAGTCGTGTGATTTAAATTGCGTTTCTCAGTTAACAGAAACGTCGCCATTGTAAAATAGTTTTTCGACTTTAGTGAAATATTGACATTTTTGGCCCTTTGTAATGGAAGCAGGTTGTGACTGTTTACAGCTTCCTGTTGTCATCAGGACCGTCTCCACCTCCTCCTTTCCCAGCTTCAACCTCGTTTAAATCCTCTTTTCTTTCTCTCTGGAGTTATTTTGATCCCCAGCCTGTTGTAAGACGAGCGCTCCACGTTTTAAATCCAACATCTGACCCATCTGGTTGCTCTCGTTGCGTTGTGGCGATCGGTGATTTTTTAAAATCTGTGGCTGGTTTCATGTTTGAAATGTGTGAAGCAGCAGAATAATGGAGGTTAACACTTTGCTCCACTGATTTATGCAACTTGTGGAGCTTTGTTTTGTCCTCCCACCCACCACCAGCAGACCCCCCGCTTTGTGTTTGCTCCACTGGATACATTCGTCTCAACCCTCCCACGGCCTGAAGACTCAGGGATTCAGAATCAAACCGAGAGTCACTTCCACCTTTATCCTGTCAGAAAAATTACATCTTTTTTACTCCTATTTTAATGAAATAGTTGGGCTGTTTGACCTCCTTTCTTAACATAAAGGTTGTGTAATTTTATAGTTTGTTGCGTAAGAAGAGTCTAATTGCCATCATTCCCACAGCTCCACATGGTTTCATTGTCCTCTGAAAACCAGATCTGGTAATTGACCCTTTGACCTCTTGCAAGGTCCACAGACATACCTAACGGACCTTTAAACCTGTGTGGATGGCCCATCATGTAGAACAAAGTATGACGATAGCAACACACCTGGCATCAGGACACTGTGAATTCCACACTATTGATCCCAGTTTACCTGAACTATTCAGAACAACAAACTCCCTTTAAAGACAGAATATCAAGGATTTCTCATGAAGAACAACCTGAAAATCCAAAATGGCATCCGTCCCAGATTAGCTGCTCTTTGTTGCCACAGTGCTGTGTAAAATGCTGAGTAATGGATAGAGGTTAGCTTGTTTTGCTAGCAGCAGTTAGCATACAATGAGCACTTCCAAACTGTTTTGTTTTCCTTGTTTTTGATCCTCAGATGTGTCATTATCCATGAAAATACAAGGCGACAATTGACCTTAGCTCACCTTAAGCCTTTGCTATCACAGTTAGCATGTGTCCAAAAGCTAATTATGATTTAGATTCCTTTAAAAAATCCAGAAAATATTTTTTGCCTTCTGTAATCTAAAAGATTTAAGAAATTATGGGGAAATAATTTACTTCAAGAATATTTAAAACCTTGTTTATCAAGGATCAGGGCAGCTAAAGTAGAAAGCTGATGGGACCGTCTACAGGTCACATTCTATACGCTGTGGTTCTATCTGTCACTCAGACACGTCAGGTTCATAAACTAACTTCTATGTTTCAGGGATGACATGTTACTGGTTCTAATGATTACCCTGGTAAAGAGTAGCATTAATATTTAGTTTTAAAGCTTGATAAAACTAAATATAATATTAAATTATGTTATTTAATATTAAAACAATATTGAGTTTATCAAAAAACGTAGAATGTTTTGTTGATGTTTATCTGGAAGGCAGTGAAACTACAGCAACCCGAGAGCATAAACTCATAAATGTAGCCGCACTTTGGTCCAGCCAGGCTCTTTATGCTGACTGCTAGCACAAGGAAGCTACATCCTCTCCTCCTGCAGCTGTTAGCGCCTAGCGGCTAATGCTACGTAAGTAAACATTCATGCTTGATTCAGATTGACCTGGTTTGGCTGTTTAACTTGTTCCCAGAATTTCAGGTTTACTGGGCTGCTTACACTCAGCAACACGTCCTGAATAATACTTTTGTTCCTCTGCTTTGTAGTGCAGTGCAACTTTCACAATAAAAGCCTTAGAAATGGTGAAAAAAAATCTGGACTGTCTGAAAGTTCAGATCTTTAAGGAACTGGAATTAATGACTTAATGCCGTACAGAAAACCTGAAAGTGCTATAAACATCCTGGTTCTAGTGAAAATGTAAAAAAACAAAAAATAACACTAATTTATCTGCAGTGTTCTTACATAATTATGACCTAATTGTCTCCAGTTTTTCCTTGAGTAAAAAAACAAAATTCTCCATCTGCCGCCATCATATTTGAAACATAATTTTTGCCTTTCTGCTATTATTATTATCTGACTTGTATCCGTTTTATTGATTAATGATGTTTTGGTTCAAATATTGCTTTTGGTTTATTTTGATCTTTGTAGATTTTCAGTTGTTCAGGTTTGTTTTTCCAAGTGGTTATATTCATATTCATATCCATGAAAGCTGCAAAACTCTAATATCCTGTCTGAATAAGATGGACAGAATATCTGGACATAAACGTCATTTTCTAATATTTAGAAATAATTTTGACCTTTCGGTCACCTTGACCCCGACATGTTGAAGTTATGAGTTTAATTAAAACGATAAGAAGCCCAAAGTGACTCCCAGCAACGAGCTGCTGCGTTGATCAACCTGACGTCTCGGGTTAAATTCTCCTTTCATGGGAATGTTTCAGCAGAGCTGCTGTTGGTGTGAAAACCCAGAACCGGTTCTGGTCCAGTCTGAGTTCTGCTGCCAGAGGCAGAACGTAGAGGCCAAGTCAAACTGCTGTGAAATGTCCTGCGTTTGTTTCTGCACAGATAAAAACCACAAAGCTGACCCGGTCAGCTGCAGCCTGGTTCTTCCTGACCCGGCGGGTCCGATCCGCCGACGGGTGACCTTGACCTCTTGACCTCTGTTGTGGTTCAGACCTCCTGCAGTGGTTCTGCGGACGGTCCAGATGGTTTCATGTTGAACTCCACTGTGTGGTTCTCAGTTCTCTCTCATTCATGTTCTGCAGGAATCGTTTGTTTTCTTTGGTTCTGAAAACGGTTCACTGCTTTGTTTTGTTTAAACAGAAATCTCCTCTGTGATTTTCTCTGAAAACAAATGAAACTGAAGCTTAATATCCTGCTTTATATGGATTTATGTAACACATACCTGAGTCCAGGCCAGGATAGCAACATGAGAAACGGAGAGGAAACAAAGACAAACCATGGAAACATGAAGAAATGATTCTGTTTATGCTAATTTACTCGTTAACATGCAGTCGCCTCATAAATATTCATCAAATTTAATAAACTTATTGGTAGAAATGAACAGCTGAATAAATCCAGAATGATTACTGTCTCTTTAAGTGATGAGGGAAACCAGATGATGATGTCATGGTTTTGGAGACTTCTGATTGGTTAACAGAACCAGTTGAGTTAATGGGAGCCAGAGCTGTTGACAGGATGGGATAGTCAAAGGCCGCTCAGCCAGACTGTCTGAACCAACATGTTGTTTTGTTTGTGTTTCCAAACTCATAAAAAATGAATCAACTTTCATTTCTGCTGCTAGATGAAATGAACTGGAACATTTCTAGAAAACCAGCCTAAATCAATAAATGTCCTCTATGAATTATGAATGAATGCATTGAATCAGAATCTGAACATAAATAAAAGTAACTTCTGGACTCTGTCCCCAGAAGGGATGCAGCCATATGGTCCCCATGGCAGCTAGCATGTTAGCATGCTAGCCTGTTAGCATGCTAGCTGGTAAGCACAGATGACTGCAGGCATCTGATCGGTGGGCCGCTGCCTTCTCTCTCTCTGGGTCCAGATTGTTTTATTGTTCTGACTCTGTTCTGACCCGGGCCCACTTCCTGCTGCCGGTCCGATCCGTTAGCGACGACGTTTCTGTCCGCTGCTGGATCGATACGACCTTCAGCCACAAAAGTTTCCCAGAACTGGAAACAGATCGGATTTTAGCCGAGCCTCCACCAGAACCAGAACAGTGTGGATAATGTGCAGGTTCACAAATTGCATAAAGTTGTTGCTCCACTTGTTGTTGATGGCTTTTTGAAAAAGTTTTTGCTTGTTGAGTTTTTGGAAAACTGATGCTAGATTTGTTTCTCGTGGCTTTCTTGAAAAAGTTCAGGACGTCGCTAATCGATGTTTTGAGAAAAAGTCTCTAGACAATCTGAGAAGTTAGACAGATACAGTGGAAATGTCACTCATTGGCTGCGGTGTTCTTGGCCACGCCCCTCAGCATTCCCTGACTCCGCCCACTCTGGTAGGATTGTTTGTCTGGGGGCGGGGCCTTTAGTTCCACGCTGGCGGCTCTCTGTTATAACCAGAGATTTAAATTCAGATGAGCTTCAGTTTATTAAAGTGAAAATAATCAATAACTGCTGCTGAGAGGCGTCTTAATTTATGTTTCTGAGTGATGTCATCCGCTGCCCCAGTCAACATGGCTGCCTCTCACTGAGGTCATGTTTGAAGTGTAATCAGAGGTGAGATCGCTCTCTGCTTGCTGACGTTATTCAGCTGGAATGTCTGGTACCGGTCCGGGTCTGGAACAGTTTAACATTACCTAACTGGGTCTGGTTCTGGTCCAGGTTCTGGGCCTGGTTCTGGTCCAGGCGGACGGGTCAAACTGAACGTCCTTTAAAGGAGATGTAATGAGGCTCAGCTCTGATTCCTCTAAATAATTGGATTTTTTCTCGTTTGTTAAATTTCTTCAGTTCTGATTCAGATCCAGAGAATTTCCACAGCAGAAAGGAAACCACAGTTCATGAATTAATACCTGATTGAAATTTTGTTTCACAATCGTGTCTCCTTAGTGCCAGTGACCTTTGACCTCTCTCACCTTCAGCTTCATGCATCATAACATTATTAAAATGATTTGGTCTAGTAGAAAAGGTTCTGTGTGAAAAACAAAGTTTCATTTTGTGGTAGAGACATTTTGATCCCATCTCAACCTGTCAGTTAGTTTAAGGTCTGGTCTTTGACTAGGCCATTGGATAGCTTGTTTCTTTTCCTTCTGTGTTGTAGATCCGTTGCTGTGTTTTGGATCTTTGACCTTTGACCTGCTGACTGAGGCCTGCGGAGTCAGGCGGCGCTCCGGGGCTTCATGCCGTGACGTTGGGCTGGATCTGGTTTCCTCCTTTTTTTACTTTATTATTTACAACTTTTTGAATTTTTTCTTTTAAATCTTTGTAATAGTTTATTTTTCTTTCTCTGGAGGAGGATGGACTTCAGATAGCTTGGCGATGACCTTTGAACCCTTCCCAGATTGACAGGGTTCCTGTTGCTGACGTGTTTCTGCCTCCTGATGTTAGTATGAAACATTAAACTGTAAATATGTCTAAAAGTAACAAAAGTCCAAATAAAAACACTATTGAAGGATCTTAAACTGTTTGAAATTAGACATAAAGATTCTTTCTGCAGGAGTAAATCAGAGATGTACCAGCAAATATTGATCATTGATCAGTTTTGACAGTGTGAACATGTTAATAGCTGGTAGGAGTGATGGCAGGGTGAGGGTGCGCCGTTGTCTCATTAATGCGCGTCCGTCCACACAGTTGCTGCCTGTTAGCGCCTGTGTGCTAATGAGCGCTAGGCAGGGATTAGCATGCGTCTCTAAGGGAACGGGGGTCAGTTCCCAGGAGGGGGGGGAGAGAGGGGCCTGTTCCCACCCTGACCCCGCCTCCTGGGTCCTCTCTGTCTGTCTGGAACCATTTCCTCCCTCTGTGACCCGGTCCGTCCCAACGGGTCACAGCAGGCAGAAGAGTCAGAGGTTCTGGAGAACACTGAACCAGAAAATAACCAGAGTGGGTCCCACCGGGTCCCATGGCCTCTTAGCGGCGTCCTGGCTCAGCGCTGCATGTCAACTCGGTTCTCCGAGGTCAAACAGCGTTTTGTTCAGGAAGCCATCTTTGTTTTATCTTCACCTTTTAGGAAGTGCTGCATCACCAGCGGGCTGCTGGCTCTGCCGGTGATACGGGGAATTAGTGCCTGGAGGCCTGATGAGGAAAGGTGTTGCACCATATTTTGACTGTATGAGGCGCTGTTGCATTTTTTTTTTGTTTTTTTTACCCCTCCAGGGTCTTTTTCCTACATTTTGGGTAAATTCTTCCCAGAATTTCACATGTGGATAAACTTCAGACAAAGTCGTATTGCTTCCCTTTCAGAGCTTTTTCCAGGAAAACCTGAACAGAAACGGAGAGAAGAAGCAGAAAAAGTGGAGAGAAAACTTTAAAATATTGAGGGAAAGTCCGACTCTGCTCTGCTCGACTTCCTGAAACAGAATAATTCAAACAAAAACAAAACCAGTGGAGGCTGTGACCCCCCACCTCGCATTCCCAGTGGGCCTGACTGGTTCAGTTTGAGTGTGAATGGGAGAACTGGGAGACCGGGGTTGGTGAGAATGCAGCTGAATAGACAGCTGAAGCTGAGGCTGATGTTTGTCTGGACTGGAAGGAAACGCTTTGCATTTTGTTAAAAGTTGTTTACTGACGAAATGTTTCACACGGTTTCTCTGAGTGGAACGTCTAGTTAGCAGAAAGACCAAGTTTAGTTTCTTTCTCAGTGTTTTTAGTGAAAGGCTTAAAGCTGTAAAATGATTCCTAAATGTTAGAACAGAGTTTTCAAAGTGTGATGTGCGTCTCCACTAGAGGGCGCCAGAGTTCTTTATAAAGTAAATCAGAAACAGAAACTGCTAACATTTAAGCAACTTCACAGCCTCTGCCAGGATCAGAACGGATCGGTTTTTAGTAAAGTGAGTAAAGCTAACTTTACAGTTGATGGATTGAACTAGGCCATCTGCGCTCCAGTAGTTTGGCCTCATGGACTTGGTTACACACCTCCAAATTCTTGTAACTCTGCACACATTGCGTTCGCCAACTTTCTCCTAAACTGGACGATGTAGAAGGTGCTCTTGCAGAGGAGGTTCACCTGTACCGGTAATTTTGTGATCTGCCCATTAGAGTTCGTTTGGAGAACACTGCACCAGGTACAGCTGAACCTCCTCTGCCAGAGTAATTCCAAATTGTCCAGTTTGGGTGAAAGGTGGCGAATCCGATCTTGGGGGCGGGCCAGCACTCCGGGCGATGAGCGTTGGCCCGGTTCAGTACATGAACTTTAACCCCAGCCCTAAGGAGACAGTCTGGGCTAGCTGGCTCTCACACACCTCGAAAACCCCCGAGTTAGAAAATAACTCGTCCTTCCTTCCAGTAGGTGCTGCTTGAAGCTTTCAGCATGTGGAGGTGAGTGAATCTTTATAAGCGCAGACAGAGAGTCTGCATAGAGTTACATGAGGTTTAATTACTTTATTATTATTGGACCTTTGCTGAGATATGTGAGTCACACTTGCTTACATTTTGTAGCAGTTGGTGCACAAATTTTCAAATGGATTTAGGTCTGGACTTTGACTAGGCCATTTTAAGACATGAATCTCCTCTGATCTAATCCATCCCATATTATCTCCATATGTAACCTCCACTCCAGTTTCTGGGTTTTCTTCCTGGATTTAGTTTCATCCAACTCTGACCTGCTTCACTGCCCCCACAGCATGATGCTGCCACCACCATGCTTCACCAGGAGGGTGCAGTTTCAGTTTTCATGCAGGCTACACAGTGCCAGTCTCTCCTGAGCTGCATATTGACTGACTGAACTTCAGACCATTTTCCAGTAACAGCATAATAATAACACAAGAACATTCTAATGAACATTTAACACTGGAACTGGAAGACATTTTAAATAAACAAACAGATGAAATGAATAAAGAAACAAACTGAGAGCAAAACTCCAGACTGAAAACTTTTATCATCCAGGTTTTGTTAAATAGAGAAAAACAGTAAATCATGCAAACGGAAATTGAGTTTGTTTTAATTTATCACGTGGTTAATAAATTAATAGATTATTGCATCAGGTCTATTTTGCTATCAGTTCATGTTTTTGATGCTGAAACTCTCTGAAGTCTCCATGGATACGAAAGCAGGCAGAGACTCCCTCACCCCCCATGTTGTAGTTAATTCATCTGGAATCTGGAAAATGTGTTTCATGCATAAATCATCCCTAATGACACTGAAACTTGTCGCTCCCCCAACATCGTAACTCTAACTACATTCATTCCCTGCTGGGAAGGAATATATTAAATTATCTCATATATTAGATTATCTGGGTTTAGGGAGCCTTTTCCCAGAGCCTGACTGCGCCCCCTGCTGGCGGCGCTCGGCGCTGCAGCCCTGTCTCCTGCCAACATGGCGCATCCTGCACAGCCACGGTCATTATTCCAGCCTGAGCAGATTAAGCTAATCGCGTTATGTCGTAGTGAAGCGTAGCCGGCGGCGGAGAAGAGGTCCGGCTCTTCTGCTGTTACCATGACAACCCCAATAAAACAAACACTGGGCTGTCTCCAGACCTGGTAAAAGAGAAAAAAACATGATGCAGCAGTTAGAAACTTTACATGAGGAAAACTTAGCAATAACAACCAAAGAGCTTCATTTGCTCTGCAGCTTAAAGATGAAGCTCAACTTTATGTCCAAACGGCTGATTTATCACCAAACTGCAGATCTGATGATCCAGCCTCATCATAAATTACATTAAGAAGAAATTACAGGAATCTCTGGAAAAACCCTGGCGTTAGTCCAGTTTGTAGTTATCGTTTAATCTCGTTAGCTCATAATGTTGCAACAGTCAGTGTTATTCTTCACTCCCTGTAATAACCAGTTCATTCATTCATGTGAACAGATGGAAGTTTGTTTTCTGTAAACCATCATGTGACAAATGAGGAAAAAATCAGAATTAAAAAGAATTTTCAACAGATTTGGTTCTTTTTCACTCTGAGTCAAACCAACCAAATCCTTTGAGCAACCTGTTCCCCTCCTGGCCTGTGGGGGCGCTGCTCCAAGAACCACTGAAGGAAACAACACAAAACAAGACACTGAGAAAACTTCCTTTTTCGCCAAATGGAAACAACAAAGGAGTGTCTGTAAGATTTCTTTTTTGTGTTTGACTAAAAACCACGACGAATTTCTCCAGCTAGCGCTAGGCTAGCATATTTGTTTTGGTTGTATTTACTCAGAATGCCCTGTGCTGTAGTCCACTTCCTGTTTTTGGAGCGGTATCCCAAAAAATTGTGTATTTAGTGGATTTTACATTTATGTCTTGAGTGAAGGAAATGACTCTGAATGCCTTTGTATGAATTTAACCTGATTGTTTTTGGGGCCACGGCCGCCGCTAGCTCCATGTTTTTGGGGCCACGGCCGCCGCTAGCTCCATGTTTTTGGGGCCACGGCCTCCGCTAGCTCCATGTTTTTGGGGCCACGGCCCCCGCTAGCTCCATGTTTTTGGGGCCACGGCCACCGCTAGCTCCATGTTTTTGGGGCCACGGCCCCCGCTAGCTCCATGTTTTTGGGGCCACGGCCCCCGCTAGCTCCACTCTTGGAAACGGGGCTAGCATCTGGAAAATCTGTGATTAATTGTTTTGACAACACAACTTGTTGATTTATTTTTGACTTTCTCAGGGTTTAGTTGTTTAGTTGATCATATGCCTGCCATCACCACTAGATGTCCTCGGTTGCCATAACTACCACCTGTTTTCTCACTGAAGCTTCAGCTCCTCAGTTGAATTCACAAAGACTCTTTAAAAATGTAAAATCTTGTTTCTGACTTGTCTCCCCGTCCTGCAGCCAGAAGAGTTGGAGGCGCTCCACTCTCACACGTTCCGGGTGAAAACGTTCAAGAAGACGAAGCACTGCGGCGTCTGCAGACAGAACATCGCGCAGGACGGACTCGTCTGCAGAGGTGAGTCAAACCCTGAATGCTAAAGCGCTACATCACCGTGGTATCTAGACAAAGCTAATTCTAACGTGATTGTACCAACATGGTATATAGCAGAAGCTAATTTAGGGCAAGCTAAGTGCACTAAACCTTTTCCAAGTCAGTAGAAACACTAAGTGAATAATTAATTCTCCTACTAGCGTGTTAGCACATTAGCGGACCACACATGCCCGCCACTCTTGATTACCAAAACTTACACTTTATTCAACTTAATGTTTACAAAACAGCCAATTAAATTTACACTTTCATAATTTATCCATAAAAGCAGAAGAGTTAAATAATTGGCTCCACTCTTATGGGCATTAGTGGAAGTGTGCCCCCTGCTGGTGATTAGTGTCTCACATGGGACAGGGTTGGTCTGGAGATTTTTCGTCCGTGTAATAAATCATGTTTCATCTTTAATGGGGGTGAAAACTTTTCGTTTGGTGCCGTTGTGGAGGAGGAAGTGTCTTCCCCTGATGTTTGGTTCTGCAGAACTTGCTGCTGTAGTTTTCCACGCTCCGGCCGGACCGCCGTTCCAGCTGCTTCCTGCCTTTCATCCCAGATCAGCAGAAATAAAACGGTGTTGACGTTCCATCCGACTCTCTACTGAAGGAGCCCAAGGTTTTCCTTCAGTTTGGATCTTCTCAGATCACATGTCCTGGAAAAACACGAGCACTTCCTGTTTGGCTGTGCAGCTGCAGGTCATGATGATGATGATGATGACGATGATGATGATGATCTGGCTCCCAGTGTAATGGGATTATATTTTAATCCAGTAATATCCATATGATGGAGCCAAACTGCTCAGATCTCCTGGAGTCAAGAAATCAAACTGGAGGAGCAAGTGAGCCCCCTGCTGGATGGGCTGAGATACTACAGCTGTTCAAAATGTTGCAGATTTATGAAGATAATCAAAGATTTTAGTTTCTAAATGAAGACCTTTAGTCTAGTATCAGAAGCTCTTCTTCTCTTCCTGCCGTTCTGCTTTAGTTTTCTGATCCGTATTCATAATTTATCGTGTTTCTGGAAAAAAAAATGTTCAAAGAAAATATGACCAGATGGTTCTGTGTGATTGGTAGACAGTGTTGGTGATATTTAAACACCAAATATAGTCTTAAAACGATAAACACACAAAATATCATTTTCAGTGAAGCTATTGCAATGTTGATTAAAAGTAAAATAATTTACCTAAAATGGATAATAATTAGTCAGTATTTGTTTGAGTAACTTAATATTCTTAGGCTTTAAATGTTTCATTTTAATAGGTTTTATTTTCCTAACTCTGGACGTTTAGTTTGTTAATTCCTGAGGTTTGGTTCAGGATTTTAATTTTCTGTTATTGGTTTTAATTTATTCAAGTGAATGCAGGATGTAGGAATTACACTGCAAAAACAGAAAGTCTTTTTTAGTGCAAATACTGTAGGCTAGTGCACCTGAAATAAAACCAAACTAGCTCAGAAGTAACTTTTCAGCAAGAAATATTAGCTTATTTTAAGTAAATTTTCGAATATTGACGAATTGTTCCACTGGCAGATTTTTTCATTTATGGGAAAAATGTCTTATTGGTAGAAAAACAAACACCAAAAAAAAAAAATACTCCAGAAGAATATTTTCTAATATGAGATGAATGAATCATATTTTTAGGATTTGATTGAGATAAAAATGCTTTTATCTCTTTTGATCTTCAGTTTATGATGCCCATTTGGTGGTTACCATGGTTACCATGGAGTCAGATGAATAAAGTACATCCTGACCACCAGGAGGCAGCAGAGATGCATGAACTTGTTTCTGGTTTTCACTGTAAATTTCCCACAAACTCCATCCAGATTGTTTAACCAGTGTGTCAGTTTTGTTGTATTAACATGAGGTGTGTGTGTGTTGGGGGGGGGGGGGGGGTGAGAAAGCAGCTGTTTAAACAAACGCAGTGACACACACAGTAAGGCGACAGAAATGGTAAACAAACAGGAGTCGGTGTCTGTTTTTGTCAGGAAGATCCGAACATGAAGCGAATCGTCAGCAGAGATTCTTCTCTTCCGTGTCGGGAAAACAGCAGCAGCAGCTGGATGAAGGCGAGTCGTTTCCTGCTGTACTCCCACCCGGACCGGTCCGGCCGGGGGGTGGAGGGGACCCGGGGGGGCGTGGCCTAGGAGATGACGGGCGCTGTATGAGTCAGATGAAAGCTGATAATTTCCGACATTAATACCAAGGAACACAGGAAGCAACTGGACCGTCTGTCATCATCTACACATTACAGCAGCTAATCTGCAACTAAATGGCCTAGTCAAAGTCCAGAGCTCAGTTTGGGATTCTCAGATCAGAACCCTGAGGATCAGAAGATTGGGCCAAAATTCCTCCTCATCGACCCGACGGATTTTTTCACAGGATTGTTTTTCCATAAAAAGTTAAAAAATTAAGCGGAGCGGTTTAAGACTTATGCACAGTGACACTGCCAGGACAGTGTGTGTCCACGGTGTGTGTGTTCACGGTGTGTGTGTTCACGGTGTGTGTGTTCACGGTGTGTGTCCACGGTGTGTGTGTTCACGGTGTGTGTTCACGGTGTGTGTGTTCACGGTGTGTGTGTTCATGGTGTGTGTTCATGGTGTGTGTTCACGGTGTGTGTTCACGGTGTGTGTGTGTTCACGGTGTGTGTGTGTTCACGGTGTGTGTGTGTCCACGGTGTGTGTGTTCACGGTGTGTGTGTGTTCACGGTGTGTGTGTGTTCACGGTGTGTGTTCACGGTGTGTGTGTGTTCACGGTGTGTGTGTTCACGGTGTGAACAGAACGGGGAAAGTGGGCGGGGAGGAAGAGCCCCGCCCTTGGATTGTGTTCGGCGGTCCGAAGTGGACCCGCCCGGACCCGAGGGGGAAAACGGTCCGAGGAGAACCAGGGAACACTGCCCCCCTCTTCCTCCTCCTCTTCCTCTCTGCTCTCCCTGCCTAAGAAGGGAAAGTCGGACCGGCTCGGTCCGCTCTGTAGTGCCGCTCTGCTCTCACCCAATAAGGAAGTTCTGGCCGTCCTCCATGCGGGCCTGGACCGAGCCTCACCGGGGAGTTCTGGCCCGGCTGACCGGTCCTGCTGCTTATCGGGCCGACAGACCAGAGGAGGCTGAAATCACAGAACCATCAGAACCAAACCAAATCCGGCTGATGGGAAACAGACACAGGAGCGGGTCAGAACCGGGCTCAGAACAGAACCGGGCCCAGAACAGAACTGGTACTGCAGTTTTTAGTGAATAAAATCACAGTAATAAAATAAAGCTGTAAGTTTATAAGGAAGTGATTTTGATCAGAATCTGATTATTTCTGCTGCTGATAATAATTTGATCCTGATGTTTTCAAGATTAATTATTTCATTATTTGTAAAACCAATAATTATCAGGTAAAAACCTGAAAATTAGTTTTTGTTTTTAATGCTGAATGTTCAGTGAGTGAATAAATAAAAATAAAAGCTTCTGCATTTTAAAAAATGGATTTTTAATGGGAGTTTGTCACTAAAGAAAAATATCATTTGGAAAAGAAAAGCAATTAAAAGTTTAATTTGCATTGATGCAAAAATAAAACGTCCAGAGACTAAATGGAATAAATGGAGGATCAGAAAAATAGAAGAAAAGCAGGAAATCTAATTCAAAGTCTTTATTTATTCTGTTATTCAAAACGATTAAAATCAGTTATTTAATCTGAGTTTTGATTGAATCATGATAATCAGCTCATGTTTCTGCTGTGACTCTGATATTCCTGTCGCCATGGCGAAGACGGCGCTGGGAACCCGGCGGGTCGCGGTGCCACCCGCGCGCCGAGGCCTGTAATCAGGAGGTTCTGACCCGACATGCCAGGCGGTTCTGAAATAGAACCCAAACGGGCCATGATGTAATTACACATCAGCTTCCCACCGTCTCCACAGCAGCCGGTTGACACGCCTGAAATCTGTATTCACATCGTTTCAACAGGAAGTACTCGCACCGTTTCAACAGGAAGTACTCGCACCGTTTCAACAGGAAGCACTCGCACCGTTTCAACAGGAAGCACTCGCACCGTTTCAACAGGAAGCACTCGCACCGTTTCAACAGGAAGCACTCGCACCGTTTCAACTTTTCCACATCGTCACGGTTCATCAAACGTTGCAGTTTTTAATATTATTTTATGCGTTAAGTCAGTTTATAAGTTAGTTGAAATAACTGCAATTACTTCCAGAAGTAGAAGAGTCAGAATGGCCTAGTCAAAGTTTAGACCTTCATCCAATCACTCTGGCTGAGCTTGACTTTCAGCTTGTTGGTGCTCAACAAATTTAATAGAACTGCCACTAGGTGAGGTTCTGTACAGAATATAAATGCACGCCGCACTTTTCAGATTTTTAATTTGTGAAAAAAATAATTTCTCTTCAGTTTTGTTCCGTCACATAAAATCATAATAAAAAAAACTTTGAATTTTGTGGAAAAATTGTCAATATTTACACTTAAAGTTCATCATTTGATGATTTTATATTAACTTTTCGTCATATTATTACAGCGTTGTCCAAAGTGTGGCCCGGGGGCCGTTTGTGGCCCTTGGACTGCAATAGTGGGGCCCCCAACCTCAATTTAAAAATGCTACACAGCTTAATAAGAGTAAAATTTCTAAATATTTCCAATGTAATTTTATTGCAATAGAAAATATCAAATAAGTTTTATAATAAAAGAAAAGCCGACTGTGCTGGACCCAAATCAGCTTTTATTTAATTTATTAAAACATGACTAAAAGTTAGCAAGTGATAAATCCTGTTTTTATAACAAAGTAAATTTCAGTTAGTTGAGCTAAAAAAAAAAAAACTAGATTTCTTTCTTTTAACACAACAAAATCATTTTTAAATTTTGCATTTGCAATAAAAAACATCCATTTCCCACAAAAATAAAAATAAAAACTTTTTTTTGGCCACCAAGTGACAGAAAGTTTGGACACTCCTGTATTAGTCGATCAGTAACTTGAATCTGTGAGTGTTCATCCGGATCATTTGATCAATATTAGTTTTATAAAACAAACGTATTTTGTTGCAGATTATTGAGTCTGACTTCAGAACCAGAACCGGGCCGTGTTCTCGTTGGTATCGGATGTTTACGCGCGGCTCGGCGGTCCGACGGCCGGCCGGAGGAATGCGTCTGGCCTCAGGAAGAATAACTCATTACAGGAGGAGGAAAGCCTTCCAGGAAAAGCACACGGCGCTCCGCTTTGTTTGGAAAGCCGACACCTCTGCTGTGTTTGGGTTCCCGGTTCTTCTTGAGGTTCTGACGGTTTACGAGCTGCTGGTCCAGGTGCTCCAGTCGGCCCAGTCTCTGGTCCCGGCCTGGTGGGAGTCCACAGAGGGGACATGGAGACGGAGGGCCAACACGTCCAAATGGATGAGAAACAAAATACATTTACCCTGATTTGTTATTTTAGATTTGAATTCTCTCGGTTTCGGACCTTTTAAGGTTCGTTCTTACGTAATCGGAATGAATCCTGAAACAGAACCAGGAGGGAAACTTTTTATGGGTATGAAAATTAATCCAACACAGTTATGAAAGCTTGTTTTTGGTTTGGTTGTTTTCCAGTTGAATTCATTTCTGAACATCTTTGAAATCCATTTAGATTCATGAAGCTTTCACTGAAAACCAGCTAACTGGTGAGCGCACATCCGCTATAGCTGAGCCAATTTTATCTTGGCTTCCTCTAAATACATTTTTCCGGGTAGATGCTGAAGTGCTATTTTACCGTATGGTTTTGGAAACATTCAGTTTAATAAAGTACAGCATCTGTTTTGAAGTTGAAGTTTTAGTAATCGACTGTTAAGAATTCATCAATGTTAGCCGCTACTGTGTTGGTAGGTGAGCAGTTACCAATTCTGCCCTGTGGAGGGCGATATAACACACCATCGATGTAAGGGTATCAACAGGATTTAAATGAGTGCCTCAGCATCAGCTTCCACTAATTATTATGTAGGAGTATCACATTAGCATAGCATACTAATGTTTAAAATCAGTTTTTTTTTTCTTTTGAAAAATTTTATTGTTACTTAACACATTTTAAAAACATGGCTTTTTACATTTATACAAAAATGTTTCTAATCTAATGTTTAAAATCAGTGCTTTAGGGTTAGCATAGCTAACTCTTTGGTTAGCGGTGCCCAGCATAGCAGTTGTTGTTCAGGAAGTGATTCTTTGGTACCGACTGTTCTCTCATGGTTTCAGTTTTGTAGCTGCTGAGTGTTGCTAACTCTGCTGCTGATTTAGCCTGGATGGAGAACGCGAGGAGTGCATAAATATAAATGGCTAACTAATTGAATAATCCTTAACAGTCGATAACCAAAACATGAACACAGATATTTAACTTTATTCAACTGAAAGTTTACAAAACAGCCACATAAATTAGAGCTTTAGGATTTATCCAAAAATTAATTCAGGGGAAGAGCGCTAAATGTTAAAGTGCTAAAGAGCTAAGCTAAAACGTAGCTTCGATATTAGCATATTAGCGGACGTTTGCTCACCACTGTTAACCAGTTTCCTGACAAAGCTTCATGAGTTCAAATGGATCAGAAATGATAAATTAAAGCTAAGTGTGCTAAACATTTTCAAAGTCAGCAAAAGAGCTAAGTAGAAAATTAGCTCGGCTATTAGCACTTTAGCTGATTTTTCATCCTTCTGCTCGTGTTGAGATGTTGGGCAGGTCCAGCTGCACAGAAAGCTTGTTGGGGCGTTTTCATCTTAAATGTCTGTGGAGTTAATCTTGTTTCTCTCTGTGTTTTCTCCAGTGTGCCGAACGGCGTGCCACAAGAAATGTGAAGCCAAGGTAAGAAGCAGATCGTTCTTCACCTCCAGACTCCAAAGGGAAGCAAGTGTCTTGATGAAAAGCTGACTTTAGGCCGGAGTCAGCTTCCTTTTAGGGCCTGTAGATGTGGAGAGGAGGGGGGTCTCTGGAGAGTTTATGGTTCAGGAGGAGAAAAAGAAATGCTAAGAATGTCTAAACAAGCTCTGAATGTACCAGAATATGTTTACATTGGATGAGCTTCTGCGTGTAGGAGATCGCCTCAGGTCTAAAAATAAAGCCCTCTGGATGGAGCCGTTTGATCCTCTGAATCATCCTCCTGTTAGAGAAAGATGCCATTTAGCTTTACAGCTAAATCCGGCCCAAACGCATCACCCTCCTCATCCAGCAAGAAATTATTTCTTAAGAAAGATGGCTGGGTGCCATTTAACCTAAACCTTACTGCAGCGTTTGAGCTCAAACTAACAAAGACGACTCCATTAAGTCATCGGTTCTGATTCTGTCCGACCCGCTCCGGTCTTTATGCAGATGAAGATCACAGTGTGCTGAACAAACGCGGCTCACAGTCGCTGATAGCGTTCAGGAAGCCGCAGGCGACGCCGACGTCCAGAATGAACAAATCAGCCACTTTCCATCTCCAAACCCGCAGCATTATTTCCTTTTCTAAACATTTTGGCTGATATTTGTCATCGCTTTGGACAGGAAGTAATTTGCTAACAAGCCTGAGATGAAAAACAAGGGAGTGACTGCGACAGGGTCAGGCGTGATCGCTATCGGCTCTCAGTCCAGACTGAAGCAGAGGATTGTTTTTAAAAGCAGAACCAAAACCGGTTCCATAAACCACCTTGTGGATAATATTAGCTTCATATTTAACCTCCAAACAAATGGTCATCAGACCTGTTTGTTCACAGCTGGATGTAAAATATGTGTTCAGTCTTGTTTGCAAAACTTCTCATCAAGGTGACGACGGAAAGGAGCCAAAAACAGCAGCGAAGGGATCAGAGCGCGATTAGAAACGGCAGGAATTTCCTCTAAAAGTCTGAATCCTTCGGCTTTTCCTCCATTTTATTTGGAAAATGTTTTCAAAAGGCTGAAGCTTCATTCTGCCAGAGGTGCATTTCCATTTTCAGTAAAAAAACAACAGATAAACATATTAATTTCCACAAGAAATTAGAACAAAACAGGCTAATTAAATCCTGCTAACTGATGTTAGCACAAGGTTTTAAGGCCTGATATTGATATGAGTCATAAACAATCAAGATGCAAAGAAAATGTTTTGTAGGTTTAGTTTGTTGTAGAGAGGTTAATATGCAGCTTTTTGAGAATAGTGTTTGATACTTACTGTAGTTATTTTAACCAGTAGTCGACACATTTCTGCTAATTTGCTAATAGCCGAGCTAATTCTTAATGTGCATTTTTGCTAATGTTGAAAATATTTAGCGTAAGTGCTTTACTTGGCTGTTTTGTAACCTTTCACAGTTTGACTTCTGTGTTGAAGCTTAAGACGTTTATATTCATACTTTTATTTTGAAGAGGGTGAAGGTTGTTCCATTTAAATGCTAGTGAATGTTTAACACCGGAACTGGAAGACGTTTACATATCCAATATAAATAAACAAAACAATTATGAACAAAATTATCTTTTAGAAAAGGACTAGTTAAGACCAAAACAACAGAAATTAGTCATCCTATTTTTGGTAGAAAGAAAATAATCATAAATCAAGCAAATGGAAATTATTGATCTCATCTTGATTTATCATGTGATTAAGTGGTTTATTGCTTATTGTATAAACACGTTCTGCTGATATTCAAGGCTAAAGATTTGATTTCCAGACATGAGGCTGAGATGTTGCAGAGTGAAGAGAAAACACAACTTTTGATGTTTAGCACGACGTCATCAGCATACAGCTGGACATGAGAACTGCCAGCAGCTTAGACTCCATCATTAATGTAGACAGAAAAAGGTTTGGCCAGAAATGGAGCCCTGAGGCATACCTGTGGATGTTTTACATGGTTCTGATGAGATGTTTTCAATCGTCAGCTGTTGGACACGGTTGGTGAGATAATAGATGAAGTCAAACTCTCCACCCAGAACTTTACGACGTCAGATGGCATCAAACCATGAAGAAGCTCTGTGGTTCGTTTCGGTTCAGTAAAATATAGAACAAGATAACTGCTATGATTAATGTCCTGATATTTTGTTTGTTAAATTATTGACAGCAAATTCACCAAATCATCCCGAGATGGAAACTAAGACTTTGTTTTTCTAGAGCAGTAATGAAATCTATCTGTTGAGAGGGAAACGGTTACGATCCTCCCTTCAGAAGGAAAAATGTCCATAAAGCAACGTGCAGTGACACGCCCACCTGCTTCCTCATGTTTTCCATTCCTTACTTCAGGATAATGAAGCACTTGTTTTCAATTTTCCAGCTCTTTAAATTCTCCAGATGAATGTTTTGACAAAGTGGAGTCTGGGTGACTTTGTTATTTCAGATTTGTTGTTTGTGACCCTTCAGTTCTTTCAGCGGGTTCAGGGTCCTGTTAAAGGCCTCTGGCGCGCCGATGAATGTGTTCCCCTTCATTCCCACCTTTGTGCCAAAGGAAACGCTCATATCTCCTTCTGAGGAGCTAATTATGAAAACATTTCCAGTCATAGTTGAGTTTTTTCTTCATGCTGAGCAGGTGTGAGGCTCTCTACTGGAACTTTTAGAGGACAAATCAATTTATGCAGCAATAAATAACAATCACAGTGATTGGTTGAGTCACTGCCCTGTCCTACAGAAAGTTTTATGGCTATTTTGGTAATGGGTGCAAATCAGGAGCTAATATTTCTGAGGTATTTGAGTGGAAAAACATTCAGTGGTGCAGCCAGCAATCATTTCAAACTGGTGTATTGTTTAGTGGCTCCTGAATGATTATTAATGGGATTATATCAGGACACTTAATGTTACCAAGTCAGGGTCCTTAAAACACTTTAAAAAATCTGTTTCTGCCTTTTACTGGTGAAAAACTATTTTGGACTTGAGGTGTTGAAGACGGGCAAGTCAGAAGTTTTTCCAACATTTTTCTCATATTTGAACGATCATCTGAAAATATAAATTTCCTGCTTCAGCCAGGAAAACAACACTCCACCTTTCCTTTGTTATTTATTACCTCCAAACCGTTCAAACACCTGCAGGCACACATGTGAGGAGATTTAAAAATATATACAATCAGATAAATATTGGTTAACTCAACCCAAATGAAAAGGTTTGTCTAAGTATCCACATATTAATATTAAATTGTTGGTAATATAAACGCATTTACTTCACAACTGTATAAAGTATTTTAATTAAAAGTTCTAGAACAACATACATCATTACTTTCTCCTTTTAAACTTTTAGTACCAGTTATTATTATACAGTTTTACAGCAGGCTGGGCTAAAGGGGGGTAGCTGTTAATGTCAAGCTAGCATGCTATGTAGCGGCTAGCTAGCTGTTAATGTCAAGCTAGCATGCTATGTAGCGGCTAGCTAGCTGTTAATGTCAAGCTAGCATGCTATGTAGCGGCTAGCTAGCTGTTAATGTCAAGCTAGCATGCTATGTAGCGGCTGGCTAGCATGTTGATAGCCATAATGCTACAGCCAAAAACAAAGCATTTTTGTTTGCGTAGCAGCATAGATTATTAGATTATCATTTTATGTTTTTGTACCAGTTGATGTTAGATAAAGTTTTAAAGCAGAGACAGAAAAATGTCTCTAGATTTTCTGTTGGAGGATCTGAACGTGACGAGACTTGAGTTTTTTGGTCGATTTGTCCTTTTAAATCAAAGTGTTGTCTCTGGATTTCTGCTTTACAATAATACTGTATCAGTAGGCGCTAGATTAACCAATGACTAGTCACTGATAATATCACGTTCAACAGATTCTAGAGATTTCAAAAATAAATTATCTAATAAAATAATCGCAATAATTCTGCATTTTATTAGGTTTTTTGAAATAATTTTCCTCTGAAACTTTTCTAGGAACCCGACAAATGTTGTTAAAAGAAGCCCAAATTTTACCAACCCGCAAAAAGTTGTTTTTTCCATCTGAATGTTTTGGAAAGTAGAAATGGTCCCTCAAATCGGTGCAGGTGAACCTGCTCTGCCAGAGCGCCGTCCAGGCCGGCCATTTTGAGAGCAAGGTGCTCTGGTAGAAGTGTCGGTCATATCAGTGGGGCGATCTGTTCATACGGAGCCACAGTAGCTGCAGAAAGAGGCTGAGACTGATTAAAGACAGGCGCAGCCAGCAGCTATCATGCTAACTCAATTAGCAGTCAGCGGACAGAACACATGCTCAGCAGCCTGCTCTCCAAAACATCAAGAGGCTCAGCACGCTGATTTCCCAGCAGAGAACATCTTAAACATCCACTAAGAGGTGTTGAAAAGTGTCAAACTAGAACGTTTCTGGTATTTAAAGCAGTGAGTTTAGCGTTAAATGAGCCGTTTGAGCTCAGGTATGCTAATAACAGGGCAGCTAGCTGCACTGATCTGTAGCAAGAGCAACAATCTGTCATGTTCTCAGCTGCAGCAGCAAACAGCTTTCACAACCAGCGCTGGCTGCCGGCCATGAGTTTGGTAAGAGTACAGTAGTGAAATGTGCTTAGATACAGCGGAGAAAACAAACAGGAACGCCCAGCGCTGCACACCATGGAGTAATCAGGAGTTTAGGGAAGGAATGTCAACAATAGGCCAAGTGAACGGCGGAGACAGTGATGGAGGAGCCGGGATTTAAAACGCCACTCCCCAGATCTGCCAGCAGCATCAGAACGTTCTGCGTTTCTGTTTACACACATGAACGTTTCACCTCCTCTTTTGGCTGAAAACGACCCCATCGCTTCGGTTTGGCCCTTTCTCCTTCAGATCCCCACCCAGAAATCTGCTACATGCTCATTGCTGCCAGGCGCAGGATTTTCCTGATGCAGCAGGAGCGGAGGCGCTCTGATGCTGTCTGGGAAAGCCTGAGTCAGACTCTGGAACCGGACCGGACCGGACCGCTCTCTCTCTCTCTCTCTCATTAACTCTTCATCTTTCTGTCTGGATATCGAGAAGTGAAACGATCCGACGTTAAATCCTGGAGAAACATGGATTTTATGTTGTGTATTGATTTCATGCTTCAGTTTTAGAGATTTTTCACAGATTTTTTTACTTAAGTTTTTATACTTTTCAAAGGTTTTTATTGAGAAATATGTGAATCTAATTTGCGACAGACTGGTGACCTGTCCAGGTGACCCCGCCTCTTGATCGGAACGTTAGCTGGAGAGGCAGCAGCTCCTCCCGACCCGACTGGGGACCAGGTGTTAGAAAATGGATGGATGTGAATCTAATTCAGTCGACTGTCAGTGTGAAGATCTGGAAACATTAAAGAGTAGCTAACGCCAAATAAACTAATAAACTGTTTTTGTGTATAAATTGACTAAATATGTTCTTTAGGGCTCTATCTTTATGTTTCTGTGAAAATTGTGATTCTAATACCAAACTGTCTGTGCTGCCCTCTGTGGGTAGAAGTTAGCTACTGCAGTTGATTTTTTAAAAATTTTTTAAGTCTCAATTTATTGTTAGTTTCTCCTTTCAAAACAAGTTGCTAGATTTGGCACTAATCAATTTTTGTCAAAATTTGTCACTAGTTGCTTTTTAAAATAAGCCATAGATTTGAGGCTAGTCAATTTTTTCAATATTGTTGCTAGTTTTTTTTTTTTAGAACTGACGATATTCCCTTTTTTGAAAAATTTGCTCATTTATTACGAGTCACTTTTCCAAATAAGTCTAAGTTGTCGCTTGTCGATTTTCTTTTTTAAACAAATTGCGAGATTCGTCACATTTTAAAACATTTGCTAGATACGTAGCTTGTTGATTTGTTGCTAGTTACTTTGTCAAAAGAGTTGCTAAATATGTGACTAAGTTGTCAGGTTGGGTACCTGACCCCTGACCCCTCCACTCATCCAGACTCTTGGCCACGCCCCTCTATGTCTCTCGGCTCCGCCCACTTTGGTCGAATTTTTCCAGAATTGTCTGGGGGCGGGGCTAAACCTTTACATCGGGTTTACTTCCACTTTAGAGTTTGTGAAACCAGAATCTTCTGGTTAGAACAGATAAAGGAATATGAACATCCCCACATCATAACACCTGAGCCGCCGTGCTTCACAGTTGGATTCAGTGTTTGCGGATCAGGTAACAAACTCTGGACCCAAACGCAACAATGTTGCCGTTTCGGCTCTTCCATCCGTTTGAATCGTCGTTTTCTGTTTCCCCAAAATTGGAGGTAATTAAAACTCTGCAGCCTCAGTTTGATTCTACGTTTTTCACAGTATTCTCTTTAAAATCATTTGCAGTGAAACATTTGACTCCATTTCAGTCAAAAATCCAACCAACCAACATCTGCTGCCTTCGTCTTCGCCTGCTGGAGGAGCTGCGTCACCGACTGAACAAGACGGTCTTATTATTGTAATACTTATAATTAATGATTCATTTACACAGAATCATCAGCTGCTGTTCAACACTGTTGGGTTTCTGTTACTGAACTACAGCTCATAGTAAATTGATTGGTGACTGATCGGATGGCATCCTGCTGTGACGTAAAGCGTCCATGAAGCTCCAGGTCTGGAGGGAAGAGGCGCTCCATTATTCTGGCCTGAAAAGTGAAAGAGAAACTTTAGTTCAGTCAGAGGTTTGAGTTACACCTCAGGAGCTGGAGACATAAACCCAGCGATGCTTTTTTCTGATGGTTCAGGTATAAAACCAGCCGTCTGTCCTTCCTTCCTTCTTTGTCATTAATAGCGAATGAAATGTCCCGACATCTGGGAGCGAGACTGCAGTTAAAGGTGCTGCCTTCCATGTAATTACCTCCTGCCAGCATCAAAGCGGCGGCCATGTTTTCCATGTCAACGTATAATTTTTAATGTGCAGCAAATTTGCAGCAAACATTCCTGAGTCTGTTTGTTACTGGGAAACAGCAGAGGAGGCTCTGAAAGCAGCTGCTGCCATCGGCTCTGAGTGGTTCAACTTTTAAAGGTTATAAAGGTTCCTGTTAGGTGTTCTGGTGTCACTGGTGTCACTGGTTTCACTGGTTTTCCCCAGCCTCGCGGCTCGTTTGCAGAAATCCCACAGACTGGGATGATGGAGAGAAATCCACTGAAACGCTTCTGATTGCTGTAATTACTCCGCTTCTTTATACTCGACGTTTAACCGCTTTACACCAGAAACTTTCCACTTCAAAGCCAAACTCTCAGCAATTTCCATGTTTTGGTTTCTGCCAGGCTGATTAGCAGGATATTATACACATTTAACTGTTAGTTTTACGGTTCTGCTCACCTTTCCAAGGCGAGGCAGAGAGCAGCAGCAAACCTTAACAAAAATATGTGATTTCCTTTGAAAAATGTCTCATAATGGAGTGAATTTCAATAATATGAAGTCATAGTTTTAATTTTCTATGTGAGTTTTTGAGGAAAAGAAAGTAACTCACTGTTAAATAAAAATGACTAAAGTGTCTAACAGGTACTGAAGAGTTCATAAACACACCACAGTTCATATAAAGTCATATTAATTAATCCCAAAGAGAAACATTAAATATAATATTATCTTCAGAGAGTTGTTGTGGATGTTTATGCTGCAGCAGCAGTCAGTGTTACAGAGAATCTGAAAAAGCCTCTGACTGAAAAACAGTCAACATGCTAACAGCTCAACATCCAGGTGACATGTTGCCATGGTAACATGTCCTGGTTGTAGGGACCGGTTATTATAATCGTACAGTTTATCGTTATCATTACGAGAAACAATATCATTTATTTTCATTATGAAAAAAGTTAGCATGATAAAAATTCAGATTTACTTCCCCGATAAACTGAGAATTTTATAAATCAAAAACCTGCCGACATGTTTGGATTTCTTTCAAATTTATGAAATTAATTGTTAAATGTGTGAAACTAGTGAACTTTTCTGAAAATATTAATAATTTTCTTCCATCCGTGTCTCATTGAACCGGCGTCTCGTCCTCCAAACCGTTAGCTTAGCTCTGCACTGCCTCCAGTCAAAAGACTCTTTCATGCCAGTTCCTCTCATGTGGCAGCTGTGCAGAAAGTGAGAGTTGCGGTGTGTGTGTGTGTGTGTGTGTGTGTTGCAGGAGGGCGACTCATATTTAACCTGTAACCTGAGAAGCTGATAACAAGCAGAGAATGAGGAATGAGCTTATGAGAACATCAGAGTCAGAAAAGTTTCTGTTCCTCTCCTTTCCTTCTCTTACGTGGGAAATTAAATTTCTTTCTCTCTTATTTCATGTCTGGGTTTGGATCTAGATTTGTAGGTCTAGGTTTGGGGGTAATTTTTGTTTGGCTTTGTTTGAATTTGGGTCTAGATTTGGGGGTTTGGGGTCTAGTTCGGAGTTTGGGGATGTTGGGTCTTTTTTGGGGGTTTTGAGATTCTGGGTCTGGTTTGGTTCTGTTCTGGGTCCGGCTGTGGGAGGAGGTGGATCGGTCGGAACCAGAGGGTGGAGGAAGCCTCCCAGTGCTGCACTGCGCCGCCTCTCTCTCCTCTGGCTGCTCTCTGCTCCTCTCACACATTACGACTCCTGAGGAATTTTTATGCTCATTTTCTTGGAGGAGGGCTGAGAGAGGGGCACACACACACACTCTTCCCTCCCTGAAACACACACACACACACACACTCTTCCCTCCCTGAAACACACACACACACACACACACTCTTCCCTCCCTGAAACACACACACACACTCCTCCCTCCCTGAAACACACACACACACTCCGGGCTCCGCGCTGCGCCACGATATCGCAGTGGATCTGTGCTCAGCCGTCCGGCGCAGGCGGGAGGAGGCGAAGGCGATGCAGCAGTGAGACCCGGAGAGACGCAGCGATCCGGACGGGATGGCCACGGCCGTGTTCCAGGTGAGGAGGGCCGTTTGCTCCGGTCCGGTCCTCATCAAGTTCTCTGTGTTGGTGTGAAGGACTGGTTCAGATGTGAGAGCGAGCCTTCAGGAGTTTCACGCCGTGTTACTGTAATCTGAGTGTTTTCTGTGTAAAGCCGGGCTGGTTTCTCTCCGTGTGTGGTCTCCACTGGAAGGACTTTTCCCGGTTCGGCGGGACGAACCGCCCCGCGGTGAGAAACCCGGCGGCGCTGGGGAAATCTCTGCCCAGGCTTCCAGCTGCCTCCTTTTTATTCCTGCTGAAGGGAAAAGTTAAAGTCAGATCCCTGCAGAGATTTGCAAGGCCAGCTGTTCAGAGACAGCTGTGAGAGCGGAGCAGCTTTTGGGTTTTTAACATCAGATTAATTCATCTCCATGGATTCAAGGGTTTTGTTCCTACAGTATGAAACAAAACGGCTGTTTTGTGTTAGACCAACTTCTAAACGCTTCATTCATATAATTGTGCGTCATTTCTGATTCTCCTCACTGTAATTCATACAGGTGACATTATTATTATTACTATCTATCATGTGATTGAGAGAATGAAAACCAACAGCACAGACTTTAAGGTCAACTGGGGTTTAGTGCAGCTGTCTAAAAGCTGGAACAATACTCAATATGAGTATCGCTGCTGGCGCCGATATTTACCGATATGTTTCCAAACCTCATCGCTGACGACACAAAAACCCTGAAGACACGGAGGCAACTTCCTTCCTCACCAAATGGAAACAAAAATGGAAAATGGAGTGATGTCAGATTTTAGCGGCTGTAGGATTTCTGTTTTGTTTCTGGCTAAAAGCTAGCACATTTGTTTTGGCTGTATTTACCCAGAATGCCTTGCATTAAAGTGGACTAAGCACACCGGTGGGAATGTAAAGACATCTAACGTAAACTCTGAGTAAGAATTTTGGATAACCTGATAAAATAAATCGTTTCATAATTTTAAGCCTAAGATAACCAAACTGTATGCTGATGATGTGTTTTTTTATTTACCCGTATGCAAATCCAATCCAGTCACTGTCTGATAAAACGGCAGACACCGGTCCGACTAGATGAACGTCTAGACCTGGTAGACAGAACCAGGATCCAACTTCACCTTGAATCAGAGCAGAACTGGATTTTGTTTCTGCTGCAGTATTTCTAGCTAAAGTTAATCTCATTAAGAAACTTGTTTTCTGCTGTTGAAGGAATTCAGTAATTAAAATTTTCTTGTTTGAGCGACAGAAGCATCGAAAGAGCCTCCATTTTGAAAGAGTTTATCATGCTAACGATTAGCTGCTAACAATGCTAAAGCTAGCATGTGCAGCCTGACTAAGCTACGCTGCGTTCCAGCTAACGTAGCCGGAGATGCCGGGATTCCAACATGGCGGCGCCCAACAAGCCGTTGTTCCTGATCTCTACCGACGTTTTCAGCGTCACTTTCCATAAGCAAACACTTTGAGCTGCAGCCGTTTATGTAACATTGATCTTAGACACACCCTCACTGTGTCTTATTAAATAAACATGTTTTCTCCACAGATTACTAGTGTTGATACAAGGAGCGGCCATATTGAAACTATCAGAATTATGAACTTTACTGTATTTTATGAAATAAACATCAGAAAGTAAATTGGCAACTGGGATCAAACTAAAGTTATTTTGGTTGGAGGCCATCCTGCTGTAAGTTAATGTTCAAATAAAACCAGAATCCCCCCCAACCCCCTACATGTGTTTGGGGGGTAACCTTCTGAAATAAGTGGCTGGGTGCGTGTGGGAACGGGACTTCAGCGTGTGGACTCTTCATCAGGCGGAGGAAGACGAGGAGCGGGGCCGTTTAGGAAGGTGTGAGTGGATTGACCGCCTGTCTGGGATTTGGGATAAAGCAGTGGTTCATGGACCGTTTCAAAACCAAAAAAAACACACCAGCGTGGAGTTTCATGCTCCTCTGCTGATGTAATGCTTCTGCGCTCGATGTGTGTGTGGGGGTGTGTGTGTGTGTGTGTTTCAGTCCTTGCAGACACAGATTAACTGCTTGCATCACTGTCTGTTAAGCTAAGCTTTTTGTTTTTCAGCCACCATCGTCTCATTGACTGAGCAGCTTCTGTTAATGAATAATTAGGTTTAAATGCATGTTTTTAATGAGCTAATTATAATTTTTGTGCGTTGATACTGTACTGTGCGCTGAGGTCCGTTTCACCCGCTGTCCTCTGGGCTCCATGTTGGCAACCTGCAGGACTTTGCTCACATAAATAAGCTGCAGCGGTGCCAGAGCTCCAGCTTTTAGTGTAATTAATAGCATCCAGTCAACAGAGGGAAGTTTTGTGTTTATGGCGACGGGCTGCAGCAGGAAGCTGCTGTCCCAGCACTGTATGGACCAGACAGAACCAAAGGCTCTGACCATTTATTGGTACTATTGTGATAACGACAAAAATGACAAAAATAACAGTTTATAATAAAGTTTTTAGGCAACTTTATGGCTCCACAAATATAAATACAGCTTTCCAAAGAGTTTCTTTAGGACACCAGTCATATAAAAAGAGTGATCTGTGTCACTAAGCTGCATATTTACTGGCATGCTTATTGAACAAAGAAAGAACAAAGAAAATAGGAACGATAACAATTCAACAATACAGGGAGTTTGGGACGTTTTAAACATTAAAACATTTAGCCATTTGTCCTACAAAAGCTGGGCTAGCTTGTTTGTTTTGGTTAATTTTGTTTGAGTAATTTGTTAGTGAGAAGATAAAGGTTTCATGTATTCCCTTGAAGTTAATCAAACAGTTAAATGTCATTATTATCAGTTTATAAATTAACAATCGATGATGATGGGATTTTTTTGACTCTCAGTCATAATGACAAGCAGCAGAACTACTAGCGCCCCCTGTGGGAATCAGTGAGACGATTATCCGTCTCCTTCCTTCAGGTTGTTGAATATCCTGGCAGACTGATACTTGGACTGGTCCGTTTCTCCTCCATGTGAACGCTATGTGAAGCATGTGGCCGGCGGCTCTGGCTGGAGAACAGAACCTGTTTTCTTTCTTCTCTTATCAGGACTGGAGCGTCGGGGGAAAGCAGTCTGGTTTCCGTGCTTTTAGCCGCCATATTGTTTGGGTTTTTATGGCTGATTGATTGGGTTTGCCGGCAGGAAGACGGGAAGCCGAGCTGAAAGTTCTGCATTGTTAAAGCAACCTGGATGCCGATGTTTTCTCTTCATCAGATGTTTGAAATCAGACCATAATGCTCCTCCAGCCTGTCTGGACCTGCAAACAGCAGCTGTGGTCCTGCTCTCCACGATGGATTATTAATATTTTTGGCAGTGATGTTTGTTCTGGAAACGCAGAGCAGCGCTGATTAATTGGAGAGAAAGATAGAATCAGAACATCTGGTACCAGAAGTCAGGAGGAAACTCCTCATGCATCAGGAAAACAGGGAGTCTGTCTGTTTAATTAGCCTGAGGTTCAGTGAAGATGCATCCATAAGAACAGAGACCAACGAGCAAAAAATAGATTTAAGGGCTGCAGAGTCGGTGCTGTAGCCTCCCAACTATCCGGGTTTAAATTTATTATTTTTTTTCTTATGATCGTTTATCTTCTATGGTGGTTCACAGGTGTAGACATGATGTAAAACACATGAATGATTCAAACTCTACAAGACAAAAACAAATGAAACAAAAAATGCACCACAAACAGGAAGTATAAGACGGAAGTCCTCCGGGCCACCAGGGGGAGTCGACCACCAAATCAAATGAGACCAGACTCCCAGTAAAGACAGGGTGTCCTAAAGAAAACTGGATTAGGGTTGATCAATATGGCTGAAAAGCTTTTCAGATATCAGTCTACTGATGATTATTGATTAGTTTTAAATATCTGAAATGTTGACAAACTGATGATGCGTTTCCTGTTTTCTCCGTTTCCCCTCAGTCCGTGTTTTTATATTAAGCAGTTATGAGGCGCGGTGGTAAACCTGAAAATGCTGCTGCTAAGTTACCCAACAGGCTGTTGCTAGGCAACCAAAGAGTGCGTGAAGCCTTTCCTCTGCCTACTACCCCCAGAGTGCTTTACGGTTCTGGATTGGAGTTCACTGAAATCATTCAACATTCTGTCAGACATATTATCTCTTGATGTTTGTCACAATTTGGCATATTCCTGAATATCTCAGACTCTAGACTCCCCCTAGTGGGCGGGAGGGCTTCCGGTTTGTGGAGGGGTTTTACACTCGCTGATGTTTTTGCCATTTGCAGCATTTTATCTTCCATCTCCTGCAGTTGAAGCATTTTCAGTTGCATTAGTTGTTTTGTTTGCGAACGTTGTAATTCTAACCAGCTAGTAAAAAGGTCCATGTTGGGTAACTGGTGCATGAACTCTGACCTGTGTGAGGTTCCCTCCAACCACCGACCGGAGGACACAGGAACCAGTTGTTGGTCCAGTTAAAGGACAGTTTCAAGCTCAGATTGAAGATGAATTGCGTCATTGCAGTGACTTCAGTAATAATCACAAACCTTCAAGTACAGCTGGAGGACGCTATGTGTGACCTCCTGACCCCTGACTCGCTGCGCCACTCGGTTAAACCTGCTGTTCTTAACGAATGAATCAGCTGCTGGAAGTCTGACTCTCGGCTGTAAAATGGCTGCTGAAGCAGAACAGGACCTTCTCTACAGGTGTGGACCCAAAGAACCAGTCCACCTCCAGTAGAACTGGGTGTCTGTCGGTTCAGGACCGCTCAGTCTGGCTCCGGTTTCCAGAAGTAAGACGCCACAAAGGCGCAATTTAGACCAATTTAATGAATTAAACCAATAAAAATACCAAATAGCTTGTATTTAAGGATGGCTGATATGAACAAAAAGTTTATCACCATTTTTGTAATTGATGCTCCAAACTGTAAACCTGGAAGTTCTGTTAGGAACATTTGGACCAGTCAGATCTTTAAGGGCTTCAAGTAGACAAATAAACTTAAAAAAACTGGGATTATAATAAAAAAGCATCTCTTCTAATAAATTTACCCAGAACATTCCTGCAAGTGTCTTGATGGTTTATTTATTTCGGTCTTTCTGCTCTAATGGCTTTTACCGAATCAATGCAAATCTCTGGAAACAAACTGGAGCTGACTGGTGCTGTAAACACATCCCAGTAAGGCGGCGGCCATCATGACCAAAACGAAGATAAAAGAGAAACAAACGCAAACACACAAGTGCTCCGTTTAGGGACGTAAATCACTCCCTCAGACAGGGGAACAGTGTTTGGACTCCGTCGCTTTCATGCCCTCTGCTCCATTACGCTCAATAAATCTGAGGCTTTCCAAAAGTTTCCCTTCAGGGACGCGGAGAAGCCGTAAGTTTCCCACAGACTGATCAGCTCCGGAGAAAAAAACGCCGTTTAAAGAGGCAGGAACTGACGGATGGTGAAACGCGATCTGGACAACTGAGATTACATGTAGAAGCTTTAAGACTCCTAAAGCAGTGGTTGCCAGAGATGGCACTTACTTTCAGCGCTGTGTCGGGTTCTGATGATATAAGAACCGGCGCTGGCACAGTCAGCCGTGACGGGCCCAGAGGAGCCTCTGGTACCAGTTACACTTCACAAATTGAATTTACACACCGAATACTTGAGCTGGGCTTTGCCAGATGCAAAGATCTGGATAAACATGAAAGCTCTCAGGGCAGCGATGTGTTTGTGCTGCCAGAGTTCAGATCCAGGAAGGTTTTTTCTTTTAGCCTCCTGGCATCGCTCTCCTTTCCTCAGTGAAACCAGCTAACCTGCACGCTAACCGTTTCTCTAACCTGCACGCTAACCGTTTCTCTAACCTGCACGCTAACCGTTTCTCTAACCTGCACGCTAACCGTTTCTCTAACCTGCACGCTAACCGTTTCTCTGCTCACAGCAAAGCTCTCCAGCATTAACTAACTAATGAGTCAGTTCATCATCGATGCTTTACGGGTTTCTGGAACAAAGCACATCATTAGCGGGGGATTTTAAACGTATTTAGACCTGCAGAATGACATAAATCCCATTAGCCGACTGTATCTGGAGTGTGTTAGCGGCTAACAGGAAACTTGCTGCATGTGAGCGCTGAACACGACTGACATGGACGTTTGTCTACAGGAAATGGGGCCTTGTTTAACATTGTTAACATAAGTATGTATGGTATGCAACAACACAATTATCCCTTATTATATTACACTCATTTGAATGCAGCCGATAAGCATCAGCATGCGTTCCTCCTCCCAACGCACCACAGCGCCGGGACAAAGACCCTGTGTGGGTTTCATCTGGACACATTCACTGTAATTTACTTTCTTTGGCTTTATAGCTGTAATGTATGCTAATAAACCCCAACATATTTAATGGGAGTAATAAACAAGGAGCCTAAAATGGCGACCATTTACTGGTACTTGGAGCATAAAGCTAACATGCTAACGCTTTCTGATTGACTGTAGTCTAAATAGTTTTATAACTGTAGCTAAGGTAAGTTTTACTTCTGTTAAATGTTATATTAGAAGTAGTATTCTCTAGTTTAAAATATTTGTTTTATTTACTCCTGGTTGTATAGAAAAGCAACATTATCAGCATTTGGAGCATGAAGCTAACATGCTAACTCTGTCTAAAAGACTGTAGCCTAAGTACAGTTTGTAGCTGTTTGTAGTTTGTATCTGTAGCTAAAGGAAGTTTTACTTCTACTAAAAACAAAACATTTTAGGACGTCTTTCCTGTTACTCAGCAAAACGTCCGGAAAATTTCAAGTGGAAACCAGAAAAAAAGTAAAATTTTAAGCTGATAACTTCCAACCTGTTGAAAACGCTCCGTGAGCAGCGAGCCAGTGAAACCTTGATCCTATCATCACAGAATCTCATAACTTCTTTTCCTCATTAAATCTATTTTCCAATGACTTGAAGATTAGATGTGTACCTTTGAAGCTGCTGAGGGATCGTCCTGCTGCTGCCATGAATCATGAGTTGGTCATGGGTGACTCACATGCTTTAATTTAAATCTGATTGGCCAGCAGATTTCTCAGATTAGATTAGCTGAAGGTTTTAGTCTGGAGTCTTTTTCACACTTTGGTTTCCTCCGGTGGGGTCGCGGTTCAGACTCTCTGGGTTTGATCCTGGTTAAATGGTCCAACATATCGCAATGCTTCATTACATAAAAAAAACAGGAACGACATTTACATTTTAAGAGAGTTAAAGCTCTGAAATAATTTAGTAAACATTGAATAAATGCATTATTGATTTAAAATTTTACTTCCTTTTTTTGTTGCAAAAATAGATAGTAAATTGTTCTACTTAGTTTGTATTTTCTTTCATTAATTTAGATAAAAATGCACTAATAATAAACATTCATTAAGTTTTAGGTCAGTGAACCAATCAGGGGGTTGCATTAACCAAATATTTTCCGGCATTTTTCTAAACATTGATGGAACACTTTGATGTCATTTTGACAGTTTACTCCCCCTGGTGGCCTGGAGGACGTTCACTTTGTGGAATGAGTTTGCAGCGTTTTATACTGGCTGTTTTTCTGTTGCGTTTGTTTTATTTATTGCAGGTTTTTCTTTAATTTTCTGGGCTTTGCGGCGTCATTTTCTTTAGATTTTGTGTGTGTGTGTGTGTGTGGGTGGGTGTGCGGGTGTGTGTGTGTGTGTTTTGGAGAGTTTTGGATCAGTTGGTTGCAGTTGGGTCTTGGACTCAGGCTGGTTGTGTTCAACCCCCTGTTTGCCATCTTGGATTCTGTTATAGAAAACCTGAAATGTTTGATGAGAGGAACAAAGGACTGTTAGTGGTGAGCGATTGGGTGAATGTTGACATAAATACAAACTATTTACATGAAGGTTACAGTTCCAGTAACCTTCATGTTTTCCTTAAGCGTTGCTTCAGTCCCAGCTGCTGCTTGGTTTTCCTGGTTCTGCTCCAACGTTTCTTCTCTTTGTTTCATGTGGATTCTTAGATTTCTCTGCTTCAGGGAGACTTTTAGTTTGTCAAAACAACTCCTAGTTCTGTTGTCTCTGCTTTTTGTCCCGTCACCTCAGCCTGAATCCTGTTGTCTTGCAGGCGTGTAAGCAGATACTGTAAATATTTTGTCGGTATCTCGGCCTGTGATGGTTTGCTTTCTGCAGGTGGATGGGCTGTCAGCGGTGCGCCGTGCAAACATGGAAACACAGAGCAGACCTGCTGAGTCCGCTGCGATAAGAGCCGACTTATTCAGGAATAACTTTAAGATGGACGTAAACACTGCGTCCATTGCACATGCATGCCATCATCTGCTGATCAGAGCTCATGATGGAAGGAGACGATGTTTCCACGTCGCAGTCTCAAACTGTACAAACCGAAGCGCAGCGGCTCCTCCAGCAGAAACACAGAATGTGATTAGGGTCATTTCCTGTTTAGAGAGAGCATTCCTGTAATCCAGACAGAGGAGCAGCCATAGAGACATGCAGAAGTGACTCACGTGTTTCTGTGTCGTGGTTTTCCAGCTGCTTTAGCATCACCTGCTGCCCGTTTCCACCTGGTTTCCTTTAAGCGCTGCTGATCCATAACCCTGATCAACTCTAAAAGGTTTCCTTTGGATCATCATTTAACGTTTAAACATTTAAAGAAAAACTGTCATCAGATGAAAATATCAGTCATGACTTTTTAAATTTTATTTTAAATACCTTGATCTCCATCACCCTACTGTAAATCATCCACTGTAACCAGATGATTATTTGATACAAACATTCAGTCAGAAACTGGTTACAGATTGGCCTGTCGCATGACAAATTATTCTGGATGATAAAGTTATCGCGATAAATGATAATATTGTTGCTTTGAGACCCTTTTCCAGTAATATAATTGTAATGTCATAAAAATAATGCATGAAGGCATTCTATAATCAAAACAGCAAATAAAAGTAATTACGAAGTAGACAACGTTCATCATCCAGTTTGGATTGAAAGAGAAAAACGGTAAATCATAAAAATGGAACTCAGCTTGTTTTAATTGATCAATAAAAAGTTTAAAACTGAAAGTTTTCTGACCCAACAGTGGTAATCTGGTTAGTTAAACAGATTTATTTGAGTTTAAAGAGCCGAAGGCCAAAAGAAAACGTCATAAACCTGGAAAACTGTAGAAGTTACCAGGAACTGGGCTCCGGGTCCAGCTCTGGTTCTGGTGAACACCTCTCGGTTCGGACGGTTTTCAGACATCATCCGTCTCAGCAGGATTGCGCCGCAGCGACACTAAGCAGACACGTCGCTATCTGCAGCCGTGTGTTCATGCAGCGGCGTGATTAGTGTCGGATGGAGGAGATGAGAGCCGGCCTGGTGAAAGCTGCAGGTCCGACCTGCTGTAGTCATGGAAACGGTTTTAAAGGAGCATCAAACCGTCGACTCCTATCAGCCGCCGCTGATAAAAACTCCAACTGCTGGAAATGAAGTTTGCAGGATTTTTTTCTTCCAGTGTTTGACGGGAAAGAAACATCCTGTTTGCTTGGATCCTCATCAGGATGGATCCCACCTTTTTCTATGATTTCAGTCCTGGTTAAATGCTATTATCGTTGAGTTCTTCCTGTTTATGGCGGCGCTGAGCTCATGGGACGACCTGGACCGCAGCCGGGTGCTAATCGGATCAACTGGGCCATCATGAGGCCTTCTGGCTCGGTGTCATGTAGGTCTGTCAGAAAAAACACGAACAGAGACGGAAAACCGGAAGAAAGGAAATAAACAGGAAGAGAAAAACTGACAGAAAATGAAAACATCAAAGCTGCTGTTTTTGACCACCGGAGGGCGCCAGGCCAGGCTTTTAAAGATGCATCAACGCATTTCGGCTCCAAAATATAAGACAAACATTTTCACCTGTATTCATTTGTTATCATGTTGTTGGCTGTTCCTGACCAGAAGTTTACATACACCCAATATAAAGACACAGCCACCTTTTTCCCTCCATCTGAAGTGAAATCAGAACAAACTTCTCTTGTTTTTAGTTTGTTAGAATCACCAGAATTAATCATATCTTCATTTTTTAAGATATATATTTTTTGTAACTTTATTTGATTATCATTGTTTAAACTGGATGATTGGGTCAAACCTTTTCCAGAAGATTCTCCCAGCAGTTTGCTGGAGTTCTGGTCGGTTCCTCCTGACAGAACCGCTGGAACTGGGCTAATGTTCCTCACAACCTCTCCAATCTGAAGTGACGGAGACCGAGGCTTTGAGGCGGCCACCAAAACATCGACTCTGTCACCAGTTTGGGTCGGAGCTTGGAGTTTTGTCCGTTTGGAAGACCAACCTGTGCCCAAGCTTTAACTTTCTGGCTGATGTTGTTTCAATATTTTCGCATAACATTATTTCCTCATGATTCTGTCAAGTTTATGAAGTGCACCAGTGAAACATCCCCACAGCATGATGCTGCCACCACCATACTTCACAGTGAGGATAGTTTCGTTACCTCAACCATCAGACCAGGACGTCTCTAAAAACAAAGATAATGGCTTCCTCCTCGCTGAGCCTTTCAGCTCATGTTGGTGCAGGACACGCTTCGGTTCAGTCCAGTTTACTCAGAACCAGAACAACAAATATCTTCTAAAGACTCTTAAGGTCATTTCAAGTCAATCATCCAAACGTTCCAACTGATCCTAGTCATCAAGCATTTTGCTCGATTAATTATTGACCAGCATCTTCACAGGACCTTTGTCTTTTGTTTGGGAGACGATTTGGACATTTTGGACCAGAACCGTCTCGTTCCTGAGCGGTACGATGGTAGAACGTTCCCATCATGTCCGTACCTGACCAGAGGAACGCGACTCCTTCACGCATCGATAAAATTATCAAAAGGACGAAATGGACTGAAATGGACTAGACTGGACTGGGCCGGACTGGAGCAGACTGGTTCGTCTGATTTCCTTTGACTTTCCCATTGGGTCGAACCAGAACGTGCAGCAGTAAAACACTTTCTGTTCCACCCAAACATCAGTTAAAGTTTTGGCCAAAGTCATGCAGCCTGATTCTGACCAAATGTAAGTAAAGTTCTGATTCTGAAGAAAGTTGGATTAAATCTTTAAGAAATGTTGTCGCTTTACCAAATGGAAGTAAGTTTAGTGATTCTGACCTGAAATGAGACGTTCGATGAACTGCAGACATTTTGAACCACTCTGCTTGTTTCTCATTCATCTGGTCACAGAGGAGGATCTGACCAATGGGCTTTCTGTTTGTTTCCAGGTGTCTTCTTCTTGTGTTCCAGCTACAAACTACGAGCTGGTGAGTCTGAACTTTGACTGTTCCTCATTTTGTTGATGTTTTCTGTTGCTAAAGCATGAATTCAGCCTGAGTGTGTTGTGTGATGTAGCGTCAGTAGAAGCGGAGCGTGTTTGGAGAGGAGGACTCGGGCTGCGTTGCCTTTTTTGGTATGGCTTTAAGAAGCCGTGTTGGGCTTGGATGGGATTCCTCACATGTTGTGTGTTTAAGTGGTTTTGGGTGCCTGACAAACCAAAGCAAATATCCCCTGCACTTTACTGCCCTTGCAGAGAAAACGTCTGGGTTTTCTTTCAATAAAAGCTGCCATAATTAATCAGGAACATGCTGTTATCCTCACAGATGCTTTTTGCTCGAGATGTTTTCTGCATGAAGACATCTGGTTGAGATGTGCACAGGGAGGCGGGGGTGAAACTCACTTCTACCTTTCTGAGCTCACTCTCCCACAACCAAACTGGCAATATTCTCTGTTCATCGTGGATCCTGAAGGAAACGGGAACCATAAACCGCTCTGCCAGGAATCTGCTGACTAATCATAACGTTTTGTCCCTAAACTTAACAATAAAGCTCATGAGTAACCCTCAAGTCGTTTTCACACCAAACCAGAACAGGAACGTTTGTAGAAAATTGGTGTTTCATCACAGTTAAATAGCTTTTGGACCAATCCAAGCCCGGTTATTTTCATCCACACTGAAAGTTGTTGCTTGACCTTAAACTTGTGTTTTAGTGCTGAAACCCAACAAAGATTAACTTCTCATCCCTAAATCTTCCCATAAATCTGTTGTCTAACGCTAATGTCGCTGGTTAGTGATGACTAACCCAGACCAAGGCTTTCCGTGCCAAAACTGAACAACTGTGGTCTAAACCCAACCATGAAACCGTTGCCTCACCACGAAGCACTTTCTAACTCCAAACAAGTTTTTCTTCATGCCAAAACGTAAACAGCTGCTTCATCATTAATCTGTTTCTGTCACATTTGTTTTGTGTAAATCCTAACAAGGAGGGCATTGACAAAGTTAGTAACCAGGAAATTGTTGCCTGATCCTAAACTGTAATATTTAATGTCTGAGCCTGACCTGCATGTTTTATTTCCCAAATCTAAAAAACAGATTCCTGACGCTGCTGAATAATGGAAGACCTGATATGTTGCCAGTTTGACGAATCCTAACCAGACAGATTTAGTTCTTCAATCTCTACTGGACTCGGTTGCTCGTGTTAGTGTTAGTTGCCTTAACAGTTTGTTTTACAATTTAACTGGAAAACTGTCTATTGTCACCTAGTGACTAACCAAGTGATTTTAGTCCTTAAAACAAACCAAAAAACTGCTGCCCAGACCTACACAAGCAGTTCTAGTCTTTAAACCAAACAAGAAAATCATCAAAACTTCACCTAGTCTTAACCAAGTGATTTAGGTCCTCAAACCTATTCAAAAACCAATTCCCAGGTTATAGTCTATCAAATTAACTAAAAAATGGCACCTAGTACTAACCAAGCAGTTTTATTTCTCAAACCTAGCAAAGATACTTTGACTAGTCCTTAGTTATAGTCACCAAATCTAACCAAAAATCCATGGCCTAGAACTAACCGAGTAGTTTTAGTCCTCAAACGTCACCAAGTCCTAACCAAGTCCATCACCAATTGGTTTTAGTCTTTAAATCTAACAAAAAAACTGTCGCCTAGTCCTGATTTAGTAGTTTTAGTCCTTAAACCCAAACAGAAACTTCCAGAACCAGGTCGGGTCGTACAGAACCAGGACGGGTCGTACAGAACCAGGACGGGTCGTACAGAACCAGGACGGGTCGTACAGAAACTGAACGTGTTACATGTAGTCTGGATGATGAGAACAGCTGGGAATTTCTCAGTTTGGTGTTTTTATGCGTAATGTAAGTGAGTAAGACATTCCTGGTGCTTTTACAGTATCTGTCACTTCCCAGCATGCAACAGGAGCTGGATGATGCGCTGCGTCTCCACGGCGTTCCCACCGCTCCTTGTTTGGCAGATTCCTGCTCTCACTGCCAGAGCAGAGATGATTTAGTGATGCGTTCAGGTGCCATCTGATTACAGCCGCCATATTTTACCTTCCTGAAGGGAAAATGTTGGCAGCGAATGCGATTCTTTTCTCCTCTAAATCCTCAAAATTCCAGGGATTTGGATGAGCTGCATCTGGACACAAAGTAACTTTAATATCAGAAAATTCTGCTGATCATGAAGAAATTAAATATGTTCTTTTTTTTCTTGTGTTAGCCACAAAAGTTATTTATCTGCAGCGTTTTCCAGGTCAGCCTGATCCCAGCGGTATTCACAGCAGCCATGGTGGGAATTCCTACCATCCTGGACAAAATACAACCTGACGTTCAGAATGACTGTAAAACCAACCACAAGCCAGCAGTCCTGCTTTAGAGACGGGGAGATTAAAAATGAGTCTTCAGAAGAGAATCTGGGCCGTCGTGTTGAAGGGTGGCGCTAAAACGAAGAGCAGCAGGAACGATGGGGCGTCAGTGCTGCAGATGAAACCAGGGAAGAATAATCGGGTTCTGGTTCTGGTTCTGGATTTGGGCTTCTACAGTTAATTACATTTTAAACTCCTTAAGGATGAGAATGCCGCCATGGTGGTTCATAAATACCACAGATGTTGGTTGATACTTTTACCGCTCACACTAAGGACACTAATAGAAGCGCTTTGCTGCCATCTGGTGGTCAGAATGTGAACTACAGCTGGTTAAAGGAAGTAGAACAATAACAATAGATTTACTTATTAACCTTTGTGCCATAATAACATTCTATGTCCTATGGGTCAAAAATGACCCGCCCTAACAAAAGCCCCAAAATAAAGCAAATTAATTGAATTTTAAATCCACAATCTATTTTGCATGATGAAACAATCTGTTATTTATCAATTTGACTCAATTTAATTATTTTTTTATCATGTATTTTTGTTACACAATACAAAAAGATGATCAACAGTATTACACCCTTTTACACAGTAAGGTTTTATTATTGTAATTATATAAATGTGAAATTATTACTTCTGAATTAATTAGGCTGAAAGGGAACAAAAAGTCAACAATTTGAAACTTTTTAGTCAACGGTTCATTTCTTTATATACTTTTAGGAAGTGAATTATAAAAATAACACGTAACACAATAAAACAAAATGTTGCTTGATTTTGTGAACATCAGCTCTTATATTGTGTCTCATAATTATATGAGATGTTCAACACAAGAACATCTTCTGCTCACCATAAGGTGTTTTTATGCTGAACATTCTCAACACAAGATAAAGAACATTTTCTGTTCAACATAAGATGTTGAACTTATAAGATGTTCTTAGGTTGAACATCTTCATCATAAGCCGAAGAACATCCTGTCCTTCCTTCCCCACATTGAACATAAGATGAAGAACATTCCACTTTGTACACAAAATGTTCAACACGAGATGTTCCAGAAAATCTTCATAGCATGAAGATGTTCTTCACCGTATGAAGACGCTCCTACGTTGAACATCTTCAGCACAAGAACTTGTTCAACATAAGATGTTCAACTTCTTATGTTGAAGATCCCATGTAGGTCAGTATGTGCAAACATACAACGTAGCACCTTTAGTGAAACATCTACTCATGGCGTCAGCAAGGAACCAACAAGCAGAACTCAGATTCAGCGTACCTTCATGTCCTCTATACCTAGTTTATGTTTCCTGTTGTGTTTGGGAGTTTGTATGATGTGGGAGGGCAGGTGCAGATTGAGGGGGCAGGTGCAGATTGAGAGGGCAGGTGCAGATTGAGGGGGCAGGTGCAGATTGAGAGGGCAGCTGCAGATTGAGGGGGCAGGTGCAGATTGAGAGGGCAGGTGCAGATTGAGAGGGCAGGTGCAGATTGAGAGGGCAGGTACAGATTGAGAGGGCAGCTGCAGGTCAAATGCCAGTTGAATTCGTACATCAATCCAGTTTCTTTGATATGTGTGTATAGATGTGTGTGTGCGTGTGGGAGGGGGCGGGGGAAGTGTGTGTGGGGTGGTGTGTGTGTGTATTAGAGAGAGTTTGTGTGGCCTTTGAACTCTTTTTCTGGTGTTTAAATGGTTTTATAATTCGCGGGTCCAGAATGACCCACAAGACAATCCTTCCTTATGTACAGCTCACATGGAATATAAACAAAAACAAAGTATCACTTTTCTAATGACAGGGTCAATTTAGGAAAAGTCATCAAATTGCAAGTCGGAAACCGGCTGGTTTACGGTGTTATTTCTACAGCTAAACGTGGTAATGGGTCACCTCTGGCCCGCAAGACAACACAGGGTTAATACTTTACTATTCTATATGTCAGAATAGTAAACATGTGACCAAAACGATAAAAGTTATCTCTAAGTTTAGGTATGCATCTTTTTTGCGACACTAGGCACCTAAGGAATGGAAATTAATAATATAATGTATTTTTGTAGAAATAGTAAATTCTGTGCTTTTACTTCCATTATTAAACTTTGAATCAAATCATTACTTTATATGAATAAATGTGTAGTTACATAAGAAGATACCGCAATAACAGAGTACTAACTAGAGATGTTTACTCAGTTATCAGGCTGGAGCTAACGATTATTTTACTAATTGATTATTCTGATTCTAATCAGATTAATCAATTGACCTCTTCAGCTTATTTTATACAATATAAGAAATACATTAAAATATGCAAATTAACAAATAATTTAATTCTTTTAAATCAAATAATCAAAATTTTCTTGCCAAAATTGCAATAACAGGATTCCTTTAGCGAACTCATCAGCAGCTAGAACAAACAGCTAGAACCAGAACCGGAACCAGAACCAGAACCAGAATGATGACCAGGTCCATTTAGGATCTGCAGTCAGATGTTCTGGTTCTGGTTAAATTAACCCAAAAGGTTAAAGAGACGAGAATCATTTCTACTGCCTGGAAAAAAGAGGAAAGTTTAGAGTCAGAGATTTCTGGGAAAAGAAAATAAGAGGGAAGGAAAACATCTGTTCTTCCGGATCGCATCAAAGGTTTTTTTTCCTTCCTTCCTTCCTTCCTTCCTTCCTTCCTTCCTTCCTTCCTTCCTTCCTTCCTTCCTTCCTTCCTTCCTTCCTTCCTTCCTTCCTTCCTTCCTTCCTTCCTTCCTTCCTTCCTTCCTTCCTTCCTTCCTTCCTTCCTTCCTTCCTTCCTTCCTTCCTTCCTTCCTTCCTTCCTTCCTTCCTTCCTTCCTTCTCTTCCCTTGTCCCCTCTTTCTTTTTCCTGTCCTTTCCTCTGTCTTTTCATCCTTCCTTGTTTGTTTCCTCTCTTCCTTCTGTCCCCTTTTCTTGTCTTCTTTTCTCTACCTCCTTTGTCTCATTCTGTTCTTTTCTTCCTTCTTTATTGCCTTTATTTTTCCTTTCTTCTTTCTTTCTCTTTACACTTCCTTTCTACCTTTTGTCCTCTTTCTTTTCCTTTTGTTCTTTCTTCTTCCCTTCCCTCCTTTCTTCTGACCTCTCCTTTTCTTGTTTTCTCCCTTCCTTGTTTCCTTGCTTCCTCTCTTCCCTCTATCCTTCTTTTATCCCTTCTTCTCTTGTCCTTTCTCTCTCTCTCTTTCCTCCCTCCCTCCAGCTGCAGTACTTTTGGCCGTATCTCCCTGCTGAGCTTCATTGTTTCTAAACAAGAGCAGGGAATTCTGGGAAGTTGAGTCTGTTGAGTTTTTCCCTGCGGTTTGAACCAAACGCTTTAATCAGAGAATTAAACCAGTGAAGTTTTTCTGTTGCTTCATTTTGGAAACATTTACAACCTGTTTGGTTTTTTTAACCCTTTGTGTCCCACGCTGCCTCTGAAGCCAACATGCAGTTCCTTCATCTCTCCAGCAGAGGGCGCAGTGTGCCTCTCTGGTTTCCTGTTTCCAGCACCAGATTGGTTATGGAGTTTTTTTTTCTTCCTGCAGTTTTAAATATCTGGAGACCCGCCCATCAGATTTGTTGCCATGGTTTCAGGATGCTGTCACTTTAAACACATTTTAGTTCATTAAATAGCCAAAAAACAGGATTTGACATGAACCGGGTTTAAAAGATGGACTCTGCTGGGTTGGGGCGCAATATGGAGGCGGTGCGCCGCGCTCATTAAGCAGATTATTACTGTAAAAATCTGTTTAGTATGAACACAAACATAAACATTCAGGTCATATGTTTATCATATTTCCCATTAGCATTTCAAGAAGACTGCCATTTTTTTAAGATGGCCGCCCTTTTTCACCCTTTTAAACCAATTGCCACCATAAAATGTCACATGATAACAAATGTGTGAAAGTAAAACAAACCAGAGGGAATAATTAGCCAAACATCGTTTACTCTGAACTATAAACATCATAAAGACTTTATTTATCTCTGCAATCCAAATCATAAATTCAGCTTAATATTGTGGGGAACACACAACATTAAGCTAGGAATGCTCATGGAAAGTTGAGTGGAAGGAAAAAGTGTTACGTGCATCACAGCAGCTGAAGAATCCTTCCAGCAGGAGGTGAAGTTGGTTTCCTCCTCAGAAGCTTTTATTGTTTATCAGAGTTTATCTGAACGTTTTGATCTGATCCGGCGGTTTGAATCTCCCGATTTGGTTCTGGAAACTCGGAGCGGAACCGGGTCGGCCTGACAGAGATGTTTCTGTTCTCAGCCGTTTCCCTCGGAGGAGATAAAAACCCATGTTTTCTGTTGGCTGAGTCGTTATTTTTAGTGTCTGACATGAGAAGCTGACGCTCAGCTGACTCGGCTTACGGCCGCGGCGTGACTCCAGAGAACCGGACCGGACCAGACCGGCCCGTTAAAGGAGCAGCCACACATTTTAGGGGCTTTGCTTATGATTTCTGCTCTGCTGCAAAAATCACACTTTTCCCAATTTTCAGATTTAAAATCGGCTTCAGAACCAGATATAGAGGAAACTTGTTTTAACCAGAAACTAAAATCAGTTTTAAAGTGAAAATCAGTCGACTCGGGGGTTTGGATGAATACGACTGACTGGGACCGGACCGGACCGGACCGGTCTGCCAGCAGGTGCAAACAGAAGATGGCGCCCTCGGATCTGAACCGTTTCCACATCATCCTTTGTTATAATGAAGCAAATCAGTGGAGAATCTATTTAGAATAAATAAAATTATGTCTTTATTATAACTTTATTCTGCAGAGAATCTGAATTTCTAGTCTTAGTGATAATGAATCAAGTCAAAATGATCAAAATCAATTTTAGTCTGCTTAATGTTTTGTTAAATTATATTTTGAATAATTCTTTAAAAAATGTTTTAAGAAAGCGCCAGGCTAACCGAACAAAGGTGATTTAAGTTGAAAGATTTTGTGCAGAAACCTATTTTTGTTTAAATGTAAACTGATGGAACTTTATAAATTGCATAAATCAAATGTTTTTTTGTTTAAATTGTTTTTTCCCTTGTCAGTCGAATAATTTAAACAGAATCTTGAGACTGCACAGAAAAATCATTTCTAACGCAGAATTTTAGCGCTAATGCAGCATTTTAGCACTAATGCAGCATTTTAGCGCTAATGCAGCATTTTAGCACTAATGCAGCATTTTAGCGCTAATGCAGCATTTTAGCACTAATGCAGCATTTTAGCGCTAATGCAACATTTTAGCGCTAATGCAACATTTTAGCGCTAATGCAGCATTTTAGCACTAATGCAACATTTTAGCGCTAATGCAACATTTTAGCGCTAATGCAGCATTTTAGCGCAAATGCAACATTTTAGCGTTAATGCAACATTTTAGCGCTAATGCAACATTTTAGCGCTAATGCAATGTTTTATTCTCATTTGGCCTCATTCTATAAAATGAGGTTTTTCCAGCTTTGATCTCTTCATCGTTTGAACCCGATGAAAGTTGGTTCTGAAACAAGTCATTTAATACGGCGTTCAATTGGCCGTTACTAAGGAGCTAAAGCTAGCATGAACAGGTTGCTATGAGCCGATAGCATCCCATAAACATCCCCCAACATCACTAATAACCAATATCATCCCTTCACAGACCAGCTTCATTTCACCGAGAGTCCGGAGTCTCAGAGCTCAGGTCCGAGTCAAGCCTCCAGTTTTTAGTTTTTCTGATTTGAGCCGTTTTCATCGACTGACTGAAACCTAAACGTTCAGATGTTTAAACTAGAATATTCTGAACGATTCGACTCTGAAGACGTGAACTAAAGCTTCCTGGGTTTTCCTCCAAATGTGGACCAAACAAAGTTTTTCTGCTGTCGGCTCCAACGTGCTCACGCTTCCTCCTGCCATCTGGCTGCAATTACACAAAGAGGAAACGCACGTTGAAGCACCCGGCTGGTCCTGCTGCATAAACACACAACAGGCTGTGTAGGTGTGTGTGTGTGTGTGTGTGCGTGTGTGTTCGGGTGTGTGTGTGTGTGTGTGTGTGGGTGTGTGTGTGTGAGATGCCTGTGGCTGCGCGCCGCAGGCTGCATTTAGCGCCGCTAACAGCAGCCCGCTGCGTCCTGCAGGCACGGCGGCTCTTTCCAGGACTGAAGGGACGAAGGCCGGCGGTTTCATCTGGGCGTTCGGCGGGTATTCTCGGCCGTTGGGTCAGACTATAATTTACCCCCTGACTTCTGTCTGTTTATGCTGCGGCTCCCTGCAGAGGCAGGTCATGCTGCGGGCCGACGCGGGACGGCTGCTCTGCTGCCTGCGACAAACCAAACATGTTCGAAACTTCCAGAAAATTTACGGATAATCAAGTGGCTGCTGCCGACTCTTCAGATGATTTGGCTGTAAATGTTGGTGAAATGAAAAGAGCAGCAACTAAAATGTAAGGCAACTTCCTGTTTGCGTCCTGGTTGCTGCGGTAACCGTATGACGGTTCCACCACTCCCAATGTTGGAACAAAACAAACATTTCTTCATCTGGAGATGATGATGTTGCTCATCCAATCACAGCCTCTGTCACAGGCTCCGCCCAGATCTAACACCTAGATCTACTGATGTGTGAAATGTATGGAGCTACATTGAGGACAATGTTTCTTTAAAAAAGAAATGTTGAAAAAAATTATATGAAACTGAAATAAAACTTGAACTTGAAAATGTTTTACATTTTTTCAGTTTCAAATTTATTTGACTTCCAATTTTTTCCCCACTTTTTTCAGTTTCAAATGTTTTTTTGCCAAAAAAAATTTCTTCAGTTCCAACATTTCTTCTTCAGTTTGAAAACTATTGCAAATCTTTTTTCAGTTTTACTTTTTTTGAGTTTAAATGTTTTTTTATTTAAATTTTTACATTTTTGTTCTATTCTGTGGCTTCAGAATAGTTTTGAAACAGTTTTTTCCCCCAGTTTTATTAATTTTTTAAAACAAACTTCTTGGCCATAATGTAGCTCCATAGTTGGTTAAGGTTAGCAGCTGCTGGCTTTAGCTTCACATCTGATCCGATATTGACATCATGCCATGGTCAGATACAGATATCGGATCGATCTGGTTCTGGTTCTGGAAGGCCGAGTTCAGCCCAAAGGTGGAAGCTGATTCTGATGGATAATCTAAACCCTGATGACCCGTTTTAGTCCAAAAACCCAAAAGTTGGTCAGAATTCAGGCAGCATGACGATCAGGAAGCTTTTACTCTCTCTCTCTCGTCCCTCTCTCTCTCTCTCTCATCTCTCTCTCTCGTCCCTCTCTCTCTCTCTCTTGTCTCTCTCTCGTCTCTCTCGTCCCTCTCTCTCTCTTGTCCCTCTCTCTCTCTCTCTCATCTCTCTCGTCCCTCCCTCTCTCTCTCTCTCTCTCTCGTCTCTCTCGTCCCTCTCTCGTCCCTCTCTCTCTCTTGTCCCTCTCTCTCTCTCTCGTCCCTCTCTCTCTCTCTCATCTCTCTCGTCCCTCTCTCTCTCTCGTCTCTCTCTTGTCCCTCTCTCTCTCTCGTCTCTCTCGTCCCTCTCTCTCTCGTCCCTCTCGTCCCTCTCTCTCTCTTGTCTCTCTCTCGTCCCTCTCTCTCTCTCGTCTCTCTCGTCCCTCTCTCTCTCTCGTCTCTCTCGTCCCTCTCGTCCCTCTCTCTCTCTTGTCTCTCTCTCGTCCCTCTCTCTCTCGTCTCTCTCGTCCCTCTCTCTCTCTTGTCCCTCTCTCTCTCTCGTCTCTCTCGTCCCTCTCTCTCTCTCTCGTCCCTCTCTCGTCCCTCTCTCTCTCTCTCTCGTCCCTCTCTCTCTGTCCGTTGCTGTATAAGGCAGTGGATTCTCTGCTCTTGGCTGATTTGGGTGGTTTTGTCTCTGTGTAAATATTTGTCCAGTTGGGAGATTAATGAGTCACTGAGCAACATCATGGCCGCCGCCGGCTCTTAAATATGAGCTAATGAAAGATCACTGTAGTTTTCCTGGTCGCTGTAGTTTTCCTGGTCACTGTAGTTTTCCTGGTCGCTGTAGTTTTCCTGGTCGCTGTAGTTTTCCTGGTCACTGTAGTTTTCCTGGTCGCTGTAGTTTTCCTGGTCACTGTAGTTTTCCTGGTCGCTGTAGTTTTACTGGTCGCTGTAGTTTTACTGGTCGCTGTAGTTTTCCTGGTCGCTGTAGTTTTACTGGTTGCTGTAGTTTTGTAGTTTTTGTGTGTTGATAATTTTCCGTGTTTTGCTTCTCCACAGGCTCCGAGCAGCAGCCTCGCTCTCAAGCATGTAGACACCATGGTGAGTCCAGACGCGCCGTCACTGACTCTGTGTTCATGCTGTTATCCAATCTTTACTTGGATTAGACCGTCCAGGAAACAAATGTAGGAATCCTGGAGTTGAGGTCTTTCCCAGCTTCAATTTTTTAAATTATTTGTATTAATTTTTATTATTTTATATTTATATGATTATTTTATGACTTTTTAATCTATTAAATATAAAGTTCTATATTGTTAAAATCATTATTTATCATTTACTTTATGATTATTTAATATTTAATTTTTATGGATTTTATTTTTCCTAAAACTATCATAAGTATCATTTATTATTATCTATTTATTACTGTTATTTGTTTTCACTAATAGAATTATTATTTCTTATAACTATTTTAGTATTAACATTAACATGGTTTATAATTATTATTTTTATATTAGTTATTGTAATTATTTTTCATTATTTTGTCATTTTTTATTGTATTTCTTGCTACTTTTATTAGTTATTTCAGTTGTTTTTATGTCTTTTATGGCTCTATTTTTTTTAGTTAAAAATATTTTTGTCTTTATTCATAAGTGTGAAGCAGCGATGTGAAGTTTTAGATCACTGTTATTATCGTTAAAGTCTCTGATCCTCGTTAATCCAGAAATGTGCAGCAGATGAACTTCATAATCCGACATCAAAACCTAGACCAGTAAAATCAGATTATCAGCTGATGAAAAGAATAAATCCTGGATCCTGCTGTGATCTGTAGGAACTCTTCAGTTCTGGGTTTCTCACATCCTGGATCCTCCGACTCTGTTTAGTTTGGACTCGTTTTCCTCTGGCGGTTTCTTTCCAAAGCAGAGTCCCACGGTTTGTCTTTGTTTGTGTGTGTGGTCGCTTTTATCGGCATTTCCGAACTTCGCCCAGACTGGAGTGCCAGCTCAGTTTCTAAACAAGGTTTTCTACTTTTAGCCTCGTTCCAAACTGGGAGCAGAAAACACGACCAGAGGTTCTGCTTGCGATGCTTCCTGCAGGACGGTGGCGGCGAGTTCGGGTCGCTCCGCCGCTGATGTCAGGCGGACGCTGGCTTCGCTTTGCCTCGCAGCAACAAACGCTTGTCTCATGACTCCACTGATCCTCAGATTCATGGAGAGAAAACGATGTTGATGTGAACAAACACGCTTCAGTCCCACATGGGGGGAAGCTTTGGAGGCGGGGAGGCTGAGCATCAGGGCAGAGCTGGCTGGAGGGGGAGGGAGGCCGGAGCGCGAGGGGCGGAGGAGTTCTGCTTGGCCCGGCTGGCCTAAAATTAGAACTTTTTTCTGCTGGGCTGAGAGGGAAAAGGGAGAGGTCTCCGGAGGAAAGTTCAGTGCTGCGCCGGAGATGAACCACGGCGGCTCTCTGCGGCGGCGGCTGTCCTCCCTGAGGGGGGCATGGCGCTGGAGCACGGGTCACCTCTTCAGGAAGGTAGGATGCAGGCGGTCCGCCGCTCGGCTCGGTTTGCTTCGGTTTGATTCTCCTCCATCCTCCGGCTCTGTCTCTGATGTGTATTTTGTTGGGCTGGTTGTGAAGTCGGCCTCCAGATGGTTCTCATCTGGTCCCACCTCCTCCGCCTCTCCAGGATTCACGCGGGGCGTCTGTCCCTCTGCCGGGCCGGGTCGACCTGGAGGCGGATTTAACCGCCACAGCTTCAGGATTTAAGGGAGCGCCGATGGTTTCTGCTGCTGCTGCTTCACATTTTTACAACCCAGACAGTGAAAGTTTGATTTCCTTTACTTACCCACATGGCTGCACTTTGATTGAAACGTTGTGGCTCATAAAAAGCTCCACTCAGAGGAAAGCAGAGCTGCTCTCCATGCTGGAAGCCTGAGGCTAACGATCGGGTTGCTCTGTGCCTGCCTGGTTCGGCTGCAGCTTCGTGGGAACTGCAGGAGCAAACCCAAACAGTCCGAAGCGTCTAAAAATGCCTGTTTTATGCTGTGGCTCGGACTGCAGGAATGTCCTCATTAGAGCGTATCGCCTGGATCTCCAGATTCCCATGAATCCCCCGGGAGTTTTCCTGTAATCATCAGAACAGAGGAATGCTGCTTTCCTGACGTTCCTCTGCAGAAGGTCAGGATCTACTGGCTGCTTCTCATGGGAAACCTTCTGCTCTACGGGCCTTTATTTAAGAAGACCTGATCGCTATGGAAACGGTGGATCAGGTTCTGGGTAGAGCGGTGGGGTAGTCATGATGTGGGAACAGCAATTTGTGCAGCTCATTGAACCAGCAGCTGCTTCTGAGTTACAACAATTTTGACAAATAAACGTTGGATGTAAAATCAGTCAAGAGTCTGAGGGGATTTCAGAGTTTTGACACAGAATCATGTTTCTCTCTTTTCTTGGTGAAGCTGGTAGCCAAACTGGGAGTTTTATCTGGTTATCTGAGGAAGCGGACTGGTTAGTCGTCATGGTCTCCATGGTAACCAGCTCCTCATTCGGATCGTTTTTCACTCTGAGATCTTCCTGCTGCTGCAGATGGGTTCAGTTTGCTGGAGGAGCACAGGGGGTTAAACCCCCCACCTCTCAGGGTCATGTGACCCCGCCCCCCACCAGGAGGAGGGGGAGGGGGTTGGGCCTCCCGGGCCTCCGTCCCTGTTGGGTTCAGTGGAGCCAAACAGAGTCAGGCACCTCCAGATCTAAACCTCCCTGCTGCTGCAGGAACACGTCATGTGAACCAGAAACCACACACACACACGCACAGACACACACACACACACCCGCACGCACACCTACACACACACCCCCCGCACGCACACACACACACACACCCGCACGCACACCCCTACACACACACACACCCACACACACACACACACACACACAGGCTCATGGTCTCCATCATGTTGAGGGTTTTGCTGCAGCAGAGTTTCGCTCTGATCTGCTGACTGAACCATGAAGGAGAACCATAAAGATCAGAGCAACTTCCTGTAGAAACAGGAAGTTCATCTGTTAGATGGTTCTACTGTTTTAAACTGCAAAACTTTACTGAGTAAGAGAAGAAGAGATCTGAGTCCGAATGAAGATCAGGATGGATGGATGGTTGGATAATTGGTTGGATGATTTTCCAGACTTTTCCAGACTCTGTAGAAACTAAGCTCTACAGAAATCCTGGAAAATCCTTGAATTGAGCTGTTTATCCTTCAAAGTTTGAGTTGTGTAAATCCCGTGGTTAAACATGACGGGGTTGTGGGTTCAAATCCCAGCTGTGTTTCCGCCAGTCCCAGTTAGTCGGGTTTCCCTCCCAGTAGATCAGACCGATCTGATCAGAACTCCTGGTTCTGGTTCTGGTGAAGCTCGGATCTCTGACATGTTTTCTACAGATTCTGTGTTTCTCTCCCATCAGGTTTCAGTTCATCACAGTTTAGATCGAAGCGTTTGTCTCAAATTTCTGATGTTTGTTGGTTTTCTGTCATTTTCAGGGTTCAACAAAATCCTCGAAGAGCGTGGAGTCACGGAGACGACCGTCCAGGTCGGCTTGCTCTCCTTCTGCCTCACTTCTGCTTCATTTCATCAACATTTGCAAACGGACACAGTTCCACTCATCAGTCTGTTCAATAAGTAGTGATAAAAATGGAGAAATAAAGATCAGGAAGTGATGTTTGATGGAATAAAGTTGACTTTCAGACACTCTGTTTTTCCAAAAACTAGTTGTGACAAATCGAGAAACTTTTACAAAAAGCAACTAGTGACTCGTTTAGCAACTTTTAAAGAAAAAAAACCTAGAAAAGTTTCTAAGTTTCAACCTTTCAACAAACTGACTAGCGACAAATCTGGCGACTCTTTTCAAAGCAGCAGCTGACCAACCAGAGAGGCGACCCGTTCCACTCCGCGTCCACATTAGAAATGAATCACATGCAAAGTTTGGTAATGCTAACAATCAATGCTAGCAAGGCTGCTACTCCACCTCCTGACCCGCCACCAGGGGGCGTGTGTGACTGGTGTCTGGTTTTATACCAGAATGGGGCTGAGTGTCGCCTGACCGCTGGAACCAAAAGGAAAATCCAACTGCAGTACCAACGTTCAACCCAATGAGGGCAGCACTGAGACCTTTTCAGGTCAAATATTGCGGAATTCAACATGAAAATGTCACAGAAACATTAAGTTATAACCGTTAGGGACCAATTTAGACATTGAATCTGTAAAAACAGGTTTAGGTTTCGTTACTCTGTTGAGTTCTGGCAGATTAATTCAAACTAAACGATCCAGTTAGTCAGTTCTGGTTCTCTTCTCCTCTGACTCGTGTTAACTGACCCGATCTGACTCCCAGCCGTCCCGTCAGAATCCTTCCCTTCATCACATGATGAACTTGCGAGGCGCTCACATTTCTCTGAATCCCTCTCGCTGTGCGGCCGCACGGCACGTCAGCAATCAGCTGCAGGAAGTGACTGATGTCGCCGTGGATTCAGCGTTTATGCTGCAGGCTCTGCCGTCTCCATATTAGGATGTTTGAGGTGAAGGAATGTGAGCGAGCGGCAGAGCTGCTAACCTCTGATCTGTGCTGTTTGCCTGCAGGAGCGCGAGTCTCCTCCAGGCGCTGGACGAAGGCTACGAACTGGACCTGATCTACATCACAGAGCGGATCATCTCCGTGTCGTTCCCCAGCAGTGTGGAGGAGCAGAGCTACGCCGCCAACCTGAGGGAGGTGGCCTCCATGCTGCGCTCCAAACACGGACACAGCTACCTGGTACCAGAACTCACTCATGTGCTTCAGCTTCACGTCCAGCTGCCATCATGAACAGTTTCTGTCCAAACAGTGGAAATGTTTTCTGGGACTCAGCTAATGCTAAAGTCCAGCAAACTACACGTCTACGTTTGTGATGGTAGAACAGAAAAGGCTTTTTCCAAGCAGCAGGTAGCCTCTAGGTAGCATCAGATGGTTGTCATGGAGATCCATGCTACTAGTTCATTAATTGTAGCTTTGGAGATATTTTCACCTTCTGCTAATTACAAAGCTAATTTTTAGCTTAGCGCTTTAGCATTTACATTACCAACCAAGAGAGTTACTTAGAGAAATACTTGCAAAAATTAAAATTTCTTAATTGTTTTGAAGGGCCTAGTCACGTTTTCCTTGTGACACACGTGTTAGCATTAGCTTCTGATAAATGCCATGTTCATGTAGCGCTTTAGCATTAGCTTCTGATAAATGCCATGTTCATGTAGCGCTTTAGCATTAGCTTCTGATAAATGCCATGTTCATGTAGCGCTTTAGCATTAGCTTCTGATAAATGCCATGTTCATGTAGCGCTTTAGCATTAGCTTCTGATAAATGCCATGTTCATGTAGCACTTTAGCATTAGCTTCTGATAAATGCCATGTTCATGTAGCGCTTTAGTTTTATCTATATCTTCCACTAAACTAAGCAGCTGCTTTTGATTTTTTAAGGATTTTAACACAACTAGGATATAAAAAATCTAAACTTAACTAAATGAATTTGTCTCTAATGTGTCAAAACGCCTCTGTTAATATTTTTTTGGTTTATTTTCAGCTCTTCAATCTCAGTGAGAAACGTTATGACATCAGTCAGCTCAATCCGAAGGTGAGTTTCTGCTCTCCACTCGTCTCTCCCACATCCTGATTGCTCTTCATCTAATCCTCCTCTTCCTCTTCCTCCCTCCCAGGTGTTGGACTTCGGCTGGCCTGACCATCACGCTCCGGCTCTGGATAAGGTCTGCAGCATCTGTAAGGCCATGGACACGTGGCTGAGCGCCGACAGCCACAACGTGGTGGTGATCCACAACAAGGTGAGGCTGGGAGGGTGCAGTTCCCTCTGCAGACAGCAGGGGGGGGCTGTGGGCTGCTCTCTGGGGCTCCAGCTGTGGCTCTGATGCCCGTCCTGGTGGAACAGGGCGGTGTGTTTGTTTGGGTCAGGTTCCACTCGCAGGCTTAGGAAAACTCAATCAGAACCGTCATCATGGCTGCTCGGCTTTATTTACTCTTTCGCCCTCAACAGTACCATAAAATCTCAACTTGACCAATATTTCCCTGTTGTTGCTTCACGTTAAACTTTTGTGGCGAGCCGCACTCATCTGGCGGCAATAAAAACAACATCCAAGAGCAATTACCGCGCTGATGCCCCAAAATCTCCCAACGCCTGGATGTTTTCCTGTCAGACCCGCTGCGCTCCTCGTTTTCAGGCTTCGTTCCAGTGCGTTCCCACTGGGAAGTTGCCATGACGACTGCAGCTTTTTTTATTATTATTATTTTGCTCGAAAAGTTGGGAAATGTAGCTCAGAGGAACCGGGCCATGTTGGGTTTCAGCAGATCAACAAATCATTTCCACTGGCTTGGTGCGGTTCGAGCAGCTGCAGTTTATAAGGCAGAAACGCTTTGAGTCGCCGCAATCTGCTGCAGAAACGGGAGGAAAGTCACTCCAACCGATCTGCTGCAGAAACAGGAGGGAAGTTACTCCAACCGATCTGCTGCAGAAACAGGAGGGAAGTTACTCCAACCGATCTGCTGCAGAAACAGGAGGGAAGTTACTCCAACCGATCTGCTGCAGAAACAGGAGGGAAGTTACTCCAACCGATCTGCTGCAGAAACGGGAGGAAAGTCACTCCAACTGGAAACAAGAGAAAGCAGAAGCTTCACTTCAAACCGCTTCACTGTCATAACATCCGTCCATCGTCTGTTTTCAGGTTTTAGGTTCAGAAACTTCTTGGCTGAAAAAGTTAACAAGTGATTTTAAATTCCAGTTTCTAATGAAATTTAACCCGATCCATTCAGCCCAGTTGGTTCCAGTTAGTTGTTTCTAACTGGTCAACTGGGTCGGTTCTTGTCCGGGAACCTCCTGAGGTTTGCAGATAACGCGGCTGTTATTGGTCTGTCCCGGGATGGAAATGAGTCCGGTCCACCGGTGCGGTCAGACCTGCCCGGAACAGTACCAGGTCCAGACTTGGAGCGGACTTCTGCAGGTCTGGGGTTCTTCTGGGCGGCGCTCTCCTTACTGATGCCTCTCTGGTCTGTTTTCAGGGGAACCGGGGCAGAACCGGCGTGGTGGTGGCAGCCTACATGCACTACAGCAACATATCTGCCAGGTGGGTCCGGAGTCTCCGATCAGGCGCCATGTTGATGGCCGGACCATGTGATGCTTTCAGTTCACACATCTTCCTCAGGAGCAGCAAACTCCAAGTTATCAAAAACAATGAGATACGCTCCATGTAATTATGAGCAGAAAGCAGCAAGTTAGCTAAAACTGTCTCTGCATCATAAGACTCGGATTATGCCAGATGGTCTCTGCTCTTTTTTTTCATGGGTTTGTTTTTAGGATCAAATGGTAACAATGAGACGAACACATGATGTTTTCAGATCAGCTCCCTTCACAAACTTCACTTTCTGCCTTAATCTGATTCTCCTGGAAGCTTTTCTGAAGCTGACAGTGAGCGACCTGAGAGCCTTTATTAGCAGCAAGCTGCCTGAATGTGATGAATATGATGGATTATGGGTAAATCATATTTACAAATACAAGATGGACTCTTTGGAAACAGTAACGGTTGCTACGTTAATCATGAAGGTGATGGTGGTTACGGTAAGCGGCGTGCTAACCTCGCCTCTGTCTGTTGCAGCGCTGACCAGGCTCTGGACCGCTTCGCCATGAAGCGCTTCTACGAAGACAAAGTTCTTCCTGTGGGCCAGCCGTCTCAGAAAAGGTCAGTGACCCAATGACCTTGTGATCTTGCTTGTTTAGACGTCCAGCATGTAACTAGTTGTTGGATTAGGAACAACGACTATAGATCATCTGTGATCTGTGGTCCCGGTTCTCTGATCCTTCAGGTATGTGGAGTACTTCAGCGGCTTACTCTCCGGCCAGATCAAGATCAACAACAAGCCGCTGTTCCTTCATCACGTCATCATGCATGGCATCCCAGACTTCGAGTCCAAAGGAGGTCGGTGTCCCGCGCGGCTCTCCATCTCCGTCTGACGCCTCCAGCCGTTTTCTAACAGCTGTTTCTGCCGCAGGTTGTCGTCCCTTCCTGAAAATCTACCAGGCCATGCAGCCCGTCTACACATCTGGGATCTAGTAAGTCCTAACAGAGGCTCACGCTCAAACAATTTACAAGATTCCAGGGATGGAGAACTCTTAAGGGCTGGGTAATAAAGCCCCTGATTTTCCTTTATTGCCTTGTAGTATCCCCTCCTCTCTTGTATAAGAGGTATAGGATATGAATTTGTGACTAGAGACCCAATGAAAGAGCCAGTCAGGCATCCATGTGGACGCCCTCAAGGTTGTTCCTACGTGAGGACCCTTCAGGGTTCCAACAGTCAGAGGGGAAACACAACTTCCTTTCAATTGAGGGGACGATTCAGCTCTTCTTCTATGGTACCCCAGCTGAAGAAACGCTTTGAAACAATGATTTGGGAATCTACAGGAAGATTTCCCAACTTTTGTAAATCTCAGATCTTCACCGAGCTCCTTGGTCATTTTACATCCAACACGCCTTAACCCCTGTGAGGTTAGAAAACCTTGAACACCTTTCTCCACCATGAGGTCACTCCTGAAGAACAAATGGGCTCATATCCACCCGGCAGTGGGACGGCGTTGGCTGTTTCCACCACTGAAACCAGGAAGATGATGTCATCATCTAACATTTTGTCTCTTCTTCCTGCAGCAACGTTCAAGGCGACAGCCAGACCAGCATCTGCATCACCATTGAGCCTGGTCTTCTTCTGAAAGGAGACATCCTGGTAAGAACCGAGCCGAGCCACAGAGCAGGTGGTTACTGGGAAGGAGGGCAGGGTTCCAACTGGTTCCAGTATATGTCCAGGAACCTCTCAGGAACTTTCCTTTGGGAATCCATGGGAATGTTTGGACCTAAATCAATAAATGTTTAGTCATGGGAAGCCATACATGTGATGTTTAATGGATAATAATATGTAAAAATATCAGTTACAAGCCCAAATGTTCATATCTGTGTGTCCTCATTATGCATGAAATATATGTAGCTGGTAATTTCTTTAAACTTACCTTTCTGTTGTCCACAAGCTCAGATGTGCAGCTCAATATTTACTTTCAATCTAAATATTTAGTTTGAAACTGTGGCATTTAATAATGAATGAATGAATAACATGGTGAAAATATGAATCCCCTCTTTATTTACTTATAATAAGCTAAATAACCCAAATTGCTGCAGTGTATCATCAGCCTGGCGGGCCACCAGGCTTTACTTGCACCCCCACCAGGTTAAGCATCGTTTGTTTATTTTAGGGTTTTTTAATGTTCACCTTTAAGACTTTAGCTGGTGCTTTGGTATTGTTAATAGTGTCATCCGATAACATAAATATCTAGTGATATTTTCACATTTTTAACTCAAAACCACGGTGGGCTGCTGGATCTCTGCCCCAGCATCGGTACCGCCAGGCTCAGGGAAACCCTGCTGCTGTTAATACTTCACTCTGTAACTTTACAATGGAACCCCATAAAACCTCTTCCGGACCAGAAACAGTTTAAAGTTCTATATTTTCCTCAGTAATGATCATTTTAGATCCCGTAAAAAAGCGGCATGCCCAGCAGGCGGAGTGATTCCGGGTTCTGGGGAATCTTGTTGGTTTTTTCCCAACAGGACGGCCGTGGAGAGCCGGCTCTGTTCGAACACTCTGCAGAGGTTTATGGGGATTATTGACAGAAGCAGTAAAACGAGGGGAACGACTGCCGGACTGGATCCTGCAGGCCTGTTTATAGAACCTCATTAGCATACAATGTGTTTCTGGAAACCGCGATGCAGCAGTGGACCGCTGCGGACTGTTAACTCTGACATCCGGTTCTTTGGGAGAACCGATCCGGCAGTCATGTTATTGGTTTTATTTCCATCCTGTCGCTGAAACCATAAAGTTCTCCAAGAGCCGAGTCCTCCGGGTCCATCAGAACAACCACTCTGCGGTTCTGCTTCTGGCCACAGACCCAAACCCGTATCTCATCCCGTGTTTAAGGCAGACTAATGGATTCTACTGAATTAATGATCAGACTGAGCGCCGCGCTGAAGCTTGTTGTTGTTGTGATTACAGGAACGGAGATGATGTCATTGTGGGCCGGGGGCCAACCCGACGGGGCCCGGGGTTCTCTGATTTATCTTTAGGACTTAAATTTATCCTGAACATTCATGCTGATTCATTTTCAGGATGTACAATGTGAATGAATTTCTTTACATTTAGGTGAATTTCTTATTTCTAACAATCATTAAACAACAAAAAGAAAAATAGCTTCTGGTTTTCCATCCAGTAGAAAGCAGAGGGACGAAATTAATGCATCAAATCATCTGATCTGAGCATTTATCTGATTTTTACTGAACTCAGTTTGGTCACTGATGAGTTTAAAGAGCAAGAAGAAAAATCTGATTTGTCAGTATTTGAGCTGCTGCTGGTCATCCAGAGGAAACTGGCTGATTATAAAACTGAATCCAGAAAAAGAATCGTTCGACGTTGTGACTGAATCATTCCTGAATGTGAACACAGATCCAGATCTTGTGTTTATAGTGGAAACAGGAAACATTAAGAAGCTGCTTCTGGTTCAGAGCTGTTAGGAAATAATAACAGAAACATCCCACCATGTTCCTTCAGGTTTGGAAAAACTGAATTTGTTCATATTTTTGTTTTTGGTTCCTTCTGGAGAGAAATGTGAACATTTGGTTGTTTGAAATCGACCAGTTTTGTCTTTATTAAAGGTTTTCTTCCTGATCTGTCTGGAGCCAAATCTCTAAAAACGAGCATCATGCTGCCACTTCTGTGCTTTAGCATAAGGATGATAACAGGGAGAGATAAACTTCATGTTCCTTCAGATTTTCCAGACGTGTTAAAAGAAGCTGCTTCTTCCACCAGAGAAAGTTTTCTTTGTTGAGTTTGAGGTTTGACCCGGGGTTCTGGTGGTACCTCTGGACTCAGAACCAACTCTCACATTGAGGCTCTAATCCTGTATCCAGGGGTGTGCACAGACATTCTGGGGGCTTGGTGTTCAAGTGGGGAAAAGGGCCACCCTGTGCGGCACATGGGCCTGATTCAAACCATTAGCCACATGCTAACAAGCTTGAATCAAGCACCATTACATAAATGTGAGAGATAGTTAATGTAGCCCAGAAATGCTACTTTGGGTCACACAATATAAAAAACATTTAAAATATTATTCTTAGAAGGGCACTTCCTTTGTCCAGGGGTTAAAGGTCATGTGCTCCAGCACCACATAGCCTCTCTGTGCTCATTCCTGCCAACAGCTGTTAGAACCCAGATGAGCTCCTGGGTCAGAGGTATCAGGACATGCGGTGCTGTAGCAGTCTGTGAACCATCCAGCGGTCTGACGGTGACCTCTGTCTGCACTGTTTGACCCCCAGCTGAAGTGCTACCACAAACGCTACCGCAGCCCCTGCAGAGACGTGATCTTCCGGGTCCAGTTCCACACCTGCGCCGTCCATGACCTGGGAATCGTGTTTGGGAAGGACGAGCTGGATGAGACGTTTAAAGGTAACAGGGAGCTTCTCCTCTGGGTTTCACCTGTTTGATGTAAAAATGATTCATACTTTAAAATGCTTCCTTTGTTCAGATGACAGGTTTCCAGAATATGGAAAAGTCGAGTTTATTTTCTCCTTTGGACCAGAGAAAATCCATGGTAAGCATCAGAGAGTTCAAACCTCTGTCTTTACCTGTCAGTCACTGTAAAGTCCAAGCGTCTGATGTAAAGACATTCACGTCTTCTGCTCCGTCTCTTTGTACTTCTGGTCAAGGTATGGACCACCTGGAAAACGGGCCGACCGTCTCGGTTGACTACAACACCCAGGATCCTCTGATTCGCTGGGATTCCTATGAAAACTTCAACCAGATCTGCGAGGACACCACAGATGGTGAGAACAAGAGTCTTTGATTCAGTCTAAATATTCAAGAGGAATAAAGCTCTGCAAACATTGTTCAGGTGGAACAGGTGATTAAATGCCGGTTCTTCTATGCCTCGTTCTTACTGAGCGGTACGGGTCGGTATGGGTCGGTACCGACTCTCCTCCATGGGCTCAACCAGTTCTTCCCCAGTCCACCAGATTTGTCTCCAGTGGCAGATCCAGTGTGGTCCTTCTTCTTTTTTGGAACCACCTCAGTGTTGGTACCAGCCGGTCCAAGCTGGATACTGTCCACACATGATTTGATTGGCCCGTAGATTTATTCCAACCTCCCCACCATCGTTTTCAATCCATGATGAGACTCTAGTAGTTACAAATGGGTAATTCTCTGGTCAAACCTTGAGGTTTAAATAGTGGAGGAAGAGTTCACACAATGCCAACTGGACGGGCCAACCTGGAACGAACAAGTAGACTGAGATTTTGGAGAAACTGGTTTGGAGACGCACACAATGACATCATCAGCGCGGCGACCACATCTCCCACTCACACACTGGAGACACACCCGACTTGGCTATACCAGACATCAACCACTGAGAGTGAGGCTATGGAGCAGAGAGGCCCAGTGAGAAGTTGGACTCTCACTGGGCAGGCAGTTAAACCCAAAACACCAAACATCATCCTAGAGCGACAACAAATGTGGCTGACACAAGCAATGACGTCTTTCTGTCCATCAGTCAATGGACAGAAAGACGGTGTTGTCGGTGTTGTGTGATGCCCGTAGCGCCGCCCTAACCGAACCGTTGTCCTATGAACCTTTAACTGAAGGAATGATGCAGAAACAGTCAGAATGCTGAACTGTGTCGACCCGTTCTGAAGGTGTATAAACCTGTGGTTGGATCCAACTCTAAGGTCTAGTACAAGGACTGAGAGATTTACTGACTACTGGACCTGGTAGTTTGTCTAAATAGATTTGTGTTTCGTGGACTTGGAGATTCGCTGTGGCCTTCTGGGTGAAGGTCGTCTCAGCTCTTGGGTTTTGTGCAGCCATCTGGTTCCTGTAGGACCAGACTGAGAGCTTGATCCATATTGAGACTCGATCCCACCAGGGTTGGGTTGGTTCTGTTCCAGTGCAGCAGGTCTTGGTGCTGAGCAGCTGGATGGAGACAGATCCATCTGCTCTAGATGTCACAGTGTGAACACGTTTCTGTGTTTGACAGGACTGTGCTATCATTGGCACAAAGACCTCTGAACCAAAGCTGCTCTTGTTTTCTTGTGGGCCGAGACGGAGCGTACCGTTCCCGACGATCTGCTCTGCATCAAAAATATCCTCACATCGTAAACTTGTTGTGTTTTATTATCTCCTGAAAATCTCCCCACCCTGGTGTAAATGACGGCCAATGGTGAAGGGAGACGGTTTTATGGCCCAAATCATCTGCGGTGAAATGATCACAACAGAGAAGCCAACCGGGCCCAAGAGACCCGGGTCTGCAGACATTCCTGGGCCGAGCCACAGGCATGGAGCGAGGTTCCCCTGAGGCGGCCGCGGTCGCTCTGAGACCGGAGCGCCGCTTTCTGTGCCACCCAAAAAAGGAAGCGACGCCACGCCCTGAGCAGCACCGAGGAGCCGACCCGGCCCGGACCCGAGCCGCTCAACAAAACACTCTAACAGGAAGTGTGTGTGTTATGGGAGGGGTCAGGCTGCTGTCCTCACATCCCCTCCCCCACCTGTTTTTATTAGGCTCCCAGTTAGTCAAAGGTCAGAGGTCATTTGGCTTCCCTTTATCACAGCTCATAAAGTGTTGCAGCCTGAAATAGATGTTGCTAAAATAGAGCAGGTGAAAGTCTCACCTCATTCTGCGGAGGTGTGTGTGTGCGTGCGTGTGTGGGGGTGTGTGTGTGTGGGGGTGTGTGTGTGTGTGTGTGTGTGTGTCACATCATCCTGAACTAGTGGGATCAAAACAAGACAAACCTTTTATAAAACCAGCAGCCATTTTAATTTTAATACATTTTATTAATTCTTCTTAAATTCGGTTGTTTAAAATCTGAATTTAATTGATTTTATATTAAACTTTAATTTATTACAGTTTTTCTGTATTATGAATTATATTATATGTATATAAAATATTCAACATGTCAAAATGATGAGACTGAACTGGCTGCATGTTGCGATGATGATGTGATTTATGTAGCAGAACCGTTTGGATCCACTTCAGACTCATGAACAGAACCAGTTTGACCCGGAGCCGTTCGGCCGGCGCTCTGGCCCGGAACCATCAACCTCTCTGGTTCTGGGTATCAGTCAAAACTCATCTGTTTCACACGGTTCTGCTCAAAAACTGAGCTTCTGGTGGTTCTGCTGAAAATTCAGCCAAACCTGCAAAGAGATGGTTCAGATCCGACCAGATTCATGTGGCAGCGTGGCCTAGTCAAAGTTCAGATCTAAATTTGAGTGAGCATCTGTGGAAGACTTGAAAATTGATGTTGGAAAAGTTAATGAATAATGGAGAGAAGTTTCAGCTCTGAGTTCGTCCTTCCAGATGACTTTCGGTGGATTCCTGTCAGAGCAGTGAACACTCAGCGTCTCAGACAGAAACATGCTGGATACTTTCTGTTTTTCCCTTATTTATCAGAGTTTGGAGGCAGGTTGTTGTGTTTTTGTTTTTTCTCGGCTGCAGGATCAAACTCAGCTGGTTTTTATTCCCCGGTTCGGCTGCGCCTGCCGCTGCTCTGAGGAGCTGCAGGAGTTAACGCAGACTCCTGGTCCAGCGGCGGGGTGACGCAGCGGGGCGGCGACTCTGTGCTGCTCTGCTTCAGACTGCTGTCTGCAGCCCAGGGTTCGGCTGTGCTGCTGTTTTTCCTCTGTGACGCTGTGGGAAGAAAAGCTGGGAGGACATGTGAGTCGGACCCTCCGGACGCAGCGGAGCCACAGCCTCTGATTCACCAAGTAACATCAGGTTCTGCATTATCCTGCTGTCTGGATGTTTGAACTGTGTGAATGTTGATGTTGGTCCGGTGCTTCTGTCCGTTTCGTCTCCATATTTTGATCATTTCTGGAATCTTCCTGGAATGACAGAAATGGAGAAAAACCTCCAGAGGTTTCAATCGTCTGCTTGAGTTTCAGTGGTTTAGAGACCCATCAGCCTGAAGGTTCAGATGTTCTCCTGGCTCAGCTGTGGTCGGGTTACCTGAGGTTCTGTTACCAGAGTGCAGCAGTGACTTCATTAGAGGAGTAACGTCTCCAGGACAAGCTCAGACCTCCAGTGACCTTGATTTCTCTGTAAACAGATTTTCTCCTGCCACAAAGTTGCTGTTTCACCTCTTCCAGCAATTCCTCGATGGCCTCATGCAAGTTAGCTCCGGGTCGTGGTTGTTTTCCCAGCCGAGCCCGGTCCGTCTGTCCGGTTGAGCTCCTGCAGTCCAAACAGCAGAACTGGGCTTCAGGAAGTCAAACTGAACTGAGCCCAGAAGGATTCAGATTAGGATTGGAGCCAGGACTTTGTTTTCAGCTGTAATGTGAAGCTTGTTTGTGGATAAGATGGAGTTGGATCATTGAAAAGATCTATAACTGAGACTTTAAAATCAACTTCACTCATTTTTAGCATTTTGTAGCTATTAATCTGTAAACAACAACAATTTAAACTAGATTTGACCCGGATGTAAGAAACGTACGGCAAACTAAACGGCTAGATTCCCAACATCTGTCATCAGTTACATTTAAATATTTATTTGATTGAAGTTATTAAAATAAAAGTGGATAAAGTTAAAATGAGATGTTGGTTTTTTAAATATTGTTTCAAAAGGAAACCATGAAAAGAATAACTGGGCCGAAAGCAGAACCCTGAGGAACTCCTACAGGTTACGGCTCAGGATCTGATTCATGTAAACAGTTGGTTGAAAGGCAGCATATGAACCGTGTAAAATGGATCCCAGGAAAATAATTTCTCCATGTGAAGACGATGCTGACCCATTCCACCGCCGGGTGACCTTCAGTGGTTCGCTGAAGGTCACGTTCCATCATGGAATAAAACCCAAACCTGACAGTTTGAGACACTTGTTGTCGTTCATCTGAAAGTTTCCCTGAGGTTTGTTGGTCGTCCCTCCAGCAGGACGCTGACGTCTCGGCCTTTGTGTTGGCAACAAGCTGCCGCGCTATCGACCCGAGTCTGGTCCCAGACTTTGGCAGATTATTCTGCTTTGACTCCAAACAGCTCTGGTTGCGTAACGACCAAGATGGAGAACCAAAGGTCCTCTAGTCGAGGCTGCATGGGACACAGAGACAACAAGTGCCTTGTGCTGTGGAGTGTCCCTGTTTGGCCATGAAGGGGCCACAGAGGCAGAGGGCCTCTGCAGGGCGACCGGGGATACGGAGCTTCGTTAACAACCAAATGCTTTGTTAAGGACTTCCAGGAGAATTAATGGTGTATCTGCCTGTTTTCTTGTAGTCTGTGAGCTCCAGAGCGGTGCTGGTTATCTGCTGTCCATTATGTGTTGGAATGAATGGGAGGTCTGTTATCGTCTAATGGAAACAGCTTTATTCCAGCTGTTAGCAGTCAACAGCACGGCTTTATACAGCTGATTCGGCTGAACGAGCCAAACACGACCAAAGATGTCATTAATTATGGGCCTTTATCCATCTGGATAAAAACCATACATGGACAGAGGAAAACAAGGTAATAGCAGATGATGCAACCCCTGATATCCGTACGTTAGCTGCTTCCTTCTGGCCAAAGCTGCTGCCTTCCTCTAACCGCAAATGATTAAACTAGCATAAAGGTAAAACTCAAACTTCTTTTCTGTTAATGTAATTGTACATGTATGCTGCCATCTTTTCATAAAAATTCCTCCTGACATTTTCAGACATCAATTTCCCCATCACTATCTTTCTATTTATAAGCACTTTAAAACACCGAGACTAACAAAGGTATTATACAGAAATCATAAAAGCATCAAATACAAATCTTTCCCCTGACTCCCTTTCTTCTTGTTGCTAAGTACTTTCCTTGTGTTTGTTAGCTAGCTAGCTAGCTAGCAATCTCAGCTTCCAAAAGAATCTGAAATGTTTGAAGCCAAATTAAGAGCCTGAACCACCAACCTTTGGTTTCCAGTCGTCCTCCCAGCATTCCCAAAAACATCATGAACACATGACTTCTGTGGTTCTGCTGCCTTATTTATTGTCCTGCGGCCCGTGGGACCTGTTAATGTGGGTCGTTTATCTTCCTGAATAGGCCCGTTCTCAGCAGAGCTTTGAGACGACGAGGCCTCGGCTTCTCTATCAACTCATTCTGGTTCCACTGGGAAACTGGTTTCTCTTTGGTTACCGTCTTTCTTTTGATACTCCTGCTCCTTGTCATAACATGATACTCCTCGTTCCACATGGAGCCGTGTTTTATTATCATGAAGCGACTACAGTACAGACCAAAAGTTTTCACACCTTTTAATTCACTGAGTTTCCTTTATTTTCATGACTATTGACATTGTAGATTCACACTGAAGGCATCAAAACTATGAATAACATGTGGAAATATGCACTAAACAAAAAAGTGTAAAACAACTGAAAATAGCCCTTATATTCTAGTTTCTTCAAAGTAGCAACCTTTTGCTGTGATTACTGCTTTGCACACACTCTGCATTTTCTTGATGAGCTTCAACAGGTAGTCACCTGAAATGGTTTTCACTTCATAGGTCAACCTGCCCTGTCAGGTTAATAAGTGGGATTTCTTGCCTTATAAATAGTCATGAAAATAAAGAAAACCCATTGAATTAGAAGGTGAGTCCAAACTTTTGGTCTGTACTGTATGTTGGCACATCCTACATCAGTGGCTGGTCGCATTAGATTTTGGTTTATCGTTTCATCAACAGCCTTTCTAACCAACCTGGGGAAAAGCAATCACCCCTAAACCCAAAAGAACCCAAAACGATTGAGATTGAGGTCAAGAACTGATGAACAGAGTCGGAGGATGTTGAGTCGTTTCCTTCAGTGGTTCTTGGTGCAGCGCCCCCATAGGTGAGGAGGGGAACAGGTTGCTCAGAGGATGTAGTTGGTTTGACACGGAGCAGTGAGAAAGAGAACCGCAGAACCAAAGTTGCAACTTTTCAATTTGTTTCCCAATCAAACCAAAGTCTACCAGACTAACAGGTGTGGAAACATGACTGGATCTTTGTCGTAATGTGGCCACAAGGTGGAGCTGTTTTGACTCTGGTGCTATATGTCAGTGTGGACGGTGTTAGTTGTTGCTACTTTCTTATTTGTGGTTTCTTTAAAATTGCTGACGTCATGATTGAAAATCAATGACCTTGTTTGTTCCATTATCTTGTCCTTTATTTTCCAGTCCTAAACATTTTGCACTTCCAGATATCGACTCACCGCAGCTTCTGATGAATATTGGATGAGCTGCAACACAAGTGCTTATGGGACCAGTGTTTTGGGGAGGGAGGGGTTATGCACTTTGCCAGTTTCACTCAGATTCAGCTATGCTTTACTGCATATTGTTGCAGATCTTGTGTAAGTATCTCCAAACCCTCTGCATTACTGTAAGTAAGAATCATTGAGCTCCGGTTTACAGTAAAGTCAGCCTTTGTTGGCAAATCAATCGTTCAGCCATTACATTTGTCCAAATACGGCCGCAGACTAAACTTACATACGATTACAGCATCGTGCGCCTCTGGGGCGTATTAAATGTAAATACATGTAGAGCTATTCTGGTCCTGCTATGAGTCGCCGTGGGGAACATTCCCAGAACGTGTTTCATGATTTCTTTTTATTAATGCAGCCTTCAAACGCAGAGAGAGACCAACGGGAGCCGCACACATGTGTGTTTGTGTACGGACGCCGCAGGAGTAACATGCTATTTCCGTTGTAACGGGGGTATCTACTGCCACTGGGGTGAGAGGCCAAAGTTCAAAGATGAAGAGGTCAAACAGTTGCACCATATGGCTCACAGAACCTTAAAATATCTGGCACCACCTAAACGCGCCTTAGATTACAGCCGTAAAAAGTTTGAGTTTATCAGCTGCTGTTCTTGTTGATGAGGATCTGAGAATGAAATCAACTTGTGTTTCCCTCCACACCAGCTCAACACATGCTGCGTCTTATCACAGGGACGGCTCTGTCAAAGGTTATTTGTAGAGGCTTATGTGGATTCATTTCAAGCAAATGAAAACAGCAGCAGACGCATCAACATAAATAGTCATTCGGACCGCAGACGAAAGTGTAACGTGACGGATTAGATGTCCTGTAGTACAAGAGGAGATGCTGTTCGTTCGTCACATCAGTTTAAGGGCGGATGACTAAAGTCCTGGAATCGTCAGTTAACTTCCTCATCAGGGGCAGAACAGAGGCGTAGGACACCGAGACGGTTGGGGGAAATTTGTTGGACATTTTTAGACTAATTAAAAATATTTTTCATATTGTTATAAACCTGCTTTGAATTGGTGTAAAATATGTTTATGAATTTAAAAAAATGTGATCCAGAGTTTGGAGTCTTCTGACAAAATGCAATAAAGGAACTGAATGGTTCATATCTTCAAACAGTTCAGAAAGAATGATTCTTTCATGGCAATAAATCAACAGAAAACAGAGTTAGCGGTTCTCGTTCTTCTGTTTGGTCCATCTGCCTGCAGCAGGGTGGAGCTCCTCCTGCAGCAGGGTGGAGCTCCTCCTGCAGCAGGGTGGAGCTCCTCCTGCAGCAGGGTGGAGCTCCTCCTGCAGCAGGGTGGAGCTCCTCCTGCAGCAGGGTGGAGCTCCTCCTGCTCTCCAGCTTGTTAAATGTTGGATGAAGTTCTTCTTTCCATTACAGCCATGTTTTTAACTCCAGCAAGCAAACTGAGCAGCATCCAGGTGCAGGGAGAATAGGTTCTGAATTATTTAATGTTAGTATAATAAAGGCCTTTTTGCAGTTTTCATCAGAATTGGTGTGTAAAGGAAGGATGTGTGTGTAATAGAGTTGGATGAGGCTCCATCAAACCCCGGTCTGTGGAATTCGGTGGCCCCTTAGCCTCCACCTACACGCACCATCACACACGCTGTTGTGACAGACCTCCCACATGCCCAAACAGAACAGGGGCAGCCTGTGGAGCAGAGCGGACCTCAGCAGCCTCAGAGCAACACCAGCAGCTCCAACTCAGACACAAAGTGGCTCCGCAGAGGGAGGAGGAGCCAGGATCTGACTTTCAGCCTCTGCTGATCCGACTTTCTGCCGCAGGGCTTTCCCTCCGTAGTTTGGGGATGAATGGTTGTCTGTCACTCACACAGGTAGGAGACCTGCTGGCTTCCCGCTGTTTCCCTGGACCAGGCTGCAGCGCAGCGTGTTGAGGTATTAAATCTGGGAGTGTTGACTGCAGGACAGGTGATAAAAAAGGTGCTGAAATTAGAGCAGAGAGCGCGAAAGGCTCTTCTTTCATGAGCAATGTCTATGTTTATCTGCAGGACTGTGTGCACAGCTTGATATCAGAGTGTTTTTATGAGCTTTACAAATATGCAGTGATGACTTGTTCAGACCAGCTGGCCATTCAGGGACACCTAATAAAAACCCCAAAATGGACAAACTTGGTCCCATTTGGGTTTGAGCAGTGTGATAGTTGGTATCACTGCTGCCTTGCAGTAAGAACTGGGATCCCGGCCTGAGCTCTTTCAGCATGGAGTCTGCATGTTCTTCCTGTGCATGTGTGGGTTCTGCCCAGGTACTCCAGGTTCCACCCAAAGTCCAAAAACGTGACTATAGGTTGATCGAGTTGGAATATGTTGGCGAGTGGAATGGCTATTTTCACCTGGTTGTTGACTGAAGTTGGTTGTGGTCCTGCAGCTCTGGTAGAGCCAGAAACCTGGCTGGTTCACCTGAACAGTCAGTGAAGGAGAAAACAAAGCTGGTAAACAGTTTGACTTACTAAGCAACATGCAGTTTTTGGTTTAAGTACCGTTTACTTAGCAACCAGAATCTGATGCAGGACATCAGCACCACCTGCTGCCACGGCTCCACCTGGAGGTAGCTTCTTGTCCTTCAGGCTGAGTGGGACCCTGAGGCTCAGCCAGCAGGTTAGATCTCTGATTGGCCAGGGCACGACGGTCACAATAACCGCCTCTTCTGACCCTCCTTTACCAAGGTTTAGAAACTGCTGCCTGACATTTCCACATAGGAAGAGATCCCAGAACTCACCAGATCACCTTGATATCCAGGAGTCAGACGGGAAGGGATGCTTGGGTTTCTTCCTGAGGTTGTTACCATGGCAACCCACCACTTAGATGAGTAAAGACGGATGAATGAATCACATGGTCACTGCCCATTTCTCCTCTGCTGTGTTTGCTTTTGTCTAAAATGAAATGAATCCAGCAGATGAATAAAAATCAGTTTTAAAAACTCATAATTACATATTTATTCAACTGTAGGACTTGAACCTTTATAAGTTGTGTTTAAAGCTATATTGAGTGTCTTTTCTTGATCATCTATGCGTCACGTCAAACATGAACACGTTTATATTCTATGCCCTCCCTTCCCTTGGCAGTCTGCCTGGGTCGGCCCGGGAGGCTCCGCGGTGCCACTGGGCCTCTGAGAGCCCCGTATTCACTACCACCGAGATGAAGGTTTCTATAGGCTGCAGAGACACAGGCAGCGTCTTTGTGCAGCTCCTTTCTCAGCTGGACAATCAGAAAAGGATACATGTCCATGCTTTGATATGGGTTTCTTAGAACGTTTTGTGAAGGAGGAAAGAAACAGGTATTGCTTTTATCTGAACTCTTACCCATGTATGACGAGCAGAAAGTTTTAAATCTTTAGTCCGACAAGTTGACTGCTTGTTCACCAATGACAGAAAAGAACTGGGCTTTGTTTGTGGTTCTGTTTTAACTGTCTAAGTTCCTCTCCTGGTATGTTGTACTTGTTTTTTAAACACAGGAGAACCCTCCTGGCCTTTCTTTGTCAGAGGAAGGAAAATTTCCAGTGATGACTAAATCTTTCTGACTGGGACACCCTATATCCTTACAAGCCTTGGCTGCAGCTGTAGGCTGTAAATACAAGAAAAATCTTTGTCTGATTGACCAGTATTAGTCAGATGGCACATATTTATATGGTTAGCTAAAAAAAGAGGGGCAAACCCTGGTGATTTCATATTTTCCACAGCACAATCTGCAGTAAATGTTCATTTCCTGAAGCTGGTAGAAAAGTGGAAATAAGCCAGCAGCGCCGTTGGCTGGATAGCCTTTCTTCATAGCTGCACACACTTTTCTTCTTAATGTCTTGATTTATTTTTAGTAGTTTGCACAGTTGTATCGGTAGTTGCCGAGTCACTGTGGCTATGAGAATGTGTGGGCAGCTGAATATAAATGGGTTCTGAAGAACAGACACATTGTTGATCAGACTCTAAACAGACTTCGTTCTATTTGTTTCAGACGTCATTCACACCCAGGGGCCTCTGGACGGGAGTCTCTATGCCAAAGTTCGTAAAAAGGAGCCAGGTGAAGGAACGGTCACGTCAAATGGCCTTCCAGCCACAGCCGTTGAACACGCTCTACCTGCTGGTGACCACGCCCTGTCAGTGAGCAGTGATTCAGGAAACTCCACTGCCTCTATCAAAACTGACCGAACGGATGAAGCCACATCAGCACCTCAGACTTCCACTGTGAGTCAGACACACGTCACCGTGGACGAGGTGGTACCTTCAGTCCGTCAACAAGCTCCACCAGCACAACAACCAATAAGTCCCAAGGAGAAGAAGGAATTAGAGCAACTACTGAGTGGACTGGAGGGGCCCTTGCACAGACAGGCCTACGTGTCCACGCCAACATCTGCTGCCGCTGCAGGAATGCTTCACCTGGTGCCCGCCCAGGTCCATGTAAATGGGCACAGTGGTATTGATCGTGAAACGGACATCCTGGACGATGAACTGCCCACCAGTCAAGAGGGCAACAGTGTGGACAGTCTGGGGACGTTTTCCTCCACAGATGGACGAGCTACACCGGCTGATCTTTACTACCAGTCTGACCCGGTTATCAACGGCCAGGAACCTGTGCCGTATCTGGAGCGCAACATCCCAGAGAAACCTCTGGAAACCATTCAGCCACATGTTGGCAGATCTGATAAACCTGTTGCTCTGATCCAAAGTGATTTAACCCCATCATTGGAAAATTACATGGCTACCCAGAACGGCAACTTGTTTCGTTCTCGTTCCTTTGGTGCCGAGCCAAAGTCCATGCCACAGGCTCCCACCCGCACCACCAGCAGCAGGGACGCCGTCCAACGTGGTCTCAATGTCTGGCAGCGATTTGGAGTTCCAGAGGAGCCAGTAACTGAAGGAATCACATTCAGTCCACTCCCATCTGTGTCAATGTCCACTCACCACAGCCTGCCGCAGTTCCCACACCGCCACAGTGCTTCTCAGGAAGAGATCGAGCAATCTATCGAAACCCTTAACCTACTCATGTCGAACCTGGAGCCCAGCCGTTCAGTCGTATCAAAATCCCAAAGTGCTCCACTGAGGGAAATGGTGGTGACCACGCAACCGTCCTTCTCCCAGAGCCAAACTAGACCGTCCCTTCAGACTGATGCTGCTCCAGTGCCCAGCCTGGCTAGCAGTCTATCAATAGCTCACACATCATCTGGGAAGCCAGGTTCACCAGAGCCCTCACCTTTCAATCGATCTCCAAATTACTCCTCTGCAACCAGTGGTTCATCACAGATCCCTCCCTCTTTAAGCCCCCACCTTCAGCTCAAACCTATCACCAGATTCCCAACAAGTATCCAGCCCTCAGACGTCTCAGAGCCCCAAAGAAGCCCAAGTTCTGCCTCAGCATCATCTCAGCCAAGAGACGGTGAGCCAGAGGAAGTCTTCAATGTAGAAGGTCTGGTGGCCCAGAGAGTGGCAGGTAAGACCTTTTTATCTGTTGTGTTAGAGCAGGAGTCTCAAACTCCAGTCCTCGAGGGCTGGTGTCCTGCAACCTTTAGATGTGCCTCTGCTGCACCACCTGAATACAATAATTAGGTCAATAAGGCTCTGGAGAACTGATCTACACAAGGAGGAGGTAATTAAGCCGTTTCCTTCCAGGGTTTTGTACCTGTGGCAGATCTAAAAACTGCAGGACAGCGACCCTTGAGGACTGGAGTTTGACCCCTGTGTGTTAGAAAATAATGTCCTACCTTTTTTTATTCTTTTTTTTGGCCACTAAACATGTACACACCCCAGTTTGACCCTACTGGGTTCTCATCTGCCATCAATCTGAAGAAATTAAATAATCTGGAATAAAGTTGGGCTGCAGTTTCTTGACATGTTCTAATCTGCAAACATCGCCAATGCCAGATTTTGCAGAGGTTAGAGAGCATACTAATAATGTTACTATTCAAAGGTAACAGTCAGGAGAAGGGTACAAAATGAGATCTACAGCAGTATGTCAACTTTCTATAGCACAGTTAAGCCATTCATATTTAGAAACAAAATAGGATGACTGACAGAAAATATTTGCATTTCAAAAATTACACAGAAAAAGTGTGGCTGTCCAGCGGTCCACCACCGAAGGGTCAGCAGAAAGTACTGGTCATTTCCAACGTTATGTCTGGACTTGGTTGAAAAACAGATTCATTCAGGGAAAACATCCAGGCTTGGCTAAAATCTCCTAAATCCTTGTGGGAGAGCGTGTTCTGTATTCTGGTTTGAAGGAAACCAACTGGAATGTTTGGGCCACAATTCCAGAAGTTCTGATCGGCACAAAAACAACACGGGTCATCACTGACAGAAAACAAGCCCTGTTGTGAAATGTGGTGGTGGCAGTATCTGTGGTTAGTTTTCTTCAGATGGAGCTGAGGTTTCGTTTAGGCGGATGAAGTTAAGAGTAGTTCTTCATCAGTTTTGACCAGTAATGTGAAGCTGACTGCCAGAACGTTACACACTCGTCTTCAGGCAGCCTGAATGCAAACCCAAAACAAAACCTTACCAGAAGAAAATATATGTTTTGGTGGTCCAGAGATAAATCTGATCAAATCTGAGGGGTCGCCTGAAGAGATTGCCTCCCAATTTGAAACGTGAAAAACTTTTACAAGGTGGGGAGAGTCAACATTACGCCTCGTGTCCACTGAGGACACCGGATGGGTCAGGACAGTAGCTTCTGTTTCCACTGTAAAATGGAAACAGAAAATAGCAGCTTGTACTGCATCATTCCTTCAGCTGTTTGTCCTTACGGTAAAGGTTTGGTCCGGTTAGGGCGGAGCTGCTGACATTTTGTCCATTGCTTGGGAGACGAAAAAATGTTATTGCTTGCAACAAGCACAAGACATAACAGTAAGCCACACTCGTCATTGTAACGTCATGATGCCATGTTAGGAGACTGGGTCTAACCCCGCCTGCCCAGTCAGAGTCCAGCCGCCAGTGGAAACCAGGGATCATCTACCCAGCTTTTAGCTTCTCTGCCCTGTTCTTCTCCTGGTAGATCAGTTTATTTTGGGGTCTAATTGTACAGAACTTAAGTCTCATTAAATGTGCAAACAAAAAAAAATTTTGATTTAAAAACCTGGAGTTTTTATTTCATAAAGTCCACACAGCTTGCCCTCATTTGGTCTTTATCTTCTGAGCGGCAGGACAGAGACCAGAGCAGAAAAATGGCCGAAGCCGTTAGCTGAAACATAAACATGCTCTGCCTTTATCTGGTTTCCTGGCCGTCTCCATCACTCAGCCTTAAACAGGAAGAGGTTTCCAGTCCGGCAGGTTGACAGTGTCCAGATAAAAGCATCTGACATCCTGCAGATGGGTTAGCACAGGGACATGAAGCACAGCGACGGAGAGAAGGCATTCTGGAATCAGAAACAAGCTTCAGTTCGTTTTAGTGCTATTCAAATGTTTAACTGTTGCTGTTTTATTTGAGTTTTCATGTGAGAGAACGTTGTGTGTTCTGAACAGGAGCACATGATGTCTGTTATCTTGCTCTTCTTCTGCTGTTATTTTCAGATGACCTCATCCTCCCTCTGCTCGTCTTTCTTCCAGTTTATCATAATCTCCTTTCTTTCATCGTTCATCTGTTTGTCCAGAGTACTCGGCTCGAGTCCAAAACATCAACCCCAGCATGACCTCTTCTCAGTCTGAGCACCGCCGCTCTCACTCCCTCTCGGGTTGGTTCTCCCAGCCGGTCTGAAGGAACGCTTCAGGAAAACAGGACATGATTTTCCTTTTGTCTGAGCGTTTCTTCAGTCTGACTTCAAATCTCTTTCTGCTTCGCCTTTTCAGTGTGGTGGGCTTTTGTTGGCATTGAATCGTCTTTGTTTCACCTCTTCTTCCTCAATAAAAACTCTTTCCGTCATTCTCCAGCTTGAGAAACATCAAACTTTCTCACCGCTCGTGTTTGTTCTGAGCTGCAGTTTCCTCTCTGAAGGTGAAGGAGTGGTCCGAACAGACCAGAGGGGATAACTTTAAAGTTTCACAACAACGGGACAGAGGAGGAACAAAGGAGGCTCTGTGTCCTGCCAGGAGAGAGCGTGTCACAAGATCTGTTTTGCCAAAGTTGGGGAACAATGCTGCAGCCAGGATACACTGGCCTCATTCAAAACCACTTTTATCACTTGAACCGTTTTCACGATTTACAAAAGCAGACAAAGTAAATGCAGACCACAGTTGTCCTAGTTGGAAGCATCAGTGGACTTGTGTTTGTCCTCCGGAAGCTGGTGGCCCAAACTTCACCACGGAGGAAGATTCAAACCATGGAGGTGGAATTAGGTAACGATGGGATTCACATTTCATCAGAGCTGCCTTTACTTTAGTAGGTAGTTTGGTTTAACAGGAGCAGGTGTGACGATCAGAGGAAGCCACATGGATCGATCTCAGACTCACCGTCATGCTGTGTCCACAGAATGATCGGAGAAAAGGCCTCATGGTTCTGGGATCGGCAGCTGTTAACCATTAGCCGTTACCATGGTAACAGCATACTGTAACAGGGAGGTGTGTGTTTTTGGACACATCTGGGCCTCCGTTTTAGAGCTCTGTCTCTCAGTGGGTGTGTTTCAGTTTTAAAACCAGGAAAAAAACAGAGTTTTCCTGAATATGAGGCGCAGTAGAACAGCTGTTCTCATGTCCTCCATCTTTTCCATTCTGCCTGACTTCGTTTACAGCTGAGACCAGGCATCCGTCCAGCACAGCTCTGCCTTCAGTGCCTGCACACCAAAGTACAGCAGCAGAGTAAATTGCATTTCCACTTTAGCTCAGAAGCCAGAGGTTTCCCACACTGCCCAGAGTCTCAATCCAATATGGCCACCTCATGTGAAACTGTTATGAAAGTTGAAGAAATAAAATGTTTATTGGCGCTTCTGATAGTTTGTATTGGATTAGACCAGCAGTGTAAACAATGTTGTAAGCCTGTAAACTGGACAGCTAGGATCTGTCCTCCCAGCTGTTAAACTAAACATTTAGCGTTGTAACTAAATATGTGGCTTCCTAAATAAATATTTAACATTTTACACATTTTAAATGATTTCCATCAGTAATAAAGAGGGAGAAAATGAAATACTTTATTTGGATGTAAAGCATCTGTTCGATTGTCTTGGTAATTCTTCCTCCTGGTGAAACTTTAAAACTGCCTCAGAACAAACACAATAAACTAAAATGTTCTTTGTCTTAAACTTTTTTTTTCCTGCCTTCCTCCAATAAGAACAAATCTTGATGCAAAATGTGATGATCTAACACAGCGGTCCCCAACCTTTTTAGTCGCGCGGAGCGGTCAGCCCTTCGCAATTTTGCTGCAGACCGGGGAGGGAGGGGGGGGGGCGGCTAACCCCCCGCGATAGGCGAAATTCGCGAAGTAGGAACCTTTATTTTTACAATTATTATACAATGAAATACTCCATAATACATTGAAACCAAAGAACAAAACCTTTTTACAGGCCCAAACATTTGTTTAAGAAATAAAAATACTGTATAAACGTTTTTTTTTTCTTTTTTACAAATAACTACTGTACTGTAAAATAATAATTTTAATATGAACTCAAAGGGGATTCCAGTGCCCGAATTGCGGAGATCAGCGCCGCCCCACCGCGACCTGAGTTACTGGATTAGAACGGGAGAAAATAAAAAATGATTATGAAAAAAAAAACAAAACAAAGTACAGTAGCACAAATAGTGACTCGTGTATTTCACTGCTGTTCTGACTGAGCCGCTGCATCCTGACTCCACTCTGTAGCGTTTTTTTTTTTCTTCTAAAGCCCGCGGTGCAGGTGTGTTTCTTCCAGAGAAGATCATAGTTATCGGTAGCTGCTGTCGCTCTTTTTTCTTCTGGGCAAAAAGATTCTTATAAACCGACATGCCACCATCGATTATGTTAAATTTGGAGGGGCTGTTTTACGTACGTGTACATATTAAACCACAACATTATTGACACACAGGTAGAAGCGGAGAGACTGTTTAGCCAATCAGAATGCAGAACACAATGCACGATGCAAATCCGTGAAGCAGCGAGACTGTGACAGGTGAACCGCGATGTAGCGAGGGTTCACTGTACTCTGATGTTGTTTTGTTCCTCATTCTGCTGCAAGTTGGCTCAATTTTGACGCGCAAGACGTAACCGGTAAAATCCGGTTTAGGATTTTCAAATAAAAGATCCGGAAGTAGTTCATTATTTCTTGCGCGGCCCGGTACCAATTGGTCCGCGGACCGGCCCGGTGGTTGGGGACCACTGATCTAACACACGATTCTGTTTCTGCCGTCATTTTTCCAACTCTCCACTTTACACTTTGTTGCCTATTTGCATAAAAATCTTAACTCCAGTCCTGTTTGTTGTTGTAATGCTGCTAGCTTTCTGCCTGGCTCTCCAAGTTGAAGCAGATTAATGAAAATCAGCTTAACTCAGCGCTTTGAGGAGCCGCCGGTGTTTGATTTTATGAAAAAAGGAGCCTGTTTATTTACCCAGGTTGAGAATTTAACAGCATTTATTGGATATGATGCTAAAATGTTGGTGTGTGTTTGCTCCTTTAGCAACTTTCTCCAGTGTGCATGTGGAATATGAAAGGATACTTTGCTTGGACCAACAAGCATTTGTCATCTCTGACCTTTGACCCTCATTTATACATCACCTCAGGGGTCCAGGCCCGTTCAGCACCTCCAGATGAACCGACAATCCTTCCCCGACGTCGCATCACCAGTGAGGGACACTCTGATGACGCGCTGTCCCCAGATGTCCCTGTTCGTTCTCCAGTGCGGTGCGTTTCTCCAGAGTTCGTCAGCGCCATAGCCATGAACCCTGGGGGACGGCCCAAGGAGGTAGAAAACTCGCTCCGGATGCATCAAAACATTTAAAGTGATTGTTTTCTGATTGGATTTTTTCCGCCTCTACAGAAAAACATGCACAGCTACCGGGAGGCCTTTGAGGAGATGGAGGGAGGCCCCATCAGTCCTACACCCACAGCTGGTGGTGAGGCGTTACCCCAAACCCCCGCCTTCCCCGTCTCACCGCAAACCCCTTACTTCAATCTGTGTAAGTGCCCCCCCTCCGGCTGACAGATGGCACTGTGGAGCTTTGACTTAGATACTCATGTAATTCATACATGATTGATCATTTTTAAAATACAAGTTAAATTACAACCAACTTCTCTTCCTGTTTGAGATTTTCCCCCCATATGAAAAAACAGGAAAGAACGTTTGAAGGATTATAACCCTGATAAAAAATGTGACCGTTCAATCTAGATGTTTAACTCTTCTTTCTATTAGTGTCTTATAAGTCATGTTGTCTTACTAACTTTTTCAGTTTATTAAGTTCTGTTCCAGTTAACCTTTTGCCAAGATGACCTCTAAAAAACATGCAGAAATAATGTTCCTTCATTGGCTTTCAGACGTCTCAGGCTACGTTCACACAGCAGATCTTGATGCTCCGTTATGACTTTGTTACGTGGTTGTTCATTCATTGAACGTGACTGTAATCAGACTTCTGTTTATGGAAGCAATAATGGACACTGCAGTCTATGAATTGATTTTCCAATTTGGATCGAATTGTTACTCTAAATAATTAAAGTAGCTCACTGTCTTTCTGTTGATTAGCTCCATCCAGAGTCAGCACTGCTTGCTTCAGCCATTGTTTGTGTTCAGATTTATTGTGTCTGGATTCTTCTATTGTAGTTTAACAATGCATGTAACACGTCAGCAACATAAGCGTCAGATAAAATGAAACATGACCATTCAGACTTCAGACTCTTTAAAAACTATCGGATAGGTATCTGATTTGTACCCCATATAAAAGTGTCATAAATCAGATTTTTTTAGGGTTAATAGATTTGAATTGGGTCATTCAGAGTACCAGGCAAAGATGGAATATGGGTGGCCTTCACCTGTTATATGAATGTAGCCTAGAGGCTAAAGCACACCGCATCCGTTTTGGTCTCTGATCCAACAGGAAATCAGATTGGATGATGTAGGCATCAATTAACACGGGGTCAACAGGGTCTCACAGACCGTTGGTGATTCCTCCATGACTGCATCTCCAAGGGACCAAGATAGCCCTGGGTCTATTTTGGTCACACAGCAAATTGAGGGGAATGTCATGAGTGAGACACAGTGGCAAAGTAAAACAGGGGGATATACAAACTTAAATCTTTTACTCTCTGAAAAAAATCAGTGTACTTAGACATGGTGGGAACTCAGAATTACCAAAATAAATTAAAAAGTGACACGGCGATCTTCTTCGAGCAGCTGGCGGGATTTTCCAGTTCTCTCTTGCAAATACTCAATCTCGCACGTCCGGTGGTCCGTAGAGAGACGGCTGTGTTGGAGTCTTCGTCAGGGAAAAATTGCCGAGTCGGATGCAAGTGATGTGTTTTGGACCCGAGTTAGCTTCCTTATAACTTACATGCCTAGTTTTTAGTTACACAGCTCAGTTCCTCTGCTGTCGTCTTTACGTCTTCATTAACAGGTAACGCTGTTCTTAAGAACACTAGAGTTTTCTCAGCTTGGCACAAAATGCAGTGTATTAGTAAAAATGACCAATTCCCCAGCCAATCTTGTTGAAAGTGCATGTTTGAGGATCAGTGCAGTCTGTTCTCAGTAGAAGGTGCTTCAGTCTTCATGTCTCTCCCACTCGTACCATCTATGACCAAAAGGTGCGGTTTCAAAGAATTGATTGCGATTCTTTGGTAAGTGGAGGGAGTCCCACCGTCCCAACCCGTCAGCCATACTGATCCCTGAACCCTGTTCTGTGCCTGAGTGTCTCTCTGCCCATCACTTATCACAGTCCTGCACGGCTTTGGCGTGAAAATCACACTGAAGAGCAGCACTGTGATGAGACTGCAGAGCAGTCAAAGCTTCAAATGAAAACTTGTCTTTACAAACCAAACTCTCAGCAGCTGCTGCTCTTCCTGCTCCTGTGACTGAGTTCCCATTGCTGCCCTGTTTCCCTGCTACAACCTGCTTCTTTCATTGTTACCTTTTGTTGTTGTTCAGAATAATTACTTTTTGGCATGAAAAATGCTAAATCATCTCAAGTGATTCAGCAGGAATAAAACCTTTTCCCAGAAACATGATTTCACCAGTGTTTAGTCGAGTCTCTTCCATACTTCATTCAAAGCTGAACAGTCGATGTGCCGTCACATGGTATTACTCACACCTTACATACATATAAGACGCAGACCACCTGGGGTCACCTGGTGCTTCCAGCAGTAAACGCCATAGAGAGAGAGCCACACCTTTCTTCTCTTCCACTGACAGTGACTTTGCTATTTCCATTCAGGAGTTTTTAGCCATTTTGACAATCTTTATAGGTATTGTGTGAATATCCATACAAATTACCGTAATTTCTCACCATGTCTGATAAACGGTCCTCAAAACTAGCCATGTCGCCTGCAGACACAAAAACCGGATAGTTGAAGAGAAGCAGTTGAAGCGAAATATTAACACTGCCATCAGGGCAAATATCTGCATAAAACATGGCAACAAACTTCTGGACAAATTCCACAACATTTTGCACAGAGCTGTGTGCAAAATAGTTTGACTCAAGTCTGGTGACGAGAAGGAAAGGAAGACACATCCTAATTTCAACGCTTTGGGTGAAGTAAGGGAGAGCCTTTAGTTTCATACATCTTCATAAAAGATTAAAAGTTGTTTAACTGATAATGTATGAGCCTGTAAATCATATTTCTTAGTTTTAACTGGTAGGAAAAAAGTGTCAATTAAAAGGAGTAAGCAGGTATTAGTCCAATAAACTCTTTTATGATTAGAGGTTAGGGCATAAAAACCTTTGCCTTTATTTCAGTTTATCTCAGTTTGAACTTAGATGTGTTTATGTATCTTTAATGTTTAATGCCTGATTTGCTTCATGGTCCAGACAGGCAAAGACCTCAAAACCTTTAATCAGAGGTTCTTCATCGGTTCATTGTTCAACTCAGCTCTGCTTTAATGCACCTTGTTCTACTAGGAGTCAGGTTGGGTCAGAGTTTGACTGAGATTGGTCACATGCATGTTTTGATCCTCCATCAGAGCATGAAGCATGGGAACACCCACCTGAATATGTCCGTCTTTGTACCACCCAGACATGCTGATGGTTCCTTACCTGGTTGGTTGTTCAAATCACATTTCTAAGAGTTGGCAGAAATAAAAATAGCATCCTAAATGGAACCACAGTTTGTAAGTCAGATGGTCAACAGGTAACCGCTGTCAGCATGGCTGTAAGTCTCTGTCTCTGTGTGGTGCTAACTGCCCCGTTTCCCTCCAGGTCGGTCTCCTCCTGGTCTTGCCAAGACTCCTCTGTCAGCCCTGGGCTTGAAGCCTCACAACCCGGCAGAAATACTCCTCAACCAAACAGGCTCAGGTTGGTCCTGAAACCATGAAGATGTCTTTAGGGTCATAGGTCAGGGATTACTGTGCAGTGACCTCTTAGTCACTGTAACAAGACCTTCAGGTCATCTGAAGAAACAACAATGAAAATAATGTTTAAATCAAAAGGATGGGATGTTGATTTGCTTAGAGCTGTAAGCTCCAAGAAAGACGCCGCCATTACTAGGACTGTGAATTCCTACATCATGTTGTTCTTTACAATATGTTGTTTCTGCGTTATCTCCAATGATGCCAAACAGATGATGAGAGCAGTGAAAGGGAGGAAGGTAAGAATTGGAGATTGTTGCAGTAGCCACCTCATTTATCTTAAAGGGCGATTATCATCATTTTTATAACTTCTGTTCAGGCTAATAGCTCAGGACAGGTTCCTTCCCTCCCACCAAAGACCTGTCTAAATTGAAACACACAAGGCATTCAGGAACACAAAGTTGAAAGTTGGCACAGAGTGTTGACGTTAATTTTAAAACATAAAACTTGGGCATGAATGCAAAAAAAGAAAAAACGCCCAACCAGGTCAAAAGTAGTCATAGTCAGCACTTTGAATGGGAGTGAAGATTAATATGGTGATTCATTCCATGAGGAGGAAGAAGTCAAAAGAAACAAAACAGAAACACCTTACCCAGAGATTTAGGATGTTTTCACAGTCAGACTCAGTTTTATTGGGGACCAAAACTGCAATATTTGTTCCATTTTTTAGCTGCTGTGGTTCTCTTTCATACTGCACCGAGTCAAACCAACCAAATCCTTTAAGCAACCCGTTTACCCACTTACCTGTGGTGGTGCTGCACCAAGAACCACTGAAGGAAACGACACGAAAATAACAGTTTCTGGTCTGCTTGGCATTCACATATGCCTTAGAATCGCATTAGTTCACTTCCACTGAGTCAAAAGCTAGGTTTGTAGGTGGACCAGAGTTTGCCTTTTTGGTTCCTTATCAGAGTTTGATTGCACATTCACACCTCCCCAAACAAACCAGACTTGAAAAATCTAGCTCAGTCACAGAAACATGCTGCAACAGCTAATTTTTAGCAAGGATGTTTTTTCCAGCTAAACTTAATTCTCGTGAATAGCTGCCTCCGTCTCTACATCTGATGTAGCTGCATTGTGTAGCGTTTTTATCCCTCAAGCTTTGGTTTGTTCCTTCTTAGGAATTCCCATTGTCCACTTCCCCACCTTTAGGGTTAGGCTTTACTTCCACAGAGCTCCTCCTCATTTCCTGGATGTGCTCACTCTATCCTTTCACTTTCTCCAATAAGCGGGCACACTTGATCCCGGCTTTGAGAAAGTTTTCTCGTCTACAGAGAAATTTGTGTGGTACTGTTCAGTTCCAGGAAATGAATCATTGTTGACATATATAGTAATGCCATTTTGTTTTAGTGGGCATCTATCAAAAGGCTAATTGGGGTTACCAAAAAATTGACTGGATTTTTAAAACCCCTTTATTTGTCTTATTTTAAAGGGTTTGTAGGTTTTCTGACTGGTGATGATGGTGATACGCCCTTTAAGATCCGTCTCACTTGTCCTTGTCAGCATCATCAGCTACTCATTTTATTTTATTTTTTTAAAGGAGCATTCACTATTAGTTCCTTCTCCTTTGACTTGATTGTTCCATTGTATTAATCTCTTGCTCAAGGGGAAAAAAAACACAAATCAGAAACCAATCATCAAAAATGTACAGCATGAGGCTATACATTTAAATCTTACACTTTTTTTTTTTTTTTTAAATCAAGGCCCAAGAAGCTATGTGGAGTCTGTGGCGAGGTCGGCAGTGGTAGGCGGACAGCCACCAACATCAGCTCGGAGCCTTAGTCCTCCTGGAGACATCAAGCAGCGAGGTCCAAGCCCAACCACTCATACACTGAACCCACCTTTATCCAGCAGCAGTCCCATCCAGGACTCACAGGGGTGAGTCAGTTACATAGTGCCAAGTCCTGGTCCTCAAACTAAGGCTACATTCATACACCAGGCATATGCGATCCATACAACCCAACTAATAGATTTCTTCCCTCAATTGTAGAGATCATCTCCAAGCAGAAAGCAGCATTAGCACTCCACCCCAACCGACTTTTGATTCTGGGTTCCACTCACACCCTCCAGAGAGTTCGTACTCTACTCGCACGCCATCAAATCAAGACCTAAATCCATCCACTTCTCCTTACCTGGACTCCAGCTCTCCAACCTCTTCCTACTTTGGATCTACAACCCCAACACTGTCCTATCTTGGTCCTAGCAGCCTACTGGGAAGCTATCCAGGCTCTGAACCCAGCCCACCTCTCTCAGAGCCCTCAAAGACCACACATGGCAATGAAAGTCTCCAGCTACAACCGAACATCCACTGCTCCAACTATAAGCCCGTCCTCCAGCAGAACTTCAGTGTCAAACAAGATGGATCCATCCAGACAGGTCAAAACCCCCCATCTAACGGCTTTGAGATAGTAATGGCAGATCTTGGTGGCAGTCCGATCCTTGGTCGTCATCTGCCTCAGGGAGCACAGAGCAGTCCAGTTCTCAGCAGACAGACTTCTCAACACAGCCCGATTCTCAGCCGGCAGCCGTCCCTGGGTCAGGCCATTCAGAGCAGTCCTGTGCTTAGCCGACAGCCATCTATCACACACCCTCAAGGAAGCCCAGTGTTGGGCTGTCATCCATCTGTTACACAAATGTCCCAGAGAAGCCCCAGTTTAGATCGTCATCCCATGCACAGTGGTTACACCACACCAGATGAAAGACATGGAAACTTGTCGAGGCAGAGTAGCTCTTCGGGATATCAGGGGCCACCCACTCCCTCCTTTCCCATTTCCCCTGCTGGCTACTCGGATGGGGGGATGAGTGTAGGTTTCAGGCAAGGTAGCCCAGCCCCTGGCTTCCAGCCACAGCTCCCAGAGAAGAGACGCATGTCGAGTGGCGATAGACCAAATGGAGCACTGTCCTATGGGACGCTAAATGGGAAGATCATGTCCCCAGTGAGTGGAGGGAGTACTCCTGGCTACTTCCACACCCTCTCAGACTTCTCACGGTTCAATATGAATGGTAAGAACATAAATTTTGACAACACATACTTATTCAGATGTTCAGAGGGTTCTTCCAAGCTATCGCTAGCAGAATTAATAAATATCTGAATTCAGATTTGTCATGTCCTCAAGACAAGATTTATAATGTGATAAAAGAGCCTTGAAGCATTTTTCTATAACTGTATATCATCATATCTCATCTTTCACAAACAAAGGTTCTCATCGTAGTTTTATTTTTACTGCAGATGGAACCCCGGAGACCAAGCTGAATGTTAAATTTGTTCAGGACACTACCAAGTTCTGGTACAAGCCAGACATCTCCAGGGAGCAAGGTACGCTGCTTTTAGACTGTCGAGTTCACGTTTTCAGCCTCTGTGGGGTAACTTGTTTTAGTTGTTGGAAAAGAGGCTCCTCACATTCAGAAGGAGCAGTGTGGATTTTAATCCTGGCTGGGGGATATTGGACCAGATCTTTAACTTAAATAAATCATTGTTTTGTTGTCTTAACCATGTGTACTTTGTGGATCTGGATGAGGATCACTAAACAGCCCCCTTGAGGTATTTTGTGTGGGGTTTTGTGTGAAAACAATTTCTTTCAAGGGCTATTCTCTCTTTGTATTCCCAAAGCACTGACTTTGGGAATACAAAGACAAAGTTTTCAGAACAAATTTGTCTTGTTCTGGGGTTGGAGTGTTTTATGTTCATGAAACATATCTGAAAGTGTAGTTACGAAGGAAGGGAGTGTCTGTTAATCTCAGGATATCATCTATGGTTCTGTTGTCATCAGCATCTGAGGGGAACAAAAAGTAGAGCCACTGCTCCTCCCCATGAAAAGTAATCAATTCAAGTAATTCAGGCATTGATCAGGATGCCTCCTTCATGAATTCTTTCATAGAAGTAGTGAGGAACTGGCTCTAGCACCAGCCCTGGTTAAGAAGTTGAACCTCAGCGGTGGAAAAGCCCTTTTTGATATGAACCTACCTTTTAGGGTGTTTCTAAGCCTGATTGTCTAGTGGACTCTGTTTGTTGACCAAAATTGCAACATGTATTGAAATTTCAGCAGGTATGGTTCACTTTCACACTGCACTGTATCAAACGAACCAAACGAACGTCATTGAGCGCAACCTCCTTCTTTACTAACTGTTAATAAAAATGGAGTGGCGTCAGATTTTATTGATTGTAGGATTTTGCTTTTGTCTTTGGTACAAGAACACAAGCCATTTCTCCTGCTAGTGCTCGATACACATGTCTGTTTTGGTTGTATTTAGCCATTCTGCACTGCACTGTAGTCCGCTTCCTGCTGTTGGGGCAATCCCTAGTCCACTTGGCATTGCATTCGAACAGCACCAGAGTTCACTTCAACTGGGCCAAGGGCTGCGAATGCACCCTTGGCTTCTCCCACCAAGCATAAGTCTGGACACTGGCTGGGTCTCTTCAAAATTCCTTTTTTTGTTTTGCATTATGAATCAAGTAAGGAATCATTTACAGTTTATCTTGTGTTCTTTAGGCTTGGTTAATGGTGGGATATGCACATACTTTTAGAAGGTGTGTTATGTTTTCATTTAATGCTGCACAGATGGTTAAGTATTCATGGTTTTCACTCTGAGATGATGGACATAAAATCAGTGACCCTGTAACATCATTTTGTAGAAATAATGAATATGCATGTGGTCTTTGGTTTGGGTCAGTTGCCACCAGCCATCCTGCATGCATTTTCTCCCTTGCGTTATATTGCATCATCTTGAAATCATGCACAACTGCAATGACATCAGGCGCATGCAGTTTATATTTAGTGCAGTCCCAAAGAGTGAAAACCACAGCATATGTAGAGAATTACTGAATATCTCATTCATCTCTCTTAAACTGTCACATGTGCAGAAGTGCAGCAGTAAGGACTAAGGATTGTCTCCTGAGTGTCTGAAGCAAGTCGTCATGCTGGAGACTAAGCTCATGGTTTACTTCTTAATTTTTTTAAATTTGCATCATTTTAGAGCTTTATTGCTTCTTCCTATCTTTAAATGTTAGCACTCAAATCTAGTTAGTGTCACCGCTTTGCTATGGCTAAGAGGTTAAATTGAAAAATTACAACAATCTATATTTGTTTTGTTAAAAAACAAACACTAATGTGACCCTAGTATTGTGATGTTCTTGTTACTCTATCTGCTGGAACAAAGCTCTTATTTTTGCCCATTATTCTTTTAACATCCATGCAAATCAATATCTAGACATTAATCTCATGATACTCATATGTTTTAAAAGATTTATACCAGAATAGTGTCTGGAAACTGAATAATCAGAGATTCTCTTGTATAAAAGTATCAGTGCTCTACAGAGGCACAGTGATTGGCTGGTTGAGCATCTGAAGGCGGTCCCAGGGCTCAGACGACAAAATGTTGCTCTCAACATCCACACTTCCTCTGATGTATTCATAAATATGTTGTGTGATTACAGCCATCAACCTGCTGAAAGACAGAGAGCCGGGAGCCTTCGTCATCAGAGACAGCCACTCGTTCAGAGGGGCGTACGGCTTGGCCATGAAGGTGGCGTCCCCTCCACCCTCTGTGCATCAGAGCAAGAAAGGTAGGAGGCTTCTGTACTGCAGCCATTGTTGATTTGGCCCCAGTTAAGGTTGAAATAATATCATGACAACAAAGAACTGAGAACTGGTCCGATGTTAATCGGTTGTTCTGTGCCATGCAGGTGACATCACCAACGAGCTGGTGAGGCACTTCCTGATTGAGAGCAGTCCTAAAGGAGTGAAGCTGAAAGGCTGTCCCAATGAGCCTTATTTTGGTAAGCAGAACATCAGCAGCCATCTTTGTACAATTAGACAAGTCAAACATAAGCATATATCTGCTTTTCTCTAACTTATTAAAATGGTGTCTTTATAATCTACATTAACACTGTGGACTGTTTTCAATGGGTTCAGGTCATTAGAGCAAGGGAGCCATGTTAGCAGTTTTATCTATAATACCTCTACTGGCTACTTGGATACATGTGATGGAAAACTGTCCTGCATGAAACCAATGTCTTTGTTTTCCTGAACCACTGTTTGAAGAAAATGTCTTCTAGAAACTAGCAGCAGGTTCTGAAGTTAATTTCGAGGCATTCTTTAATCCAAAAAGGCCCAATCAGCTCTTTACAGTACCCCACCTCACCCATCCTAGCAGGAAGTGAACCTCTGTACCTGTTACTGATCCACCAACAGGATCATCCATCTGGTCCTTCAAGAGCCACTCTCATTTCATCCATAAAGCCTTTGTAGAATCTGTCTTCAGACATTTCTTGGCCCAGTCTAGATGCTTCAGACTCTTGTTCAGCAGTGTTTGGGTGAGCTCTGAACTTCTTGTACTCTAGTTCCTCCAAGTAGGTGGCAGTTATAGTCTATGACAGATGGATTCCTGGTAGCTTCAGGATTGATTCTTCTCAAATCCTTGGCAAGTCATTGGTGTCTTTTTCTCTCAACCTGCTTCTTGCAACCCAAAACATTTGATGGTTCTGTGAACACACCTTGACATCTTAGCTATTTCAAGAGTGCTGCAACCTTTTGAGAGACTTTTGGTGATTATTGACTAAATGTCTCCTTATTTTCTCTCACAAGTTGAGGCTACTTTGAGTATGAAAGATTAATTGAAAGAGTTGTTTTTCTGTTTGGCAGGTTGTCTCTCTGCTTTGGTCTACCAGCATGCCATCACACCTCTGGCGCTCCCCTGCAAACTCCTCATCCCTACCACAGGTATTGATTGACCTTCCACTCTGTTTTTAGAATTATTGCTTTAGGTTTTTTTAAGGTTGTAAATGTGCTTTCTGTAGATCTGATGGAAGAAGCTCCAGAGGTCACAGCTACAAACCCGCTGGCTGAAAGGCTGAAACAAGGAGCAGGTAACACATCAAAAACATCTAATCCTGCTGTTGAAAGTTCAGTTATCTGGTGTCAGAGGCAGCGTTTAGATTCTCACAACCTGACTCCTTGTTATCTCAGTGCAGAGGGCCCCAGCTGAGTCCCATGGTAAAACCATTTTCACATCTGGAATGTGCATCTTACATGTTGGTCTATGTTCTTAACAGCAGCGTCCAGCATCTCCTCAGTAACCTTTCTGTGGAATGATTTTCCTCCTAAAACTCCCAGATTCCTTCCTGAAGCATGAGCCACGTTAAAACATTTTCTGCATGAACAGAGGTGATCCTGCTCAACACGTTTGATCTATCTGGGGTGATTTCTCTCTCCTCCCAGCATGCAACGTTCTCTATATCAATTCGGTGGAGATGGAATCCCTGACGGGTCCCCAGGCTGTTGCCAAGGCGATTTCTGAGACGCTGGCTGCGGCTTCGCCCCCCACCGCCACCGTTGTGCACTTCAAGGTGTCTTCCCAGGGCATCACGCTCACTGACAACCAGAGGAAGTAAGTCGGAAACATCCTCCCCGTTCTGACACCAGTCAGAATAACACAAGGTTTCGGTTTTATCTTTAGGCATGAACCTTACCAGAGATACATGACGCTGCAAAATGAACTAAATTCAGACTACCTAACCACACATTCTCAGACACAAACTGAGTGTTGTTTAGATAACATCGTGTAACTGGTGAATAAACTCAAAATGACCAAAACATTCTGGTAGAAACTTTCCACAGCAACATTTGTAAGCAGTTCCATGAAAAAACTGATTTTTTCCTCTTTTCCAGGCTTTTTTTCCGACGCCACTATCCTGCTAATACCGTCACCTTCTGCAATACAGACCCTCAGGACAGGAAGTAAGTCAGACAGAAATCTAGACTCATGATTTCTTTTGTGGTCAACCCTTCCCTTGTTTGAATGTATCAAAAAACAAAATGTGAAACAAAACTAAACCAGCTACAGTAACCAGCTTTCTCTCTAAAAACTGGATTGGTGGAGAATTTCCAACAAATCCGACATGCACTGATGGGCTAACTAAAACGTTAGCCGTGCTAATCATATAGCATGAATCATTAACATTAGTTTCACTAACCCTAAATCGCTATATCATATCAAACTTCAATGCAAATTATATTTACCCTTGAAAGACTACAACCTTCAAGCATCAATTATGTATATGTATAATTACATAATAACTTACATGTTGTATGACACCTTTAGATATAGTATTTATGTTTATATCTTGTTCTCTACTGTCCATGTTAAAACTTGAGGAAACAAAAAATGCTGTGTAAACAGACTTCAAAATAAGAGCGTGAATAAATGTCTAACAGATTTTAAACTTTACTCACATGAAAGTTCATAAAACAGCCAAGTAAATTACTGCTTTAGAATTTATTTTGAAAAATATTTTGCAAAAGCTAAGTGTGCTCAACGTTTTCAAAGTTAGCAAACGTGCTGAATGAAAAACTAGCTCACTATTAGCAAATTAGAGAAAATGTGCCCTCCACAATTTTCTTTTGCAACAAAAATATTTAGGCCAAGATGACTAACAATTTTAAATAAGGTGTTAATTACAATCTAGTTTTGAATCTGTTAGAAAATGAAGGGATTACAGATTTGGAAGCATTTTTGGGAGTAAAACCTTTGAAAGATCAGAAGGATTTTAAAATTACAATTTAGTTTCCTTAGAGGCATGTAAAGAAGCTGTAGTTGTGACTGGAGGTCCATTTTTCATCCTTACTATGCATTTGAACAGTTCTCTGTGTCCAGGGAAAACATGAGAAAAAGAAATCCCTAACTTGTGTATTTTTTACCCTTCCAGATGGAGCAACCCCGAGGGCGGCCCAGCCAAGTGAGTGGCCGCTCCATCAGCAGCGTTTCCTGCCGAATCCGACCTTCCTCCTCTTTAAATCTCTCGTTTCTTTTCAGGCTCTTCGGATTCGTGGCGCGGAAGCAGGGAAGCACAACGGACAACATCGGCCACATCTTCGCGGAGCTGGACCCGGACCAGCCGGCCAGCGCCATCGTCAACTTTGTGTCGAAGATAATCGCCTCGCAGCCCCGATGAGGAGCGGGCTCAACCCCCGTCCCTCTTGGCCCGGTTCCTTTAAAACCTTTGGTTGCTTTTCATTTCTTCTTCGATGTCGCCCTTTTTTCTTGCTCTGTCTCCTTTAAGACGTGTGGTTGTTCTCAGTCGGGCTTCAGAACAGAGCAGAGGAAGTGACGGATGGGGGGTAGCTGTGTTTGACGGGGGGGTAATTAAGCCTCCAGGGAAGAAGGAATGATTGTGTGCAAATGTGAACATTTTTATGTTGTTTTTTAAGGAGGAAGTGAAGTTGTGTGAAAGTGGATTGTTTATCTTTCAGACTGCTCAACCAAAGATTTAACAAAGGTAGTCCAGGGTGTGAACCGCGCACGGCCGAGGGAGGGTCACAAGTACTCTTTTGTAAAACAGATATAGCTGCTTTATCCAAAAAAAAACAAGTTTCTGTCTGTATGTACTGATACTGCAGGTCAATCCTGCACCACTGCTGTCTTACATGAAACACTGTTGGACATTTTGCAGCTGGTGGGGGTCTGTAAATATTCTGAATGGCTTTTATTTTGGAGTAGGAATAGCAGACGACATCTGGCGTTTGTTTTCTAAAGCTTTGGAAAAAAAAAAATCCACGATGTCTTAAAGATGCAGGACTGAAGCTGATGACCGTCACTGTGCCCTCACTTCATGTCCGCCACCATCGCAGCAGTTTAACTCACGACTCAAAGGCTCAGAGCTGATCGTTCTTTACGGCTCTCGGGTTTTTGTCTGTGGAAACGAGTCAGATCGCTCACCCTACTCAAAAGTAAGCTATACCTATAAATATATATGAGTTCTATATATAAACTTCCATTGGTTTAAGATATTTATTTTTTTGCTTCATTTTAACTTGTATACCTGTATTATAAAGTATACATTACTAAAAACAGAGAAGATGGCTGAGAAGTTGTAAAGCGTGTGCTTTTAAAGTGCATCACTGTTGTTTTGAATGTTTTTCACGTTTTGTTTTCTTTTAACACTTTTGTTTTATGTTTTATTGGGGAAATATTTTGTATCAAAGAATATTATCAAAGTCCAAATTGGAGTTGATCTAAAGTGAAGCCAGAAACAAATGATTTGTTGCCTTGAACCTACCTAGAAAATACATCGTCCACATTCAGTACCTGAAGTATGTGGGATGGTATCGAGGTCCGGTCCAATACGGTTTTCATTCTGATCCCTCAGAGTCGGTTTAATTTCTTAAAACCCAACGAAAGCAGCAGCTGTGATGATGAACAGGTCAGAATCTCTTTACCTGTAATGTACAACTGGGTCCACTCACTGACCACAACGGGTCACCACAACCTTAACCATCCAGGAGGAACGGTCTGACCTGGATGCAGACCATTTAAGGAGACGAAAACGTCTAGAATTGTTTCATGGAGTTTAGCGACACAAAAGCCCACTGCTGACCGTCCAGAACCCTCAAAGTAAGCCTCTACAAAGCAAAGACAGGACAAAGATGTGAAAGGTTGTGAAAATTAATGCACTTACATCTACACCAGAACATGTAGGACATAGAGATGTTAAAGCGGGTCGTCCAGAGCTCACACACTCCAATAACACAATGCAGACCGCAGTCCTAATAGGGGACTGAGGCCTATACAAGCACTGTGCCTAATGCAAACCCAAAATTTCAACCCAATTCAGCTCCATTGATGCATTACCTAACAAATGTAAACCTCCTCATATTCCCAAAAGACAGAGGAAAGATTTCAGGATGAGAACCGATTCAACCGGACTCTTCGTCTGCATGTGCGACGTTGAAAACCCAAATCCTCCCAGTCAGGTTAAATGAGACACTACTGCCCTCCTGTGGTGCAGAAGAAGAACTACAACAGATTCTAATTCAGTGTTTTAACTGTATTGGATGAGAAATCAAATCTGAGAAATTAAGAACTGGTTGGCAGCAGGATGATTGATTAGACATATTTGGAGCCTTATGATAAATTTTTAAAAATGCAGCACTTACAGGGTTTTTGTATCTAGAATGTATTTATTAGCTGGGGGGCTTGCACGCTCAACTGTAACCGTAATGCTGCTGACTAATCTCTACACAGCATCCAGTTTTACTCAAACCAGGCCCGTCGGTAGTTTATAGATGCTCTTGACTCGGCTTATGCAACAACAAAAAAAATTTAAAACGTCAGTTTTTGCTTCCAAAACAATTACTGAAGTAAAATGACTTTGAGCTAAGAGTCTGGACTGTAGAGTGTATGAATGAGCTGCGATTTCTGTAAAGAGCTTTGTTGATTTTGGTTTGCTACATGGTATGCATTTTATCATTTCAGATTGATAAAAACATTAAAAAGCAGTACAAATCAACATGTTGGGAGTTTTATTTGTACTTATGAAGAGTCAGTTTCTTTTGTTGACTGGAGAAAAATCCCTAAAGAATCAAACTTTATATGCTTCTTTGGGTGGCTATTACTGGGATCGTAGGAACGTGATGTGAAGATTATTATACAATACAAACAGAAAAGATTTAAGATACAATTTCTGCATAGACATTGTAAAGTTTTAACTCTGGTTCGTATTAGAGAGGCAAACAATCTTTAATCAGTTGCTATATTTGATATTTGATGTGGTCTCTAGAGCTGACCTCCCCTTTAATAAAAGGGTTAACATTTTTAAAAATATTTGTTTTTATATTATATTAATTCATTGTGCAATAACTCAGTTAGGGTTCATCAGTCATTTTAAACTTGAACCTGTATGAATTAGTCTACAACCATCTAACCCTCCGAAATGATAAAAAGTTTCACAAATCACAAAGTTAGGTAAACATAAATAAATAAAGTAAATAAAGCAATTTAGGAAAATTATTCCACGTCTATTATGTTAAATGGGATTTTGAGCTGCATTATTGAGGCATTTAATGTACAGTAATATAGGGTTTCTATAAAAAAAACATGGAATCTGGAATAAGTCTGACAAGCTCTTAACGTTTGAGATTAGACTAAAGCTCATTAATACAATATAAATAAATACGTAGCATAACGTTTTAAAAAAGCGGTCAAATCTTCCATTTGTAGAAGTGATTAATCGCAACCTACTCCAGTAATTAGACGGCACTCGAAGGTGCGCATTTACTCTATTTAGCTAGCAATAGCGGCCCCTTTAACTGCAGTTAGTTTAAAATTATTTTAAACATTTTATTATCTAAAATAAATTAGGACAAAAGAAAGACGTTTACATTTTTTTAAAAAAAAGAGCCTTTCACAAGAAGAACAGCTAGCAATGATGCTAACTGACAAACGGCTTGTTTAGAAATACCAATAAATCTAAAACGAACATTAGATGTTTATATAACATTAAAATGACTAAAACTGTAAAAACAAAACAAAAAACATCGAACTCACCAGCGGTGAAAACTTCTTGTTTCAAAGCCAGATGATCAAAATAAGCAGCAGAAACTTTCAGGCGCGCCACGGACACCACAGGTCAGAGACGTGACATTTTGTTTAAAGGTACAGTTCATTTATTCAAACAAACAGCCCTCAGTAAAAGCATACATGTCAATAATGGCGGCTCTAAGACGGACCACTGCAGGATGGGAACAAAAAGGTTATTAGATGTTCTGACCCAATCATTTTGCTGTCACAATTTATTTTCATTTTAAAACTATAGAGAAAAAAGTCAAAATAAATTTGAATACGTGATCATTTTTATTCTGAAAATTTTTACCCTAAAAGTGGTTTAGAATAATACAGAAAATTGTATCGTGGTTAAATCAGTTCTTTACATGTAACTAAAGGCTCACCTGTAATAATGCGCCTGGCCACTTGGTGTCACTGTTTCCTTTTCATACATACAGTTGCCCTCTGGGCTACGTCTACCCTGTAACATCCGCTGCTTTTGGGGACTTTAATTTCATGTTTTCCAATTTCATCTCAATATTTGCTTTTCTTGCACATACAGCCTTAAAATAATGATAAAAACAATCAATTTCTGGATAAATCTGAATAATAAACATCGTATTTTAGAGATTTCAGCAGGTCAGGTGCTTTGTTTCCCTATATGAAATCTTCACACAGTGCAAAGCCTCATTCTTCACAGCCTGTAAAGGTTCTTTTACAAGTAAATGAAGTTCAACCCTAGTTCATGGGAAAATGTAACATCACCACTGGAAGTCCTGCATAATGCTTCCTGAGAGGAAGCATTATGCAGGACTTTAATCCTTTCATCTCCCTTACAGCATGGGATTGAATTGTGATTCTGGAAAATGGTAATTTGTGCCTCCACAGGGAGTCCAGATGATGAGTTGGGGGTCTTAGATTGTGGTTTTGGGCAGAAGAAAGGTTGTGTGGGGGGGAAATCTGCATTTGGGTCAGTCTCCTTTTGGATTCTGACACATTTTTCACTCCAAGCCCAACTATTGCCTTGCATCATACATTAACTGGCCTGGGTAGGTCTTATTGTAAGTGTAAATTTCAGCAACATAAACATATTTTCTCTCTTTGCTGTGATTTTTAGGGTTGATTTCACCAGAAAGAGATGCTGCATTTCCTCTCAAGACCCTGAGAGTTTTCTGAGCGTCTCTGAGCTGCGGAGACTGAATCCGGTTTTATGAGGACAGAAATGGGTAATTTAGGTTTTGTGTCTCCAGTCGCTGTAAACATTGACTTCATATTTCATCTACCAGGTTCCACTGAGGTGCTTCAAGCTGCCTGATTGTTGCTGTTGTTTATAAATGGGAGAACAAAGACATACAGAGAAGCTGCAGCATTGACCTCTGACCTTCCTGCAGGTCAGTAACTGACAGACCAACAGAGACAGATGTGTTTCATTTCATATCAGCTGATGAACTAAAACAGGACCAGGACTTTACTAAAGAGTAGCATATCAACAGAAAGATAGCGCTATAGCTAACTTTGTAAACATTTAGCCCACTTAGCTTAAATTCATTTCTCAGGATAAATTCTCAGTCGCTAAATTACTTGACTGTTTTTTGTAAAGTTTAAGTTGAAAAAGTTTGACATCTGTGTCGAAGTTTTGGTTAACTGTTCAGAATTCTTCAAGTATTTAGACGTTTATATTCATGCTCTTATTTTGAAGTCTGTTTACACAGCAGCTCTGTTTTCTCTCATTTTCCCCCAATAACTTTATATAAAACAAGAAACAGACAGGACCGATATAAAACAGATCAAGACTAACATAAGCACAGTATCTATAGAACATGCAAACTATTAATTTCACTGTTAATTAAATTGGTGCCTGAGGATTGTAGTCTTTCCAGAGCAGATATAATAACTAATTATAACTAATACTGCTTTAGGGTTAGTAAAGCTAACTTTTTAGTTAGCGGTGCTGAACACTGAACTGCTAAGGTGGTTAAATACGAACAAGAATCAGTTCATTTGAACTTGGTTGAGATGACTTTACTTTCTTTTCAAAAGGAACTGGTACAACAGTGAATGTCAGTTAGAGATAATGAATCGCAGCCTGTAGCACCTTTTAGGTGCCGAGCTCTAAAATAATTTAATGTTCGTCACAACAGTAAAAATCTAAAAGAGAAAACAGAAAACTGAACATAAAACCCCACAAGTTATGAAAGAAAGTCTTAAAAGGGACGAAAACATTTGCTTTGTGGATGGAACCAGATGAGCTCTGGGTGCGTTCGCTCATCTCTGACGTCTGCGATGAATGAAGGTGTCCATACGGGTCCAGGCGGAACGGCCTCGTCCAGAACGCTATCTGTGACTCACTGCTGCTCCGTGTCAGAGGGAGTGTTTCCATGTTGGCGCCTGTAACGGCCAGAACAGTCACCATCTGGACCGTAAGGGCCCTCCTGGGCTCCCACCTCGCATCCCTGACTCAGAGAGAGGCTAAAAATATAAAAATCAGGATGTGATTCCAAAACACACGACAGCCTGAGAAGGTCCTCTGAATCTGGAGCTTCATGTTTGTCTCGTTTCCATAAATAAAGATAAAATGACTCAGACTCTTCAGATAGGAGACATGATGGAGTCACACATCTTAGAAATCATGCCAACACTTTCTGTAAAATTGTTTCTTGAAGTTTGGGATGTCTTCATAGAAGAAATGCTTACTTTTGTGGCCTCTGCAACACTTCTAAGAAAACACTTAGGCTGTTTAAAATATTCAAATTTGACACAAACTTCATCTGGTGTTCTTGAGGAAATCCAAACAAATGTTGAATACAACTCCAAGCAGCTCGTCATGGAAGCATGTAAAATCCAGAACAGAATCTAGGTTTGGATTAATCTGCTTTAATCCAACTCCAGTCCGTTTGCCTAGAAAGTCCGGTTCGTTTGGGGTGTGAATGTAATCAAACTTCTCCAAACCTCGATCTGGGTTCGGTTGAAGTGAACTCTGGTTCAGTTTGAATGCATATGCGAACACCAAGTGGACCGGAAACTGCTCCAAAAGCTGGAAGTGGACTACAGTGCAGGGCATTCTGGGTAAATACACCCAAAACAAACGTGTTAGAATAGTGCTAGCAGCAGAAATGGCTCATAGTGTTTAGCCAAAAACTAAAGAGAAATCCTCCAACTGCTAAAATCTGACGCTTCCATTTAGTTTCCATTCGGTGAAGGAAGTTGCTCTCAGTGTCTTCAGAGATTTCATGTCATTTCCTTTAGTAGTTCTTGGTACAGCGCCCCCACAGGTGAGGAGGTTTTCCTCCCCACTGTCGCCCCCTGCTGGCCAGGAGGAGTTGATGCTTCAGGTCAGCGACTCGATGCTCTGATCAACTTTATGCCATGAGGGCCAAAATCGTTGCACTTGGTGGTTGTAAAAAGTATATGAAGACAAACCTTTTGTGATTTTTTTCTTTAAATCTGATTTGCTGAATCACTGTTGATACAAAACATAAAAAAGGTTTGCACAGTTGCATAATGATTGGCCAACAGCTTCAGACTCTGGGGCTGATTGTTTTCTGATTTGGGTTGAGCGCTTTGTGTTATTTATCTGTAAAATTTTGCTCTACAAGAAAAAGAAGTGTTTATTTGCATCAACCAATTGTGTCTGCATTGAGGTTGGGGGCCATGAATAACAAACTGATCTGTTTGATAATTAGGATCAGTTGGAATGAATGTGTGACTGAATTGATTTGAGGTGTTTGTTGTGAATCGGCGCTGTGGAAACAGAGTTGACCCATCCTTATGCTGCATTTTGAAGCGTTTTGTGAGGCCCATCAGGTGGGCCCAGTTGTTTCTCCTCGCAGCGCCGCTGGCTTTGGGGACGAATAAATTATCAGCTTGGATTCCTGCTGCTGTGTTTGGCTCCAAGCGCTTCATCTGTTGTGCATTAAACTGTGGAAAGCAGCATTATTGGGAAGCTTTATGAACTCCATCCATTTTCCAGTTCATGCTGTTTTCTATCATAATCTTTACATATGAAGTGGAAAAGTGAGCGAACGGGGCCAGGTTTTAAAACCCGGCTGCTGCTGAAGGTCGGGATGAGAAGAGCTCCAGGTCAGATTAACAGACTCACACTGATGGAGAAAATATGAAACTTCAGACCAGAATTTGGTCCATTAGGACCTCAGACTTCCTCTGTTTTTCATTTTTGTTACGCTTAAACATCAGAGACAAGCTGAATAAATACAAAAATTATTTTAATTTTAAAATTTCTTCATGGAAAAATGTTAACCAACCTTTGTCCCCAATGTTAAAACATAAATTAACTGTGATGAGTGGAGTCAGAGTTTAGCGGTTGGAGGATTTTTGTTTTGTCTTTGGAAAAAGATGCGTTTGATTTGGTTGTTTTTACCCAGAATGCCCTGGTTTTAGAGCGGTGTCTGGTTTTGATGTGGATGGTGCTGCTGTGTGAACCTCAGCCGGCCGATCATGGTGGAAAAGCCTCCAGAGCGTCTGACTTAAATACTTGCCAGCAGTGGAGGAAGCAGTTTTTAGGTTTAAGGGCTGATTACTTTCCAGGCTGGTTTGATTAGTTTGTTCCTTCACTAAATGAAATCGTTGCTTGAAACCAGCTGCTTGTTTGTCTTCGTCTGACAAGCTGCAACATTTTAGGGTCACATAAAATAAAAAAGGAACCAGAGGAAACGGTCAAATACAACATGTAGTCTGACGAATATCTAAAAATATCAAGTTTTTTATGGGTTGATCAAATCTTTCTGTGTAAAATCTGTAACGGGGATAGAAACTATCAGCGCTCAGCTTCACCCTCTGTTCTCCTGACATTCCCCTCCCTGCAGCCAATCAGCACGCCTCAGAGGCCTGAAGCAGATGGCTGCAGAGGTCACCAGGGGTCAGCTGAGGTCAGGTCGGAGCGCCGAGGTGTTGGAGGTCATTGCAGGATGCAGGTGGGTGAGACACATGTCTCACACAGATGTGCTGGAGTCAGAGCTGTGAATCATGAAATGGAGGTTTAATGATAATAAATACAAACACAAAGCAGCTCAAGCCTCCAACATGGCCGCCGCAGGTAAGAAGTAAATAAAATAAAAATGAGTGAAAGGACGTTCCCTGGTTTCAGCTTCACTTCATGCAGATGATGTGATTTTATTGATGATGATGCGTCCATCAGGTTTTGCTGATACAAAGATCTGAAAACCAATGCATGTTGATTTTATTCAAAAAAGGGTTGACAGCAGGGCATTCTGGGTAAATACAACCAAAACAAAACAAGCTAGCTTGTAGTCTTTAGCCAAAGACTAAAGAGTTAAAATCTGAAGCCTGAATTTTAGTTTCCATCTGGTGAAGAAGGAAGTTGCTCTCAGTGTCTTCAGAGGTTTTTGTGTGGTTTCCTTCAGTGGTTCTTGGTGCAGCGCCCCCACAGGCCAGGAGGGGAACAGGTTGCTGTAACGGTTTGGCTGCTTTGACTCAGACAGAAATGCAGCAGCTGGAAATCAAACTGAGTCCACTGGAGTATCAGGTGTGAAAACGCCCTTAGATTCAACATAATGTCTAAAACCTATAAAGGAAGCCTTGTTAGGTTTGGCTCATGTGGTTAAAAGTGTAAGAACCAAGAAAGTGAGAGGAAGATCTTCACACGCCGTGTGAAAGAGAACCGCAGCAGCTGGAAATTAAACAAACGTCGCAATTTTGGTCCCCAAACGAACCGAGTCTACCGGACCATCACGGGTGGAAACATTGTCATTTTTCATTCAAATAAATCAAGCCGTAAATGAGATCCAGCTGACTGACCTCCGATTGTCGCCCAGACTCCCTGCTGTGAGCGGATCATGGCGTCTTCCATCGTGTTTTCACCTCCGTCCAACGAGCCGCCGGCCTCCATGATTTACCGAAGCACAGCGGCGTCCCCGAGGACGCAGACTGAGGAAACACAGGGCAGCGACTGACACATCAGGCTGTGTGTGTGTGTGTGTGGGGGGGTGTGTGTGTGTGGGGGTGTGTGTGTGGGTGTGTGTGTGTGTTTGCACGTCACTGATATCTCTGGGAAAGTCTTCTGCCGCTCAGACCGGATCTTGGCTGGCAGATGCATTCGCCTGGTGGGACCGACAGAAAGCCAGCGCCTCTGTGTGTGTGGGTGTGTGTGTTGGGAGGGGACGTAATGCTGTAACCGTGGCAACAGTAAACAATCACAGGTATCGAGTTCATCCCTGATTTCTCTGTGTTTTCCCCGCTCGTTGCCTTTTGCAGGATGGGAGTCAATTCTTTGAAATTTATGATATTTTTAAGCGCTAAACCAGTTCTGGTGTTCTGGACGGTCTGCTCATATGGGTTTGGATCGCAGCGGGGGCCTGAGGTCGCTCATTTATCCTACTCTGTCCAGTCGAGCCCTCCGGAGGGAGCGCGGCGCTGAAGCGCTTTAACAGACGCGCTTCGGATTCATTTGCTCACCGAATATTAAAGAGGAAAACTGATCCTGACAAGAAGTTTCCCGCCACATGGTCCAGAAAGTGCTAAGTATCCTGTCGTCATGGCGACAGCTCCCTGCCACACCTGTTGTTATGGCAGCTCCCATGTGAGGAGTCGCTGGTTTAATCACCAAAACCCATTCTACATTAAATTTAAGCTTTCATTTTGTTTTGCATTAAATGTTGCATCATCTTTTGAAAAAAGAGCGCTCACATTTAGAATCGTCACTTTATTTCTGTTTTCAGATTTTAAAATAAAGACTACCAATATTTTTGCAATAAAGCAATAGCAATGGATCCATTTTGTTCTATGAGATGGTAGTTGTGGAAAATTACATGAACATTTCTTTATTTCTTTTCCTCTAGAGTTTAGTTATGTAAACTTATTGTCTGCACTGTGAAAACAGAAAGTTTCCAAACTAATCACAAAAAAGGTCAGAAAGGAACATTATTGATTCTTTTCTTGAGGAAATTTACTGCAGTTACTCCAACAAGTCTGTAAAATCTGCAGTTTTATCTATATTTTAAAACCTTTTTACTTTTTATAAACAGCCACAAGATAGATAGATAGATAGATAGATAGATAGATAGATAGATAGATAGATAGATAGATAGATAGATAGATAGATAGATAGATAGATAGATAGATAGATAGATAGATAGATAGATAGTTTACGACACCGATCCAAAGCGTTAAGCAGCTTTACGGACGGTGAAAACGAGCCGCCACACCTGCTGGAACAGAAACAGAGCGAGGTCAAAGGTCGTCCCCGACCTCCACTGGCTCAGCGCACAGCTGAGTGTAATTGGGTTCAGGGGTCAAGGTCAGGGAGCAAACGGGCTGGGGGTCGCGACCTCGTGTGGCCCGGCTTGATTGAGCGATCTCTGGCCCGACCCTTGAAGCACCTGCCTCTGCAGTCGCTCTCTATGTTTCCATAGCAACGCCGCTGTCGGGGTCAAAGGTCCTAGAAACGCTGAGTAAGCATCGTTCAGCAGAGATAACCTGAGGAAAAGTATTCACACCCCCACAGACTTCAACCCAAACAGAACCTGTTCATGTTCAACAGCAAGAGAGACCCAGACAACACAGAGGCCCGCCAAAATAAAAGAGGAACATAATTACAACACTGCAGTAAACATGGTGGTGGCAGTGTGATGATCTGGGACTAGTCAAAGTATGGGCTTAATTCCAACAGAGATCCTGTAATGTGACTTTAAAGAGGCTGATCCTGCAGGAAAAGGCTCAGCTATACCAATTCAGCAAAGAGGATGGGGTCAAAGTTCATCCACAGACATGGAAAACATCCAGGTGTTTCCAGGAGCTGGCAGCAGCTGGTTTCCTGCTTCGTTTAAAATTTATTCAGCCGATTTTTGATATGAAACAGTTCAGCTGAACAAAAAACTCTTTTTTCACAGAACTACAACCAAATGAAGCGGCTGTTTGACGTTTAGCGGACGGTTTAAAGCTGCTGGGACAGAACATGAGTCTGCTTTAGCTGAGCGGAGGAGATGGAGCTCAGAGGAAGGCGTGTTTGTTGGGCTGGCTGCGTGTTAATGAGCGGCAGATGGCCATGCAGGGCTGCAGCCTGCAGCTCCAGGCGGCCTGGCAGGAGGCTCTGGCTCCTGGCTGACCTCTGCCTCCACCAGGCTGCCCTCTCTCACCCTCCTCATTAGCCTGGCTGCGGCGGCCAAACACGGCCGGGCCGGCGGCGAGCGCCCCGCTTCTCCATGGGAACATGCTGCCTCTCATTCCTTCGCTCCCCGCCCTACAGGCTCCGTGGTACCGACACACCGCCAACCGGGTCGCTGCTGCTGCTGTAGGTCGGATTTACAGTAAAGTCCCAAACAATCCTAATTATTTAAAGAGGCCAAAAACTAACAGAAACTGGTTTACTGATTTGCTGATGAGCTCAGCTGTGGTTCATGGACGAAACCAACAGGGAGTTTTTGGCCCAACTGATATCAGTCCGTTCTGTTGGGCAGAACGGACTGATATTGGACCCTAACCCTTTAAAAACTGCTTCAAATCAAACAGTGGTGCGGACAGATCCGCTAATCTGCTCATAGCAGATCAAATCTTTTGCTTGGTACTTTAGCATTTTGCAGCAAATGTTTTAGCATTAGTCTAGTTAATTTCAGCTGCTTTCAATCCTCATAAACATTTCCACTAATCCACTAATAGCAAAGTTAATTTTCCATTTAACACTTCAGCATTTTTGTGAACTTTGAGAACATTTAGGCCACTTAGCTTCCAGGGTGCTAATTAAACAAATACATGCAAAAATTCACACATTTGACATGGTTTGTTGCATAAGGTCATCTGGATGAATTCTAACAATTATTCCCATGAGAACAAGATAATGATGGAAATTCAAAGTAAAAGCCATGAATCGACTCATTGAGCAGGAACTTTGAAGAATGACCTTCTCATAGCTGTAGCCTTTGGTCTTTATTGCAGACAGAAGGTTCAGGCTGAACTTCAGGCTGAACAGGAGGCAGTGAAATAAGACACAGTTAAAGAAGTGCTAAAGAGACAGGAGGAGCATTCGAGAAGCCAATTTGTTCAACAAGTTGAACTCTGTCATCTCTCACCTTCATTCTTCTCTGGCAGTTTTGAGTCACGACCACATGGAGCAGCTTTCAGCTCATTGTTTTAATTTTATGGCCTGAACTTTGAATGAGCCGTTGACTCTCTCGCTCATCATCAACCCCCCTCCGATAGCATCCAGACAGCTGCCACACGGGTTCAGAGCAAACGAGCAGCTGGTGGAGCTGGACAACGGTTTGAACAGATGTGTCTCCGAGAAGACATCCAGACAGTTCATTTACCGAGCCAGAGATCCTTCAGACGGGCCGAGTGAGCAGAACCTGGGAGAAACGTCCAGAGAAACGTCAGAGAGACATTCAGCCACTGTTGAGGGAAGCTCTCTCTGCTCGTGTCTTCCAACAGCTGTGTTTCTATTAACCATAAAATTTTGCAAATTGAAATTATGAAAATAAATTAGCTTAATGGAAACACCAATTTTGAAAAAAAACTCATGTTTTTCAGTAAAGATTTTGCACTAGAATGATGGAGTTTCAGAGACGTGATCAACAGCCCGATGTTACTACTGGCGAAAACGCCAAAGAAGATGACAGGAAGTGGTCGGAGGATGATGACTTGTTTATGTTTTTTCTGGCTCCATCAACATCACAGTTGATAAAAAGTTGTGCATCGTTCCAACGCGTTGAATCTATATCTCTTCTGTAAAATGGAAAGACTTCAAAACAGAACATCTACAAGAAACTACTGTCCATCCAGCTCAAAGTGGTTCTCATATTTTTGGAAGCTGGAAGACCTTTAGATTATTAGTGATCATTGAGATAGAAAAACTTAATTTAGGGGTGACCTCTGACCCCTAAGCTCTCTCTGACGTGAAGCCTGGCAGCTTGGGATTGGTTCAGCTAACTTTTCCACTTTTCCTTGCAGAACCACATCTGGCAGAAGAAAAGACTCCTGAAACAACCCCGGGTTTAAGATTTAAAGTTTCTGTCTGACCTAAAATTCAGCTCTCGCTGATATTTTCGTTTCCCAGATCCAGCTCTTGTGCCCAGAGTTTCTGTCAGACATTTGGCTTATGTAACATACGACCATGTAAACACACACCCTGTGCCTGATGGTGCTGACATCGATCCCCGCTAAATCATTCCACGGCATGCGATGGGCGTTCACCTTCAGTCTCGTTAAAAGTATTTTTAGCTTCGGTCTCAAGGTCCACACGGCCCGTCCTTCTGAACATCTTCCTGATAAAAAGGCATGAAATATGATGTGTTTTTAATGTGAAACATGCTCCTGCACGCTCTGTTCTCGAAGTGTAAATACAGCTCCAACCTCTGAATGAGCAGCCTCATCCGTCGGTGTCAGGGAGCGATGTTCCCAGAGTGGATCTGAGGTTTAATCGACAGGCCACAGAGTATTTTAGCCACATCTGGGATCCTCATTACAGGCCTGAAGCTGCAGCACAGAAGGGAAGAGGACGTGTTTTAGTGGTGAGGACGGTCCAGCGAACAAAACGGAGGAAGGAAACCAAAAGTGGGAGGAAGAAAATTAAGGAGAATGCTTTCCTCTTGGTGCAATGGACTGGCGACCTGTCCGGGTGACCCCGTATCTCACCTGTTGACCGCTGGAGGTCGGCACCAGCACCCCCACTAACCGCACTAGGGATCAACATGTTAGATAACAGATGGATGGATGGATGGATTTCCTCTTGATTCTGTGATAATATCTGCCTTTCTGCTGCAAAAATGACCTCAGTTTGTAAACTAAAGTCCAGTCCTGGAGAGAAACCTGCTTAATCCACTTTAGTCCAGCTCCAGTCCATTTGTTAAGAAAGTCTGGTTCGTTTGGGGAGGTGTGAATGCTAACCGAACTCTGATGCAGACCGATAAACAAACACTGGTCCTCCAAACCTCAGTCTGGGTTCAGTTGAAGTCAACTCTGGCTCAGTTTGAATGCATATGAGAACACCAAGCGGACTGAAGACCAGTCCAAAAGCAGGAAGTGTAACAACGTGCAGAGGATTCTGGGTAAATACAACC